>NC_081844.1:85577623-85911378 GCF_963259705.1 Myotis daubentonii | reverse complement strand
AATTAGAATAGCCAGGATGCAAAGTTTCCCACCCAAAATAATTCCTCCCCCAGTTAACAGGACCCAGTGCACATCTGGGTTGGCTCATTGCACCCTGATGACAGCCCAGTCTACTGATGAGAACAGCAGTGGAATGCTAGGCAGTTCATGAATGACTGGAAAGACAAATAAGGGTTTCTTTTATTGCCTGCCATATCATCAGAGTCAAATTAAGCAATGGAGATAATAAATAGATTCTAATTGCTACCTATCTATATGATAAATATTAAAAAACTAACAATAAAAGATGACCTTCCCTTGACTCCATAGCACACAGCATTTCAATCTGCCAAAGCAAATTAAATGTGAACTTGCCATCACTCATGAAGATTTCTTGCCAGAAGTAATGGACTTGAATCTGATCAAGTCTCTAGAATCTATAGTCTAGATATAACAAAATCACAGAAAATACAGGGGTCAGAAAAATATGTGTTTATGGTGTCACAGAGATCACAGAGATGGATCAGCCAGACCCAGAATGTGGGACAGTCAACATGACAAACAACTTGGTTTCTTCAAACAAATTGGAAAAGGGGGTGGGAGAGAGAAGAGAGAAAGAGGGAGAAAGGGAGAGCTTAAAAGATATTTAAGGTATATATTTTACCTTTGTTTCATATAAATTATATGCAATATTTTTTCAATTTTTAAAGAGAAAAGAAAGTGTAACCAAAGGTAATGAATGGACCTCATTTGGATCTTGATTCAAACAAGCCACCTTTAAGAAAATTCTGTGAGGCAATCAAAAGTTTGAACATCAACTAGATATTAAATTATAGTAAAGAATTACAACTAGTCTTCAAATAACATTTTTTCAATGTAATCTCATTATAACATTGATGAGATCCCACAGGAACTTAACTCTTGTTTATATAAATTAGCCTATGGCAAAATTGGTCTCCCTATATATGTTTCATAAAGTTGCAGAACCTATCTATGATGTTAAGTGAGGATTTACTGTATTAATTTTGCATACAATAATTGCATTTTGTTATTTTTCTTTAGTTCATTTTATTTTGGAAATTTTTTTTAGATGAATAAAATGATTGATGTATGAAATTTGCTTCAAAATAATCCAGTGCAAACAGGAAGGAAAGTAGATAGGACTGTTTATGAAACAAAATTGGTCTTGTAATGATAATGTAATTATTAAAGCTGGGTGTCTCAACATTTGGATGTATTTAAAGATTTCTGCACTAAAATGTTTTACCTGACTTGAAAAGAAATCCTGTACTTGAGGAAAGCTATAGCAAAGACTAAAGAAAAAGAGCAACTGTCAGCTGTAATGCTGAAACTGAGCATTCATCTATCAATTTCTGAAGGAACTTTTTTCTATTCATTGCACTAGCACTCTCTCCTATGCAAGTCGCTCCTCTCCATAGTTTATGTTTGGAGGTTTTCCAAATGGAGATTTCTGGCACTTTATAAACTATTTCCACCTCTAATTCCTTTGATAGGATTTAAACTCACTATACTGTCAGGAGCATTTGGTCTTCTCTTTCCAGGTGTGTGTGTGTGTGTGTGTGTGTGTGTGTGTGTGTGTGTGTGTGTGTGTTAGCTCATCGAGGCAATCTCAGAGATTTCCCTTTTCTGTCCACATCTAGACACTCCTCTTGCTGCCAAATCCATTCAGTCATGTTACAGACCTAGGAAAAAACTACTTTAATTGCCTTCCTCAAGAGATTGGACTCAGTTAATACATCTTGTTTGGCATGAAAAAGAAAACAATATAATAAAACTAGAGGCCCAGTGCACGAAATTCATGCACAAGGGGGGTGTCCCTCAGCCCAGCCTGCACCCTCTCCAATCTGGGACCCCTTGGGGGAAGTCCAACTGCCAGTTTAGGCCCGATCCCTAGAGGATCGGGCCTAAACGGGCAGTCAAACATCCCTCTCACAATCCAGGACTGCTGGCTCCTAACCACTCGCCTGCCTGGCTTCCTGGTTGCCCCTAACCACTTCTGCCTGCCAGCCTGATCGCCCCAACTGCCCTCCCCTGCCAGCCTAGTCACACCCAACTTCCCTCCCCTGCAGGCCTGGTCGCCCCCAACAGCCCTCCCCTGCCAGCCTGATCTCGCCCCCAACTGCCCTCCCCTGCTGGCCTGATGGCCCCCAACTCCCTTCCCCTGCTGTCCTGGTTGCCCCTAACTACCCTCCCCTGCCAGCCTGATCATCCACAACTGTCCTCCCCTACTGCCATCTTGTGGTGGCCATCTTGTGATGATGTGAGGGCAGCTATCTTGTGGCAACCATCTTGTGGTGGCCAACTTGTGATGATGTCACATGTGACGCCACCTAGGCTTTTATTATATAGGATATTTTACTAACATGCTTATATCACTGTTATATTGAGCCCAAAGCTCAGAACACAGCATCTTAAAGACACATAAGAAATTACATCCACCACCCCTGCCCTTTATCATCACCATTTAATTATCTGTGTAAGCACAGGTCTAAATTGACTTCATGATGAAGCTGTACACTTAAATTGTGCTTTTTTCTTACATTATAAATTAAAACACCTCAAGTCTTAAGAACGCTACTTTCTGGGTACAAAGTCACCTGATCCACAATGATTCAAATGTTTCTTATTTTCTCAGGTTTTTACCCCTGAGAAAAGTAGCACCAGGCCTTAAAACTTTTCTAAATATAATGAGAGAACAGAATTTTTGCTGACAAGTCTTGATTAGAGAGAAAGAACTTGAAAGCGGGAATGACTAAAACAGGAGGAAAAGAGAGTATCTAAGTAGATAAGACAGAAAGTCATCTCAGAAAGAGATGTAAGTGGTGGTAAAGTCCAAACCTTCACCGTTTTGACTACACTATTCTGTTGCTTCATTTTGAAAGGGCCAATCATCATATCTCTATAGGCAATAAAAATTTAATTTATAATTAGTGTTTTTCAAGTAACCAGAAGAAAAAGAGCTAGAATCATTTAAGGATAGATGCATTTCCACCTGTTTTCCTATAAAAACACACCCTCTTATTGAAGCTTTAAAATATTTTTTTCAATTACAGTTGACATTCATGACCTATAAGTCCACTACTGGGTATGTATCTGAAGAAATTCAAAACACTAATTCAAAAAGGTATATGCACCCTTATGTTCACTGCAGTGTTATTTACAACTAGAAGCTCAGTGCACGAAACCGTGTGCGAGCCAAGAGCTGCTGCCAAGAGCCGTGCTGCCCCGCTGCTGGGAGCCAGGAGCCACCCACCAGGAGCCACGAGTTGCCCAACTTTTCACAGCAGTACTTCCAGTCAACACTGAGGACATTGGGCAAGCTAGAGGAGGAACACATGGTGATCATTCTAGTGAGAGACACTGCCTAGCCTGGACTGCTTTTCCAGCTCCACATTTGTGTCACAAAAGCAGTTATTTTAAAATCTGATCTGCTGCCTCAGTCCTACCCCCTGGTTTGAATTTTCTGTGCTGGGAGCCAAGAGCCGCCCAGCCCCACCCCACCAACGGGAGCTGCAAGCTGCCCTGCCCCGCTGCTGGGAGCCGCTGCTCATGGGCAGGGAGGTGGGGGAAGTGAGGGACCAAGAGGTGCTAAATGCACCTCATGGTGACCTATAGTTTGGTTTTTGCGTTCGTTAGGGACACTGGCTTTTTATATATATAGATAGCCAAGATATGGAGGCAGCTTAAGTGCCCATTAATAGGTGAGTGGATAAAAAAGATGTGGGATATATATACAATGGAATATTACTTGGACATAAAAAAAACAACAATGAAATCTTACCATTTGTGACAACATGGATGGACCTAGAGCAGTGATGGTGAACCTTTTGAGCTCGGCGTGTCAGCATTTTGAAAAACCCTAACTTAACTCTGGTGCCGTGTCACATATAGAAATTTTTTTATATTTGCAACCATAGGAAAACAAAGATTTATATTTTTGATATTTATTTTGTATATTTAAATGCCATTTAACAAAGAAAAATCAACCAATAAAATCAGTTCGCGTGTCAGAGGTTCGCCATCACTGACCTAGAGGGTATTATGCTATGTGAAATAAGCTAGACAAAAAAGACAAGTACTATATGATTTCACTTATTGAAGCTTTTTGTTGTTAATCCTCACCAGAGGATACTTTTTCCACTGATTTTTAGAGAGAGTGGAAGGGAGGGGTAGAGACAGAAAGAGAGAAACATCCATGTGAGAGAGACACATCAATTGGTTGTCCCCCAGATATGCCCGGATTGGGGCCAGGGATCAAGCCAGCAACTAAAGCATGTGCCCTTGACTGGAATCGAACCCTCAATCCTTCAGTCCTCAGGCCGATGGCCACTAGGGCAGTGTTGGGTAATTCACAGTACCCAGAAACATATATTCTTTCCCAAAACAAGGCCATGCTGCTAAATTCTAAGAGAGAAATCATTACAACTGATCTACTTTTCTCCAACACCCCATCTAAGTCAATAGCCCTGAACATATTTACTGTGTAGGTAAAGCAATTTAGAGACTTTTGTGACAATAACCTTTTAAATTTAAAGAAATAAAATAAAGAGAAGAAAGGTTAAAATGTACCTACAAGAAGTAATTTGTTTAAAAAAAGGTGAAGAATCAGTGTCTCTATCTGTAATTCACAGAACTCAGAGTAATCATCCTATGAATTAAACTCCCTACTTGTGGTCATGTTATCATGGCTTTATGAGAGGCAAATGCCTTTCAATCTGAGTGCTTTCGGGCATTTGTCTGAAGTAACTGACTCATGAATAGGATTAAGGAAGTGTGCATAATTCTCTCCAAACAGGAACAATCTTCCCACTCCCTCTGGGATTGGAAGATGGCTCTAAAAAAGAGGTTCATTTATTTCCATGCACCTGTGATTTTTGTGCCTAAGTGTTGTGAATGGTTATTGAGTATCTGGTTCAAAATCAGGACTTCTCTTTTCTAAATTACTTAGCTCCCATTTCATTCAGAGGTGAATCAAGAAGGCATTCTCTGATGTTTATGATATTGCCTTCTATACAACACCGGAAGAGAAGAGAGGTAATGATTTAACTAGTTGGATGGGTAAGGAGGAAATGGAACTTTCTCATTGTTTTAAATTAAAACAAAGCATTTATCTAAAATACTTTGTAAGGCAGTCCTAGGATAAGCATTTCTATGTTCCTATATCACATTTTCTAGGTTGCTGATACATGAATCATAATCCATAGCATCTCACATATCATTTTGGTGTGTAAGCAATGCAGACAAACACATTTCTTTTCATTCTCTTAAACGCATAGTACAGACACCTGTTAACTTTTTAAAATATATTTTTATTGACTTTAGAGAGGAAAGGAGAGGGAGAGAGAGATAGAAACATCAATGATGAGAGAGAATCATTGATCAGCTGTCTCCTGCATGCCCTCCACTAGGGATGGAGCCAGCAACCCATGCATGTACCCTGACCAAGAATCGAACTGAGACCTCCTGGTTAATAGGTCGATGTTCAACCACTGAGCCACGCTAACTGGGCATTTTTAAATATGTTTTTATTGATTTTGGAGAGAGAGAGAGAGAGAGAGAGAGAGAGAGAGAGAAAACATTTATCAATGTGAGGGGAAAACATCTATCGGTTGCTTCCTGCATGTGTTCCGATTGGGGAGACTGGAGGTGGAACCTGCAACCTGGTTATGTGCCCTGACCAGTGATCAAAAATCAGCAACCTTTTGGTGCATGGATGACATTCAACCAACTGAACCACAATGGCCAGGGCAACACCTGTTGACTTTAATTGTTCATAATTCTACATTAACTAAATAGTCAAAACTACCTGATGCTGACCATCAATTCTAGATTTACATGAAGATTAAATAAGGCAAGAATCTAGCCTTTTAAATAATACAAGGAATTTTGGTCTCCCAATTTTCCCGTGGAAAACTTGAGGGAAAAAGACAGGTAAACAGGGGAAGAAGTAGTCATTCCCCATGACTGCCAACTACTATATACAATGTATTAATTTCTCATTGTTTATTTTTTACTATGATATGGATCCAGGCAAAGTGATTCTGCATTATCCCTGGGTTATTAGAAGAGTCTGACTGCTTGGAGTTAATTTAATATAAATATATAAACTTATATATTTATTATATATAATATTTAACCTAAGAAGTAGTTGAATTTCTCTGTAAAGAGTGTGTGTGTGTGTGTGTGTGTGTGTTTGTGTGTGTTGGCTGGTTTTTTGCGGATGCAGGGGCACTCCCTGGGATTCATGCTGCCCTTTGGAATCTGCCAGGTTGCAGCTTCTTTTCTCTGTTCTCTCAGTCCACACCAGTGCTGTAGCCTGGGGCTCCGTCCCTCTCTGTGGGGCTCAGTGGGGCTAGCTCTTGCTGGACAAAGATTGCATACAGTCAGCTTTAGAGCACCTCCCACGGTTTCAGTCTATTAATCAGAGCACAACAGTTTGATGAATTAATGCTTATATAGGCACAGTTGGCAGCTTCTAATTAAATAATTATGGCTAACCAGCTTCATGGAAGCTGTTACGGACTCTAGAAAGCCAGCTGTCAGTCTTATTGGTCTTTACACAGAGGAAGAGTTAACAGTAAGCTCTGGGTATTAGGCACAAAGGGGAAGTATATCATATGCAACATACATGCTGTGCAATATAAAGTTGCTGTGTGTTTGTGCTAGCCTGACCAGAGGGATGGAGAGCAAACTGTTCCTTAGCAATCTCTCAGCAGCCCAGCAAAGAAAGAAGTAATTACATCATCAGGAGCACAGAGCCCGTCCAAAGCATCCTAAAGAGGGCACAGTGTTAGATGCATGAGTCTTTAATCAGTCTTTGACACAGAAATGTCACTGAGATAGTAGGTAAATACAAATCAGGTTCTGGGTCTCATTTAGAAGTACAAGTGATTAGAAATCTATTGTGGTCTTTTGGGGGATAGAGTTATTATGATTTTATTTGACTGAAGCTTTTAAAGATGCCATTTCAAATATTAGAAATCAGAGAACAAGATAAATATCACAAACCTAGATTTGAACTCTAAGGTGCATTTTTCCATGAAGTGAGAAGATATTTGTTCTACATAATCACAGATAATATCAGATTCCTTTACAGAAGGCTAGAAAGCTAGAGTCTTATCTCTACACTAGTGGGAAATTCACCAGAAGGAAGAAAGCAATGTCTGGTATCTGGCAACTGAGCTTCAGCACAGAGGAAGATATAGATTATAGGTAAGTGCCATAGATAGCATTACTGGACCAAATCATGCTTGTTATTACACATTAGTATGCTACAGACCTGATCACTGATTTCACGCTTCTCCACAGGCTGTCCTTTCTACACATACATAGGACTTGACTTCTAAAAACCCAGTACAGAACAATTTGGCTTTCCACTGACCAGCAATTCAGCAAGGTTCCCAGCACCACCTCCAAAGGAATAAACACAACTGTAGGCAAAACTGAGTCCAAGAAATTCATTTGTTCTTTTATGTTCAAATATATTTGGACATTTTAACCCCCTAAAAGTATGGGTTTGCCTTTAAATAAGAAGGAAATCGAATGTTAACACTGGAAACATATTTCTTATGGAATTCACTTCCCAACTCCCAGGCCAGTTGAATATCAGCAGTTAAATCAAGCACTAGACTTTCAGCGGCCAATGGCTTACAATTTATCTTAAAAAATGCTATTTCATAACGCCTAACAATCTGTATTGAAAGTTGTCATTTAGGCAAATGGACTGACCTCTAAGAAACCGAGTTCAAAAACTTCAATATAATAGTTTCCTTTCCTTTTTCCCTCTGGTTTCCTTTTAGAGAGTAATTCTATCACCTCAGCTGCCTAGATGTTTGCATGTGATTGACAATTCTCAAGGACCTAACTCCTTCTAGGTGGATCTTAAATGAAGTTCAGCTTAAGTTTGCAATGCAATTGAAGTCTCAGTACAAATTACTGAAGAATCAGATAGCAGACTTATAAAGCCTATAAAAGAAAATTTTAGACTTGGGGGGAGGGTAAGAAAGGGAGTCTTTCGTCAGTGTATACTGCCATCTAGCCAAAACCACATCATTCAGTATAACATCCATTTGTGTTTTCAAAGCCCCCGATGAAAGCAAGTCTTCAGCAACTAGCTTAATAGATCCCAAAGTTCAGATAAAAGAATAGACAGCAGCACTTCACCCACTCCGAGTCTACCAAACTCCGTGGACCAACAGCCAAGTTCTAATCATCACCATAACTTTACAATTCAACATCTGGCAAACAGATATATATGTCTGTTTTCATTCCACATAATACCAATATCATTTGCATCTTGTAATTTTGAGGCCTTTGAATATTCTGTGACTTCACTGGAAAAACAGATAAAGTTGCCTTAGGTAACACATGAGAGCTGAATTATAAACTCTAATACTCTAGCTATACCTCAAGTTAAAAAATAAAAATCCCAAAGTAATAGTCCTTAGACACTGAAAGAACATGCAGACCATACACATCTGTAAAGGGAATCAATACACATGAACAATAAAAAGAACCCTTTGCACTTACGGTAGAAGACGTATTCAGTGTAGCTTGACCAGATCTTGTCATCTGTATATTGGTTGAGGAAAGATGCTGTCACTGAGGAGTTACAGGCCACCATGTGGAATCCACACTCTGACAACATATCAAAAGCCCTTTCCAGATGCTTGAATTTGAGATAAAATCTGGAGGTGTATCTTTCTGGGGCTCGGTCAGGGTCTCTGCTCTCATTCAAAGTTTCTCCAAAGACCTCCTTTGCCAAGGAAATCCTTCCACAAACCAAAATCCGGGGAACTCTCCGAAACTTGGCATCTGCCTGCCCCTCTCTGCCCATGGTGCAGGACCCCCTGTAACCCACAGTAATGAAACCCCACTTGCGGTCAGCAGGAAGCAGTGAGGAAGCGGGGCAGATTCTCGTGTCACTTCCTTGGGAGGCATCTTCGAAGTCACTATGGCAGAATTCCTCCGGGCTTTGCTTGATTTCATCGGGGGTCAGGAGTTTGACCAAGTCTGGGAGCTGGAAGTATTCAGCTTCCCTTTTCAGTCTTCCTCTCTCTGGAAAGTGATCAGGCAGGACCACCTGCCTATCCCTGAGATAGTCCAGAATATAACGGAACAAGAATCCATCTCTGTCAATGAAAAACCTTCCCTTGGAGTCCTTAGCTAGATCGTTAGCTGTGTCTCTTTTTGGGGAAAACATTTTCCACAGGAGGGAATGAGGGATGCTTATTAATGTAGAATGGCGAGTGAAATAAACTTGACCCCCAACATTCAGCTCCATGACTTCAGGGAAGGAGTTTGGAACTGTGGCCCCTTGTTCTCGAGGATAATAACGACTACAGTTTCCACTCAGAGCCATTGTCCCTTTCTTGTTCTCCTCCTCCTATTTTAATTTGAAGGTGCAATCAAAAGGAGTCACAGCCTTATCCTTTACATCAACTTGAAAGGGAGGGAGAAAGAAGGATGCTAACTTGTTAGAAACGACCTCCTCTTACCCCAGTATTTTCCCCCAAGAAAGCAAAATTTAGAATAGTCCACAGGTGAAGTAGTTGAAACCCTGGCTGGTGATGAGCTATGACTTCATGGAATATAATCAACTCATCTCCATTCGATCTTCCCCCAGGTTCAGTAGACAAGGCAGGTTAAGTCCCCAGTTACTCAGAGATCTGTCTAAAGGAAAAGAGAGAAAATTATTTCCTCAAACCCAGCATGAGTCAGAAAGAGAGAGAGCTGATGGAGAGGGGAGGGGAGAGGAGAGGGAGGTAGAGGGAGGAGGGATAATGGGAGGAAGGGAAATAGGAAGTATTTTACATAAGCAGCCTTGGAACTACTGATTTTAACCATTCTCCCAGGAAATAGCTTCTCTCAAGCTATTCTGTGCCTATATGTTTATCCATACACCTCTGTCTCCAGCAATTAGTATTAAAAACATTTCTATTTGCATTTCTGCATTTAAAAAGTAATATGCAATTTTAAGCTTCTAAGATGGGATTTTTCCCCCCATCTGGACAATAAGCCTCAGAACTTACCTTCAGGAGTGCTGGAAACTCAGTCCTGTGAATAAATACCCATTAGCCAAGCAGTCAGAATGCACAGCCACAGTGAGCCTATCACTGGAAAGTGCCAGAGAGATGTGCTTTTAGAAAAAAAATTATATATATTTATATAAATGTATATTTGTATGTATGTATATATTCATTTCCAATTTCAAGTTAAAACAAGTCACAAAAAGTTAAACGGTGATGAGAGGTGACTGGCTTGAAGAAGCAGAGAAAAATATTCAACCAAAGCGTCTCCAGGGAGGGGGGGGGGGATCAAACCTTCAGCAAGAATCCTTAAAACAGAAGAGTTGCAAGAGCTATCAGGACTTAGAAGCTTTTCAGAAAGCCCAGCAGCAGAAAAACGGAGGTGCCCTGCTGGGGTCCCAGGTAGCCACCCCACCTGCCGGCAAGGGCGAACAGGCTCCCATGCTCCTAGCTAGGTGGGAGCCTTTGGGAGCCCTTGGGAGCCGTGGGGAGCAGGTGCGAGCTGAGCTGGCGAAGCCGGCAGGAGCCGGTGGGATCCGGCACCTTCAAAGCGCAGAGAAGCCAGCGGGTCTGGGCTCCTGCTTCTCAGGCGGGCGGCGGAGCTGGGCGGTTCCACAGTTCCCAGTGCAGTTGGGCTGCTGTTGTTTCAGCAGTGCAGGCAAGAAACCATCCAGGGAAATGACTATTACATCATCTTAAAGGAATATGGCTTGGAGAAAGCGGAGGCACCGCGAGTCACGTCCTCCTCGGTGACAGGTCGCCGGGATGGCACAGGGACACAGTGCGCTTGCCTTGGGCAAGGGACTCCTGGGCGCTCGCTCAGGGCTTGGGGCGGGGACGCCGCACGGCCACTTCCCTCCCTGCCCAGTCGGGAAGTCTGGAGTTTCTAGGGCCGTCGCTTAGCCTTTACTTCTCTTTTGACCTCTACTGCCACCACCATCCCCCAGAAACAACCCCCCAAACCTGTGGAGAGATAAACGCAAGTGAAATTTTCACTTGACAAATCTACAAACAAACCTTTTGCACAGGCACTGAATTTCAGCTGAAGGGCAGATTTTCCCTTAAAGCTTGCTTTAAAAAAAATAAAAATAAAAATAAAAAGCACACCTAATGACCCCAAGGTTCTAACTACTGGTATAAAGTATTTGTGTTTTTTAAACCAAAGGTACATTAAACCATGTTCTCTTAAACACCCTCCTCTTTTTTCTCCTCTTGTTCCATCCCTCTGCCAATCCACCAATAAATAAATAGGTAAATAAATATTTACAGTCTCTCTGGAATTAATCCCTTTTCAAAAAAATACATGAAGCAGAAACACGGACACCCTCAGAAAGCCCACAGTTTACACCAGTAAGTATCATCTTAGCTTACCTGTAGGGAAAAAGGTTGCAACCTTTCTCTGGGGCTGCTTCCTTGCTGAGCATCTCCTTGGGTGTGCCCCACTCATCCCAGGAGGTCCCTGATGGAAGACACGCCCACTAAGAGACAGTTTACTCCTGTCCCAAAGGACTACCTTAAGTGCATCATTAGAGTTTCAGGAAGGCATTTCCAGGGCAACATAATCCACTAACATAGTGCTTCCAGTTGATCCTGCCAGTCAATAATGGCCCGGACAACAGTTTACAGTAAGTCTGCCATTTCCCTCTTAAAACACCAGTGTCTTAGGACTCACATTCTTAATAAGAATATAGTACTTCATCTATGAATAATATATGTGAGCCACACTCCATCCAAAACAATTGCTATTAAAAAAACAAAAATGGAGAGTATAATTTAGATACAATTTATGGGACGCATGTGTTTATTGCCAAATTTTCCTCAAGATTTAGCTTGACGACAGACTTAGCAGTAGCATAAATTAATTACTAGCTTAACAATCTTTTCTTTCCATAACTATCAAGTTACTAAACACATTCTAAGTCTTAGCTAACACTCCAACACCTGAGTATATTTGATGTTGTTTCTTAACTACTGTATTAATCTGTTCTGGCCTCAATCATTTGGGTCTTAATGCTGGACCAATCAAGGAAATGTTTATTATTTGATGAACTTATATCGCCATCTACTGTCCCTAAGCTATCAGTGCAGATCTGTATCTGGCGATTTAACGGAGCCAAAAGTTAAGATTTTTTTTCTTTATTTTAAAGTTTTTGTAGTGGTTAGACTATTGGAAACACACTGTTTACCATGATGACAAAATGAACATTTAGTTGCCACCAGGTCAAGGGAAAAATAAGTGTGAGTCCATGCCTATTAAGTATTGGATTTGGTTGTAGTTAAAAGTAAACAAATGTTTTATCTCTAACAGAGAAGGCCAGTATACCATGACAACAGCTTTGGAGACTGGATATTAAAATACCCTGGGGACATTTTGAGAGGAAGTGGAGAATAGGAGTGAGAAAAACCATAGCTTTTTAAAGCTAAAAGGAACGTGAGAAATGAAAATCACCATCTCATTTTAGAGAAATTGAGGATCAGAGAGAAAACATTCCCACAGGAATACACAGTCTTGGAGTAACAGGGTGGGGTTTAGACCATTCATTCTGATCAATATCTTGTTTTTAACCTTCCATATACTAGAATAGCAATAGAGAAGAGGCAAGTTAAAAACAATAAGCTCAAGATTGCTACACATTTAAAAACAGATAACAGCAAGTTACTTGAAAGACTTTTTCACATTAAGTTAAATTGCAAGGCTAAAAAAATTTACATTAAAAAGAGTATTCTGAATTTCCAAAATGAGGAGCTCTGATCATTGATCTGGGTTTCATAGATTAGGCTGTGCTTTGAGATTAGTTCTTAACCTTTTAGAGAGTGGACTGCTTGGAGAATCTTATGAAATCTAGATAATGAACACAAAAGCATAAAGGTTTGTATTCCATGTCTGGGAAGGAGCTGTAAAGAGAAGAACCAGGGAGCCACCCATCCCTAGCAATCTGCAAACTTCTACAATGAATCGTCTCTTTGAAATTAGATTGCACATACACTCAGAGACACACTCTAAGGATTGAAAAAAGAAAACATTCACCAGACAACCTTAACCTTGTGACCTATGGTTGGACCACACAACCTGAACTGGTATGTTTTAAGAAACACTGTATATCCTATTCTTTGCACAGTATAGCTTTATATTATTTTGTGCTAAAATGTTCATTTATTATAGTAAATTGTGAAAAAATAAACAATTATTTTGCTAGCCCCCTTTAGGCATACTTACTTCTTAAAAATATATTTTTTTTTATTGATTTCAGACAGGAAGGGAGAGGGAGAGATAGAAACATCAATGATGAGAGAGAATCATTGATTAGTTGCCTCCAGCATGCCCCCTGCTGGGGATCAAGCCTGCATGCAACCTGGGCATGTGCCCTTGACTGGAATAGAATCTGAGACCCTTCATTCTGCAGGCCAATGCTCTATTCACTGAGCCAAGCCAGTTAGGGCTATGCATACTTACTTTTTAATCTACTTGAAGCCTCAAGAAATTAAGAATGCCCGGGCCTCTCTTCCACCTTTTTGAGAGACCAGGGATTTGGTTCAAGATTGGTTAACATCCTCTGCTCTGTACGCTTCCTTGTTCCTTACTGTCTGGGAGATAAACAAATGAAAAGCGAGATTTAAAAAAATAGGCTTGAAGAAAGCAAAGCAATATAACATAGAGAGAGATTTGAATAGTGCTGGAGTAAACGAGCGTGTCTCAGGGACGTTGTCAGTAAGCCTTGCTGTTGGGTGCCTTAACAAGAGGCAAGAAGCCAAGTCTAGGCTGTAAGTGTATTCCTGTCCTTCGTGTCAGCAGATAACACTGCTGGTGTAATGATTCTCTTCTGGCAGCTCTCTGCTGAAACACTGAGGGATGCCACACTAGTCCAAAGGTTGAACATACGGCAACAGATTTCTCTTAAGGGCAGACCAAGAAAGAATGTTTCATTCTGTTCTTAGTAATAGTCAAGCCTATATAGCACATCAAGACACACCATGGGTAAATTGTGGAATTCATAAAGTGTGCCTTAGCCTGTTTCCTGTTCCCCACGGGCACACACACCCATAGCGGAATGCTGAAGAGTACATTCTCAAAAGGACAATTTTAATTTTGGAACAATGTGATCACTTCCCACATTTTCACCCCAACCCATCTTTAAGTTTCCTCCTCCCTCGAGCAGAGATAGCTTTTAGGCTGCCTGTCTTTTTTATGAGGGAGGGAGGGAATTGATTTCATAAGCTTACTCATACTAAGATGCTGTGCACTCATTGTACTAGGTGCCCCAAGGACTCCTGCATTATCATAATAGCTACTGTTGATGGAAGGCTGGCCATTGAGCACTCAAAACAGTCATTATCCCTCTTCCAACTCTGCCTGACTGGCTGTGTGACATTGGACAGGAGACTCCGTGTCTCTGAGCCAGGGTAAAGTGCAGGTAACAAGACCTGACTTCCAGATGTGTTGTGCAGATTAAATACTGTGATGCATGTAAGACCCCGGAGCACATCCCCTGGCTCTAGGTGAACACTTCATAAATAGTAGTATACATGATAGCAGCAGCAGTAGTTTTTTGCTGTTAGACTCAAGTGGAAGCATGAACAAGTTACCAAAGATGCTCAAAGATTGAAATTAGGTTCTACTTTCAAAATCTTTCCTCTTCCCACATGCAGCTTGAGTTAAAGATCATTGCTTATCATAGATGTATTTGTTAATAATGGGGGTGATTTCAGGCTTTGGAAGGGAGACAAGGTGGCCAAATGAGAAACAGAATAATCAATTCCACAATGGTTAATAATGAAAATGCCACTGTCTTCTGCCAGGCAAGGCTACATTTCTGGTATCCTTTTGTTCATTCCACACGGCTTTATGAAGTACTTGTGTTATGTCCAGCACAGTGCTAGGTATTTAAAATGTTGAATTCTATATAATCTCTGAACTCAAACACTCACAAACACACATACACCGATACTCAAAATCCTACCAGTGGAAGACAACGATGAAAAACTTCTAGATTTCTGAGCACTGCCTCTTATTTGCAGAAAGATGCCTGCTGCTGTGTTCAGCTATTAGTCCTACACGGTTCACATATGATTTGGACAAACCACTTCACCTCAGGTGGTCTCTGCTTCCATAACTATAAAATGAAGTTGTCTCCCCATCTAATGACACTGTGACTGGTGGCAAAACAAAGATAAAATACAGCTGTCAAATCTTCAGAGACAAATTACTAGTAAGTAATTTGTTAGGTAAGAACAGAAAAGAAAGGCAGCAAACAGAGATCTTTCTTGTTACATAAAGCCTTACAAGGAAGAATTTGAATTTGACTTGTGTAATCTTAAAGTTGGAAGAGAAGAGACACTTCGAGGTCACCCACTGCAGCCTCAGATCCACCTAAATGTTTGAGACAATAGAAAAAGTTCGGTTTAGTCATTTTTCTACAGTCTCTTCCTAAAAATACTCATAAACTCTACTCTCATAAAATACAAATAATACCTAAAGCTGTTCGTGTCATCATAGTGCCTCTGAACGGAAGTCTGCAGAATTAAGTTCTTTCAAGTGAAATGTCCTTTTTGAAATCTGAGCTTTAAAAATTTTGTATGCTGATCTAAAAAGAAAGTACTGCTCTTCAGGTAGAACATTATTATTTCATAGGGTCTAAGATGTTTTGTGTATGTGTGTTGTGTGTTGTGTGTTGTGTGTGTGTGTGGGCGGGGGGGGGGGATATATATTTCTGTAGTAGGCACAGATGTGAGATCACCTTATAGGTTTCTCTTCAAAACAAGGATACTTTTCTAGAACAAGTGGTCAAAGCCAGGAGTGCACAATTTGGTGGTGAAGTTGAGTAAAGCCAACTTGCACATACAGAGTGGGGCAAAAGTAGGTTTACAGTTGTTCATATGGAACATACAAATTAATAATAATATAAGAATAAACTGTGTGTTTTATGTACTCACAACTGTAAACGTGCTTTTGCCATACTCTGTATGTGTTTTGAAACTGATCCTCGTCAGTATGAAACCTAATCAATAGAAATACAGACTGCATTTCTTTTTTTTTTAACTCACCTGAGGATATGTTTTATTGATTTTTTTTTTAGAGAGAGAGAGAAATGTCACTGTGAGATAGAAATATCGATCAGTTGGCTCCCATATGCGCCCTGACAGGAGATTGATCCCACAACCTAGGTATGTGCCCTGGCTGGGACTGGGAATTGAACCACAACCTTTTTGATATATGGGATGAAGCTCCAACAAACTGAGCCGCCCTGCCAGGGCCAGACTCTATTTCCTAAAATAAATTTCCAATAAGGAAAAAAATGGAATGTAGTTGCTCAACTATCAGACAGCTGGTTCCAGCAAATACAATGCAATATTTCAAGAATGGTTATAAAAAAGAAGAGAGATACCCTGCTTCCCCTTACAGAGAGATACCCTGCTTCCCCTTACAGATGCTCTGCCAGCAGCCTGCTAACCACGTTGTATTATTCACCACACTAGAGGGCCGGTGCACAAAATTCATGGACTCGGGGGCGGGGGAGGGTCATCCCTCAAAACGGATTGCAAGAGGGTGCAGGCCAGGCTGAGGGACCTCACCGGTGGATGATCAGGGCTGGGGATGTACCACAGGAGGGCTCCAGGGCGTGTCCAGCCTGTCTCACTCAGTCCCGATCAGCTGGACCCCAGCAGCAAGCTAACCTACCAGTTGGAGCGTCTGCCCCCTGGTGGTCAGTGCACGTCATAGTGAGCGGTTGAGCAGCCTTAGCATATCATTAGCATATTACGCTTTGATTGGTTGAATGGCCGACCATTCATAGTAAGGTTTTATTATATAGGATGATGCTTTTATGTATACTGTATTGTACATGTTGGGATAGTCCTCATTATGTTTGCTAAAGATTATGTAATATGTCTCTTGGTAAAGGAGTAGTGTAACTTGTAGGCCTGTAATTGTCACCCTTTTATCTCCTACCTAGAAAAACCATTTTTCAAATGACATCTTTGTCATCATTCCAAAATATGCAAGCAGTATCAAATCAGAATAAGCTTAGGTGTTAAGTTCAAAAACACTCATTTATTTTTAAAAATTCAGTCAAAATTTGTAATAATATGTTAGTGGTCTGTAGAGTGCATTTTGATTTTTCCCCAAATAGTTGTATGTATAAATGGAATTTATTGAACCCCAGAAGCTACTTGCAGGAAATAGAGTTTTAAAATCCTGGTTCTAATGAAAAGGAGCAGGTTTTAGAATCAGGCAGAGGAGGGTTTGAAAGAGGTACCTACCAGCTGTATGATCACGAGCTAATTATCTCTCTGAGGACTGTCGCCTCATATAGGTACTATTAGAAATAAAAATATCCACTTTGCTGGATTGATATAAGGATTAGCAATAATGCTCTGTGGAAGTGCTTGGCCCACAGCACATGTTCAGTAAGAAATGGGCAATGTGATTATATTTATGTTTGGCTCAATCACCTCCTCTATCCCTCTTCCTCTACTCTCAGCCCATTCTCATGGGGTTTTGTGAATGAGTGGATGTAAGGGCAGGTACCACATTACTCATTCATGCTGGTGATGAGATGTCCTTTTTCTGAAAGTCTGCTTCTCCCTTCTGGGAGGGGGATAGGGGAAAAGAAAGGGATACTGGGAACACTGAGCACATTTGTCCTTGGAGATAGATAATTAGTTCATTTAAAAACATATTCTTTTGCCTTAGATGCAATCTATACCTTTCAAAAATGAGTGGAAGAAAGTGAATGAACAGGCTGACTCATTCAAAATATTTCACATCATTTTGCAGTGATTCAGCACAATCACTTGGTTTAGTGATTACAGAGACATTTTTCACAACTAATTCCACACATGCCATACTTGTAGGTTGAGATGAATCTTAGCCATGGCATCTGTATATGAGGAACAGCAGGAGAGAGAAGGGCAAAGACCAGATAACAAGTGGAAAGACTTAGCTCAAGGGACAAAACTGAACTGCTTTACCAGCGGACTCAAGAAGTCAAAGCTGGAAATTTCAGGTACGCTCTGAATACATGGTATTCAAATACCTTTTCCCCTTGCCTTTGGAGCTATTTGCAAGAAATCCATGGAACAGGAATTGTTTTTCACTCAATTTAGCATGTAAGATAGTACAGGTTCTGGCATCTGGAAAGAGCTCAATAAATACTTAATTGCAGGAGCAAGGGAGTATCCTCAGAATGGCCCAAGAAAACAATATGCTAAGAAACTGGCAGAGTCATGTCAGAATGTGCTGTTGGTCAAGAATACATGGTAGCTGATTTCAGTTTATTCTCAAAACATGGAGTTCTTCTTGCTGGCTGGGACCTTTTCATTTGGTCAGGTACCCAAGAAATGAACTAACTGCAAAAATCAGCCTTTCTTAACTCACCGCTGCAGAGATGTCATTCAGGTACCCAGTGTGGAGTCTAACTGGGATGGAAAAACGAAAGACCCTTTAAAGCAGCGGTTCTCAACCTGTGGGTCACGACCCCTTTGGCGGTCGAACGACCCTTTCACAGGGGTCACCTAAGACCATCCTGCATATCAGATATTTACATTATGATTCATAACAGTAGCAACATTACAGTCATGAAGTAGCAACGACAATAATTTTATGGTTGGGTCACAACATGAGGAACTGTATTTAAAGGGCCAGAAGGTTGAGAACCACTGCTTTAAAGGAACATCCTTGTAAGAGTAAGGAATAAAAAAGTTTCATATTTCACTGACACCCATTTCTTAAAACACCCATGTCTGTGTCTGTGGTCAAACAAATTAATAAAGTTAACAAATAAAACTAATTCTGCCAGACATTTTCATATACATTATCTCTTTTAATTCCCACAACAATCCTCAACTGTTGGCATTGTGGGGAGAAAAAAAGATCCTCCAAAAGGTTAAGTAATTAACAACAGGTTAATTACCGTTGTAATTAACCCAGCCTGTCTAATCTCAAAGCCCCCTTGTAACTACATGAACCTTATTCAGCAATATAGTTCCATTTATTAAATTTCCTCAATAGGTCCCCAATATTTGGATTTAGCACCACACAGAACCAGAGTAACAACACATTCCTAGCATAGATCACCACTATATCCCCAATTCTAGTTCAGTGCCTGGCCCAGAGAAAGTACTCCATAAGTATTGTCAAAGGGTTGTTAGAACAAACAAGTGGATGAATGAATGAGTGAATGAACAAACAAACAAGCTACCAGTTGGGACAAGGATATCAAGAAATTTTAACTGGATATAGGAAGAGTCTGATCTCGTGCGGTATGTCTAATTTTCTTGTCTCCTGAAATGTTGGTTCCAAATAGAATGATTTCAAAGATGAAAAAGATTCCAAGGATGAAGAAAAAGTTTATAATCACAGCATCACAGAATTGGCCCTTTATGAATCAATCCAAAAGGATGAGTAATTAATTTATATGTTTTATGTTCCAGAGTTTAGAAGTTCTTAGAAATAAACCTCTTTGGGATAAGACTCTCTAGGAACAATAAAACCCTAGGAACAATAAAACCCTAGGTGGTTATGGGTTTTTTTTTTAAGTTCTTAGATGCTGAAGAAAATATTAGTTACTTAAAAAATATCTTGCCAAGGCACCAGGCAATTCTAATCCAGCAATTTTATGCATCAGTCACTCTGCATCCTTTCCAAAAAGTGTGTGTGGAGTGGGGTGTGGGGTTGGAAAGCCTGGTAATGATTGACCAGACACACCTGCAGGGCACAGATTTAAGGGGCCAATACACACAATTCAAATGTGACTTGGAAAACATCACTCTTTTGCTGTATAATGCAGATTTGCACAGCTTCTGCCAAGGAAATTGCATGTTACCTTTATAGACAATGATCTGAGCCTCAAGCACATCTCGCAATTACAATGTGTGATTCAGTGGCTGCCAAAGGATATCAGGCAATTGTTTGAAATGGAACCAGTGTCTCATATCTTCCTAATAAACCTTATTGCTATTCATTAGGGAAACTATGACCCACCCACCCCCAAATAAAAAAAGATGTATGTATCTGATAGAAACAGGATTCAATCTTGTATCTCTTGACCAGCCCCTGGAATTTTTCATATACTTAAATGAGATCTTGAGGGTAATTACATACATCTATGTTGTTAAAGTGCCATTATACTGGACACAGAGGCTAAGATTACCCTTGGATAGAATATTAAATGAAATCAAGACAAAAAATTAGATAAGGATGGAGAAGTGATGGATTTCTTATGTGCACAGAGAGTAAGCAAGTGCACTCTAAATTTTTACTGCCATTTTGCCCAAGGACATTTATGCCTATAAGTAGAAGGAAAGAAAGACAAAGTCACTACCCACTGAATGTGACCAATTAAGTCCATGTGGAGAACATCACTGCTTCACAAGAATAACATCTCCCTCCTAGAAGTTCACCTGCAGAGTCACTGGCTCATCAGGTCACTGAGTCCTTCCCCAATTACTAACAACAACTAAGGTTGCTGGAGCCCAATAAAGAAGCTTTGAGCTCCTTTAAAACACCTCTTCTGTTCCATGTCTCCTATTCATTTACTCAAATATTTACAAATCTATTTGTATAAAGAACTATCTTAACTGTAGAGAATACAATGTTTAATCAGACAGGAGACTTACCTTCAACAAGTTGATAATCCAGCAAGCAGAACAGAGGAAAATATTCACTCTGTGTCTGCACTGGGACTAGGTGAGTAATGCACAGAAGAAAGTGGTGACGCTGCTAAGAGAAGTGGAAAAGGGAGAGGAACCAAGATGGTGGTATAGGTAACTGCCTGTACTCACCACCTTCCACAACTCCATCAAAATTACAACTAAAATACAGAATAGCCATCATCCAGAACTGCCAGAAAGCTTGCTGAATGGAAGTCCTACAAATAGAGTAGTAAAGAAGAAAGCACACTGAGACTGGTAGGAGGTATAGAGGCACAGAATGGAGGGAGATCATCTCTGCAGAGACCGCCTGTGAGGAACAAGGGGTCTCTGCCCCATACCAGAATCCTAACCCAGGTTCCCAGAGCTAGGAAGAGAAGTTCCTATAACTATGGGCTATAAAAATCAGTGTGGATTGGGGCTCAGTGATACAGAGGCTGCTGGAGACCCAGCTCTTCCTCTTACAGGGCTGGTGCACGAACTGAACTTACAAGGTCCCGCTTCCTCTGAGCTCCAAAACCAGGGCGAGCCTTTTGGGGAGACAGACACATACGAGGAGGAACTGGATTGTCTGGCATCAGAGCAGGAACTCAGGGTCAGCTTTCTCCCAGATGGAGGTGCTGGCAGAGATCATTGTTCCTATGCTGAGACCTCCCAGGTCACAGGGCTGACTAGCAGCCATTTCTGTTTGCTCTGCCCTGGTGATTCCCTAACACCCCGCCTCATCCAATTTACAACCCCACCCGGGCTGTGTGCAGAGGCTTTTGCATATGAACAGCCTGTCCTTGCTCAGGCTAAAATCAAACAAGCTGCAGCTGAGTCAGGGAATCCCCAAACCTATCAATAAAAAGCCCAAGACCTGGCACCAGCACCAGCCTGCCTTGCTTCATAGCTGGACCTCACCTGGGCACTTCCAAACTCAATACAAAGAGGAGGAATCTTCAGATCTCTCTGTAGCTCCTGCTAGGTGGACCCAGGCAGTGGCAGACTTTGCACCTCCCTGGAGACCCAAGTGCCAGTGTACCCAGTGGCCAGTGTCAGACCATGCCAGATTACAATTCTACACATCCATAAGGGACACATTCAGGTGGCAGACTCAGTGAGCACCAAAGCCCCACTGAAGCAAGTCCTGCTCCATAGGGGTGTCTCCTGCACAGCAGCTCTCCCACTGTAGTTGCAGCTGATCCTCACACCCAATTGGCCAGGAGGTCAATTCCTCCCAGTGAAGCCAACAGTAATCAAGTCTCAACTACAACAAGACTGTGCTCACAGCCCACAAAGGGGTACACCTAGAGTGCCCAGCTCAGGTGACTGGGGAGGCTGAGCCACTGTGTCCTATAGGACACCTACTACGCAAGGCCACTCTACCAATTCAAGGAGACATAGCAGTTCTACCCAATACATAGAAACAAACACAGGCAAACCCAAAATGTAGAGACAAAGAAACATGTCACAAATGAAATAAATAGAAGAAAGCAAACTATCCTATCTAATAAAAGAGAAACATGGTAATTAGCATACGACTGGTACCCTTCCCATTGGCTAATCAGGGAAATATGCAAATCAACTACCAGCCAAGATGGCGGCCGGCAGCCAGGCAGCTTAAAGTGAACATGAGGCTTGCTTGCTTCAGTGACAGAGGATTCCAACGTTCCCCACCTGCCGCTGCAGGCCTCTGAGCTGCAACTCTAAGCAACTATGTTACAAATATAGAAGCTAAATAAAACCCCAGAAACCTGCTTTAGTCCATCGGGCTTCAGCCAGCAGGATCACAACATTGTTTCAAATACAGAAGGTAACAAAAGGCCAGAAACCTGCTTTTAGCAGCGGAGGCCTAAGAGCTGGAGCCAAGCCTCAAAGCTAAAGCTGGCCCAGAATAAATAAATAAAAAGAAACAAAGGAGCGGTTAGGAGCTTCAGTCACCCGCCAGCCTGAAAACAGCCCTCAGCCCCTCACCCAGACTGGCCAGGCACCCCAGTGGGGACCCCCACCCTAAAGAGTGTGTGACCAGCTGCAAACAGCCATCAGCCCCTCACCCAGGATGGCCAGGCACCCCAGTGGGGACCCCCACCCTGATCCAGGACACCCTTCAGGGCAAACCAGCTGGCCCCCACCCGTGCACCAAGCCTCTATCCTATATAGTAAAAGGGTAATATGCCTCCCAGCACCGAGATCAGCAGAGCCGAGAGGCCTCCAGGCACCGGGATCAGGATGACAGGGGGCAGCACCCAAACCCCCTGATCGCCCTGCGGCTCTGTGTGTGACAGGGGGCAGGGCCACAACCTCCCTATTCACCCTGCTCTGTTCGTGACAGGGGAAGGCGCCCCAACCTCCTGATCAGCCCTGCTCTGTGCCTGATAGGGGGAGCTCCCCAACCCCCTGATCGGCCCTGCTCTGTGTGTGACAAGGGGCAGCGCCCCAACCCCCTGATCGGCCCTGCTCTGTGTGTGACGGGATAGAACCACAACCTCCCCATCGGCCCTGCCCTGAGTGTGAGAGTGGCGGCGCCCCAACCCCCTGTTCCACCCTGCTCTGTGGGTGATAGAAGGCGGCGCCCCAACCCCAACCCCACGGGCCCTGCTCTGTGTGTGATGGGGTAGAGCCATAACCTCCCCATTGTCCCTGCCCTGAGTGTGACAGTGGCAGCACCCCAAACCCCTGATCGGCCCTGCTCTGTGCGTGACAGGGGGCGGTGCCCCAACTCACCTATTGGCCCTACTCGGTGAGTGACGGGGGGAGCTCCTCAACCTCCTGATTGGCCCTACTCTGTGCGTGACAGGGGGCAGCGCCCCAACCCCCTGATTGGCCCTGCTCTGTGTGTGACAGGGGGTGGTGCAGCAACCTCCCCATCGACCCTGCCTTGAGTGTGACAGGAGGTGGTGCCTCAACCCCCCAATCAGCCCTACCCTGAGCGTGACTGAGGATGGCATCGCAACCTCCCAATCCGCCCTGCTCTGTGCATGACAGGGTGCGGCGCCCCAACTCCCTAATTGGCCCTGCTCTGAGCCCGACCAGGGGCTGCACCTAGGGATTGGGCCTGCCCTCTGCCACCCTGGAGCAGGCCTAAGCCAGCAAGTCGTTATCTCCCGAGGGGTCCCAGACTGCGAGAGGGCACAGGCAGGGCTGAGGGACCCCTCCTCCCCCTCGAGTGCACAAATTTTTGTGCACCGGGCCTCTAGTTAAATATAAGATTTCAAAACCACAGTTATAAGGTTACTTGAGAATCTTCTAGAAACCTCCAAGGGACTTAGTGAGACTTTCAAGGATCTTACTGAGAGTACCCAAAAAAATGGAAAAGGACCCGTCAGAAATTAAGCACACACTGACTGAAAGAAAGAATACTATACAGGGACTCAACAGTAGAGTAGAGGATTCTGAGACTCTAATTAACAATTTGAAATATGAAGCAAAAAATACCCAACCAGAGGAGAAAAAAGAATCCAAAAATATAAAGATAGTGTAAGGAGCTTCTGGGACAACTTCAAGTGTACCAACATTCGCATTATGGGGATGCCAGAAGAAGAGAGAGAGCAAGATATTGAAAGCCTATTTGAAGAAATAATGACAGAAAATTTTCCTTACATGGTGAAAGAAATAGACTTACAAGTCCTGGAAGCACAGAGAGTACCAAACAAGAGGAACCCAAAGAGGACCACACCAGGACACATCATAATTTAAATGCCAAGGGCTAAAGACAAAGAGAGAATCTTAAAAGCAGCAAGAGAAGAGCAGTTAGTTATCTACAAGTGAATGCCCATATGACTTCCAGCTGATTTCTCAACAGAAACTATTCAGACTAGAAGGGAGTGGCAAGAAATATTCAAAGTGATGAATAGCAAGGACCTATAACCAAGATTACTCTACCCAGAAAAGTTATTATTCAGAATTGAAGGTCAGAAAAAGAGCTTCACAGATAAGAAAAAGATAAAGGAGTTCATCACCACCAAACCAGTATTATATGAAATGTTGAAGGGTATTCTTTAAGAAGAGGAAAAGAAGAAAAAGATCAAAAATATGAACAACAAAATGGCAACAAATACATACCTATCAACAATTGAGTCTAAAAATCAAAATAAACAAGAAATCTAATGAACAGAATAAACTGGTAAATAAAATAGAATCAGAGGCATGGAAATGGAACAGACTGATGATTGTCAGAGGGAAGGGGGTGGGGAGGCAGGAAGAGATTAAACAAAGATCATATATGCATTACCTATGGACACAGACAATAGAGCTGCAAAGGCCTGGGGCAGGGCGGGAACCCAGTAGAGGGGGGCAGTGAGGGGGAAAAAGAGGGCTACCTGCAATACTGTCAACAATAAAGATTTTTTAAAATTTTGTAAACAAATGAATAAAAAGAGAGAGAGAGAAATGGAAAACATTTTATGAGAGAGGCTTGGAGCTAACCAAAATGACATCATTATTTTAAAAGTTGAAGGAACATCATGCCTAGCACAAAGTTCCCATTAATAAATTATTGAAGGATCAAAGAAAATGCCACCATGCATCACCACACATTTACTGGACATAAAGTCAGGCACTTACTTAGAGTTCATTTAGAACTGCCCCAAAATGAGCTGACTCATTAGAGTTCTATTGGCTTCAGAAATATTTTATAGGTCTATATAAATGTAAGCCCATTGCAGTACTAGTTCGTGTAGCTCATTTATATTTGGCTCTCAGCCAATGAGGACTAAGAGCCATTTGTGTGGCCCATCCCAATCATTTATTCTACCAGGTTCCTCTTTCTGCCATTACTTGTGTGCCAGTGAACATGTTGGTTCAAGATGGCTAATCAATTGTAATGCTGCAGATTCTACAAAAATTAAAGGAAGATCCTGGATGACAACAAACAACGTTCACTGCAATAGCTGCTAAGTCTCCAGGAGAGAGAAACCCATAACAGCAGGTTCTGGTTGCCTGGTAGAAATCCTTCACTGGAAGGTCAGCATAAGACTCCCTGCAGCCCAGAAAGATTGACCAACAACAGTATGAAAAATAAATAGAAGAAATGTACGGCCAGAGGCACATCACAACTTCAGAAGACTGGAAGAGAAAGAAAGACAATTGTCAAAGTATGACATCAGTAGCATATCTCCCAGGTATCATGATGTAACAATCCTTATAGCACCAATTTAGCTAATATGATCATTTCCAGGAACAAGTTCCCACAATAAAAGGGGTATGCCTGTAATTTAAGGCTGGGGGTGGATGTGGAAGAGGATCCAAAACTAGTTCTATTTCAGATGCCCTAAGAGTCCTGAAATTAAGGATCTCCTGGGGATTTAGGGAAGTTGACTTTCTGAAAGTAATAGCAGCTCTTTAAGGCAATTGTGTGACACAGAGGAGCACTACTAAAAGAACCAGTTACTTTTATTCAGCACAAAAGGACAACTTTATGGGTAATTGTAGTCACTCTTCATTATTACTAATAAAGTTTGCCTGATTTATTAACATCATATCCACAACATTGAAATGAAAAGAAACATACACTGAAATACAGAAACAAAATTTAAGTACCAGAAATGATTATTACCTCTGTAGGGAAGCATTAGGGCATCATGGTGCAAAGTGTGCACTTTGGGATGCGCAGTTCGGGGCTGAATCCCAACTCCATCATTTACCATCTGGGAAAGTCACAGTATATTACTTTCCAGGCACCGTTTCTCATCTGCAAAACAGGTACTAATTGTAGTTCTTTACAGAAATTTGGTGAGTGAGAACTAATAAGAGAATACATATTGAATGTTTAGTTCATCACTAAGCCCACAGGGAGTGTTCAACAAATGTAGCTTTGTGTTTTATTTTGGGTTGTTGTTTGGGGGGGGGGTTGTTGTTGTTGTTGTTGTTGTTGGTTAATCCTCACCTGAGAATATTTTTCCATTGATCTTTTTTAGAAAGACTGGAAGAGAGAGGAAAAAACAGAGAGAAACATCAGTGTGAGAGAAACACATTGATTGGTTGCCTCCTGCATGCACCTTGCTCAGGGCCTGGGCTGGGGAAGAGCCTGAAACCAAGTTTATGTGCCCTTGACCAGAATCAAACCTGGGACTCTTTGGTTCACAGGCTGACACTCTATCTCAGGGGTACTCAAACTTTTTAAACAGGGGGCCAGTTCACTGTCCCTCAAACCACTGGAGGGCCGGACTATAGTTTAAAAAAAACTATACACACTACACATATCTTATTTTGAAGTAAAAAAACAAAATGGGAACAAATACAATATTTGTATTTGCATGTGGCCCACAGGCCATAGTTTGAGGACCCCTGCTCTATCTACTGAGCCAGAATGCCTAGGGCTGTAGCGCATATATATATATATATATATATATATATATATATATATATATGATGTATTTTTATTGATTTTAGAGAGGAAGGGAGAGGAAGAGAGAGGGAAACATCAATGATGACAGAGAATCATTGATGGGCTGCCTCCTGCACGAACGTTCCCCCATTGGGGATCGAGCCTGCAACCTGGGCATGTGCCCTAACCTGACCAGGAATTGAACTGTGACCCCCGGTTCATAGGTCAATGCTCAACCACTGAGCCATGCTGGCAGGGTGAAATGTAGCTTTTGTAATGCATTTTTTCCAAAACCACTTTAGATTATTCCCTAAATCAAAGAGTAGAGCTTCATCGTTAACCTTAGCCAATCCTCACTCCGGACCCCTTACAGATTATGGGAAGGAAGCAGAGAAGTTACACAGACTCCCTTTGAGATGCAGAGCTTCCCCACTGAGAGATGTTCTGGGCAGATCAAAGAGTACCATATGGCAGTGTTACAATATGCCTGGTCTGTATAACACACTCTCTTCTTGCCAAATTGTCATGTTATCATCTCTGGCCCCATGAAGCTTTAGCTCTTGCTCCTCATTTGTTAGATATCACTTATTCCAGCATGGCTTTTAGTACACAAGAATGGGCAAAAATCTGCACATTTTAAAAGTTCTTTTTTCCCCTCTCTACATGCTGTCCCTTGTTGACCTGATTCAGTCTCAATGTAACCATTATGAAAATGACTCCAAAATCTAAATGTTTGGCCTTGGCCTCTTTCTGATTTCTATATACCTGTTAGGCATCTTCACATGGACCTACCAACATCTCACACTCAAGTCACTCAAGTCCAAAGTCAAATATACATTGGCCACTCCCATCCATTATATTCCACTAACTTTTCTCTGAATTAATGGCATCACTGACATTTTTCTACTGTCTAAGTAAGAACCCATCATTTGACTTCTCCCTTTCCATTGGCTCCTGATATCCCATTAGCTGCTGATATCTAATAATTAAATCAATCCACTCCATATCTACCATAATTTGTTCAAGTATCTCTTCTCTTCTATTTATATTTGTCCTACTCTTGTTCTTTATATCTTTTACCCAGATTCGTATATGTAACAAGTAATTACCAAGCATTTACCATTAGCCAGATGTAAGCTCTATATATTGGAAACCCAGAGATGAACAAGGTATACAAGGTTCTTGCCCTCTTGCAACATTTATTCTAGGCAAGGCACACAGATTTTAAAGAATTTTAAATAGTGACATGGGCTATAAATAAAAATAGAACTAGGTGGGGTTGGGGAGACAAAGAGAAGAAGATGAGGTATGACAGGTTGGGACTCTTTGAGGAAGGGATATGTAAGCTGAAGCAAGAAGCCAGCCATGTGAAATTCTGAGAGCAGAATGTTCTAGGTAGATGAATAGCAAGAACAAAGGCTCAGATGTCTGAGGTCAGACTAAACTTGGCTTATTCAAGGAACCAAAAAAGCCAGGGAGTTGGAGCCTAATGAGCAGACCTGGGAGTGTAGGTCTGAGAAGCAGACAGAGTCCAAACTGCGTGGGGCCTCATGCACCAGGGTAGGAGTGTAAATTTCATTCGAAAGTGTAAAGGGAAGTCAGTAATACACTTAATGTTAAGTGACATGCTCTAGTTTACTTGTTTTTTAAAGCTGACTTTGTCTTCTGGGGGGAGAATGAATTGTAGGAGAGCAAGACTGGTTGTAGGGCAACCAGGGAGCGTAACATTATAGGGATCCAAGAGAAAGATGCTGGGGGCTCAGACTAGGGTTAAGGGAAGATCAATGAGAAAAAAAATGGTGAGGATTTTGAGTGCACTGTGGAGGTGCTAGTGATAGTATTACTATTTGAATCTGCTAATGTTCTCCCTCCTGCTTTTCATCTCAGTTCATGCAACACAAAACTGATAATGTCACCCTTCTAAGGATGCTATCCTTTGCCCAGATATGTTAATTGGCTCCCCTGTTATGTATAGATTCAAAGCCCTATGCTATGTGGCCACAACTTCTTTAAAGATACATACAGAAAAGGAGAAAAGAATAACAAAGCTGTTCAAAAGTTCTGAGATAAATCATTTCACAGACAGTGCTATTCACAGAAAGTGGCACTGGCTTTTGATACGTGAAGAACCACCATTCACGGCTCTTTAACTGCTCCCAATCTGAGAGGTTCTCTCCTAAATGAAAAAGCCACAATGCATCAACCCACTGGTTGATGCTTTAACATCCAAGGGAAGTTCGAGTAACTAGAAGAAATTAAGTAACTACTTAGACATACATAAATAAAAAATTGGTTAATTTTGTTAAGATCCTTGACTTTATCCATTTCCTGAAATATAATATCCAATTATAATGCAATTGAACTAATACCTCACAACAAAATTTACCAGTCATGTTAACTATAAAAATGGAGAACCTGATAGAATAAAATCACATTGAATAAATATATAATAAATACATAATTGCTTGTCTTTCTGTCTTAAGCAAGCATTTCTTGGAAATAGAAAATTCATGTCAGGATCATCAAACCAGACTTGAGAATCACCGGTATTAATAATCAAGAGTAACAGAAGAGGGCAGTGTTATCACAGTCTTACATGCACTGGATGCCCTGAAAGAGAAAAACAGAGCTTTATGCAGAGTATCCCTGTTCATTTATGCAGGAGTAGGAAGTGAATTTAGTTTCATTGCTTTTTTCTTTTCACTTGTTAAGACTCAACCCCCCTCCCCCAAACAAAGTTAGTAATAAGTTCCCTTTGATCTATACCACCCAGATATGTCCTGCCAACCCTCTGAGAAAAAGGCCCCTTCTCACTGTGGTCTCAAGAAATACAAGCCCAGCTCTATTTTTACATTAGTTGTTGTTTTTCTCTTCTACAGAATGGATGGTGAAAGAAATTCACCTGTACTGACCATATGAGCAAAATGCTCTATATTTAACATATTTTCATCAGACGGGCCCTAAAGGTATTTTGTACCACTAGAAAAATAAATATACAGCTATACACCCAGAGACTTACTCAGAAACATTTGCTGAATGCTTGGTATATATAGAAAAACAGAAGGAAACAGCCCTAGCCCTCAAGACAATTTAACAGAAAACTCTTGAGAAAGATCTATGCAGAGAAAGGCTGGAGAGCATCCCTAAAAGAGAGGTAAACATATTTAAAGGAACCTGAGAAAGACCTCAACTGGCTATCCTCAGAGTTTAAGGTAGAGGAATAGCAGAGAAGTTAGGGAAAATATCCTGACTAGACCATGTTGTAATTGTACCTTGACAAACAGTAGAATCTTGAAAAATAGAAGCTAAGCTTCTGTGGAGATGGAAAAAATTCAGTTGACAATTTGGCTGGAGCCAAATGCACTGTGAAGGAAGAGTGGGGGAGTTGCTGAGGAGTTGAAACTTAAGTTTTAAACAATGAGTAGTGATTGAAAGCTTTTGAGCAGCCACTTCTACAAGATAATAGAAAGCTCACCCACCTTCCCCCAGCTATCACCTTTCTCACTTCTCAGAGAAGGGACCTACCATTCAATGATTTCCATCAATAGCCCTACTGAAGGGTGTGGCTTTGACATTGAAGTTTTAATCATTTCAGTATTACAGCACTTTGGAAAATATTTTTTTCCCTGCCCCAATCATAGAAGAAAGGGAAATAAAGGAAAAATCTGCTTTATGACCATTTGGCAAAGTACAGGAATGCACATTTAATGCAAACCTTGAGTGGCAATCACTGAGGCTCCCCTACAACAGAAAGTAAGGATGCATTATGAGTATTGCAGTGTGTGTCCATTCATTCATTTATTCAACAAATATTTGTTGAGCACATTCTATGTTCCAAGAACCATTCTAGGTATTTGGGATACAACAGTGAACCCCAAAATAGCCAAAGTCCCTACCTTCATGGAGTTCATGTTCTAGAAATAAACAAATAAGCATATCCGATGTTAGATGATGATAAGTACAAGTATGAAAAATAAAGTAGGTGAGAAGGATATCAATTATCATGTTGCAGGGGAGGGCAAAGGGAACAAGGAAAGAGGTGGGAGAAATGTGTGTTCTTTAGTAGTTAAAAGGCTTTAAACTTTAGTAGGTGAACTACAATAAGGAAAGACATTCAACAGTCAATAGTAATGATAATACATACAATAATAGGTACTGTCTATTATCTCATCTATAGTGACTGTTGTGCTAAGCATTATATCATTTATTCTTCACAATAAACCAAAAACATTATTAGTGTGATCCTTTAGGTGCAAATGAAATTGAAGATAAGGAAGGGAGGGCGGAAGGGAGAGAAAAAGAGGAAGGAAGGAAGGAAGGAAGGAAGGAAGGAAGGAAGGAAGGAAGGAAGGAAGGAAGGAAGGAAGGAAGGAAGGGAAAGAGGGAAGAGGGGAAAATAAAGAAGAGGGGAAAAAAAGCGGGAAACAAAGGCTTAGATAAGTAGCTTGCCCAAGTGATCCTACCCATGTGTGCAAAGCATGGATTTGAATGCAGACAGTCTGACTCCAAGGCCTGCACTCTTAACCCAGAGCCTGGATTGGGGTACAGAGATAAATAAGTCATGCACTCTGTCTTGGAATTGCTCATAGTTTAGTAAGAGAGATAGACTCATAAACAATTCCAGTCGAGTGACAGGAGCTATAATTGAGCTATAATAGAGTTAAGAAAACACAGAGGAAAGAGTGACTAAGTGACTGTGGGTGGGGTGGGAGGGGGGGTCCTCAAAATACAGACATCTTCCTTTGTGTTTATGTAATTCATTGCTCTCTCTGGGCCTGGTTACCCACAACAATCTGCAATACCTTCCAAAGCTTCTTTCCGGTGGATTTCCCCAGTCTGTCTAACAAGTTGTGGTTAGTGAGCCTCATCCTGCATGCAATAAGTAGCTCTGATACAGGGGCCTCATCAAGTATTTAGAGTTATTCCAGAGAAGGAAGAAAAATAGCAGATAGCAATCTATCTTAACTACTCTCAGAAAGGGGTGAGGAATGTGACAACCAGGTGAATTAAAATGAAGTGGCTGTACCATATTATTTTCAAATATGTTTTTATTGATTTCAGAGAGAGGAAGGGAGAGGGAGAGGGAGAGAAAGAAACATCAATGATGAGAATCATTGATTGGCTGCTTCCTGCATGCCCCCAACTGGGGACCGAATCTGCAACCTGGGATGTGCCCTGACTGGGAATCAAACCATGACCTCCTAGTTCGTGAGTTGACACTCAACCACTGAGCTACACTAGCCAGGCAACTGTACCATATTAAATTGAATGAGCAAAGGTAGAAGATTCTGGTAGCCCACCTGAAAGAACCCAAGGCCGTCGTGACTTGTGCAGGTGGCTGAAAAAACAGTCACTCAGACAGGAAAACTGTATTCCATGAAGTCTTCATTACCTTGCATAATTTGCTTCAAATGTCCAGTTCTTAACCTAGATCATGCATGGACTTCATAAAATTTCTGAATTCCCTGAAGTTGTATGTAAAACTCTACATATCTGTTGTGCATTTTCTAGAGATTCCACAGTTAATGCAAAATTTAAAATAAATAGTATGTGTTCCCAAGTAGGATAAGAGCTATGTAGAAAATAGTGAGAGCTGTTATTTCAATAGATTTTAGTACAATATAGAGTCTGGCACAATTCAGATGGTCCAAAAAGTTTAAGTGAATGCTTTGATACCATTGTTATTAATCCAAATGCTTGCAAATGAGCAGTACCACCAGGTATAAAGCACATCTGAGCATAAAGCCTTGACGACTTCGGGGCTTGCCTTTGATTATGTTGTGTATAGCTGACCTTTTATCTTCCTACTAGAGGCTCAGTGCACGAAATTCGTGCACTTGGTGGGGGGGGGGCGGATTCCTCAGCCCGGCCTGCATCCTCTCACACTCCGGGAGCCCTCGGAGGATGTCCAACTGATGGCTTAGGCCTGCAGGGAGTGTGTGTGTGTGTGTGTGTGTGTGTGTGTGTGTGTGTGTGTGTATGTGTGTGGGGGGCAGGCCAGGGATTGGAAAGGACAGTATCACATCATCAAGCTGCATACACTCTCCCACCCAACCCTTCTCCACCACACCCCTATTCCAATCCTTTGTGATGTTGCCTGATGACATATTAGCCAGAGGTTAAAATGTCCTAACTAATAACCATTGGCCTGGCCCCTTTGGGTTAAGTATCCTTTAGAGATTAAGAAAGAGTTTAGGACTAGAAAGCTCACCTCCCAATGTATAACTCCAAACTTCACCAAAAACTGAACTCTTAGAACCGACTATATTCTCATGGACCTTCTATTGAAAGGAGTAAGAAAAAAATAAATCTAAGATGAGAATTTGGTCTTGATTATTCTCTGTTGCTACATAACAGTAAATCTGGGAGTAATCCAAGGCAAATATCATTAGCTTTTCAGAAGCACCAAAGGGAAATTTACAGGGAAGGATCACATAACAGGAAAACCCAGATGAAATCTTAAGATTTGGACAAGTTCATTATCAACCAAAACATTTGGCTAATGTCTTTATGTCAATGCAGCCTTGCTATTGTGACAAGGAGCAAGAAAGCTACAACAGCTGCAGATGATCAGAGGTTCACCTACCCTAGGGAAAAAGGGCTCCAGATACATCATTTCTCAGTTCAGCAGTATGCATAAGCTAGACTCAGAGTGAAGACTGCTATCTACTACACCAACCACAGCCACTGCAGGTAGGGCTGGAGGGGTGTTGACTGAAGCAGGCTTGTACAATATCTTTTTATGGAATCATAGTCTGAAGGTAAATAGCTGCTGGCAAAAATATAATAAATGGGGCAACTGGTTGGCTCTCAATAGATAGCCTCCTCCCTCACACATTCATCCCAACTTAGAGACATGTGGAAACTGTAAGAGTTTTTATATATTACACAAGAACTTTTACAGAAGATTTAATTAACAACCAGACTTGGACTACATAAAGCAATTCACAGATCAACTGCCAAAGATGAAATTCAATAAACACAACAAGCAATTAAAAAGTCTAGCTCTTGCTACCCTCGGGTTATCAATGACTCAGTAAAGACATTTCATTTCACATCTTTATCTATGTTCTATCAACCAAATTTATATCGGAAGGGAAGGGGAAACACAAGGGATATTGTGTTAAACAGAAGGATACAAAACATCTCTTTTTATCTCTGCCTCCTTCCAATTCATTTACAAGAACTGCCACTTCCTGCAATTTTTATCACTAATTAAAGTATGATGAGAAGAGAACCAAGATGGCGGCATAGGTTAACGCCGGAGTTTGCTGCTTTGAACAACTACTTCAAAAGTGAAACCAAAAAACGGAAGGGACATCACCCAGAACCACAGGAACGCTGGCTGAGTGGAAGTCCTACAACTAGGAGGAAAGAGAAACGCACACGGACACTCAGAGGAGGCGCAGTGCTGAAGTCAAATTCTGAGGTGCGGAGTGCGTGGAGCGGGCTGGCGGCGGAGGGCGCGGTTGGCGTTTTCAATCGGGAGGGAGTCGCAGACTCTGAGCTCCAGATCCGGGCGAGTCTTTAGGGACCCAGACTCAAACGGGAGAAGCGGGACTGTCTGGCTTCGGTCAGAGCGAGTGCAGCTTTCTCTCCGAGCTTTGCAGCGGGTGCTGGGACTCAGAGAGGCAGAGCCCCTGGGGACAGGACTGAGAGCCGCCATAACTGCTCTCTCCGGCCCACCCTGTTGATCCTGTGCGACCTGCCCCGCCCAAGCCCTGCACAGAGGCATTTGCCGGATAGCCTCAGGCAAAGGCTAGATTAGCACCTCCCTAGAGGACAGAAGTTCTCTCACTGCTGACACAGCTGATTCTCATAGCCACTTGGCCTGGAGGTCAAACCCTCCCTGGAATTAGCTACAACAATCAAGATTTAACTATAAGACTGCGAACAAAGACCACTAGGGGGTGCACCAAGGAAGTATAACAAAATGCGGAGACAAAGAAACAGGACAAAATTGTCAAAAGAAGATATAGAGTTCAGAACCACACTTTTAAGGTCTCTCAAAAACTGTTTAGAAGCTGCCGATAAACTTAATGAGATCTACACGAAAACTAATAAGACCCTCGATCTTATATTGGGGAACCAACTAGAAATTAAGCATACACGGACTGAAATAACGAATATTATACAGACGCCCGACAGCAGACCAGAGGAGCGCAAGAATCAAGTCAATGATTTGAAATGCGAGGAAGCAAAAAACATCCAACCGGAAAAGCAAAATGAAAAAAGAATCCAAAAATGCGAGGATAGTGTAAGGAGCCTCTGGGACAGCTTCAAGCGTACCAACATCAGAATTATAGGGGTGCCAGAAGATGAGAGAGAGCAAGATATTGAAAACCTATTTGAAGAAATAATGACAGAAAACTTCCCCACCTGGTGAAAGAAATGGACTTACAGGTCCAAGAAGCGCGGAGAACCCCAAACAAAAGGAATCCAAAGAGGACCACACCAAGACACATCATAATTAAAATGCCAAGAGCAAAAGATAAAGAAAGAATCTTAAAAACAGCAAGAGAAAGAAACTCAGTTACCTACAAGGGAGTACCCATACGACTTTCAGCTGACTTCTCAACAGAAACTTTGCAGGCCAGAAGGGAGTGGCAAGAAATATTCAAAGTGATGAATGCCAAGAATCTACAACCAAGATTACTTTATCCAGCAAAGCTATCATTCAGAATTGAAGGTCAGATAAAGAGCTTCACAGATAAGGAAAAGCTAAAGGAGTTCATCACCACCAAACCAGGATTATATGAAATGCTGAAAGGTATCCTTTAAGAAGAGGAAGAGGAAGAAAAAGGTAAAGATACAAATTATGAACAACAAATATGCATCTATCAACAAGTGAATCTAAGAATCAAGTGAATAAATAATTTGATGAACAGAATGAACTGTTGATTATAATAGAATCAGGGACATAGAAAGGGAATGGACTGACTATTCTTGGGGGGGAAAGGGGTGTGGGAGATGTGGGAAGAGACTGGACAAAAATCGTGCACCTATGGATGAGGACAGTGGGTGGGGAGTGAGGGCGGAGGGTGGGGCGGGAACTGGGAGGAGGGGAGTTATGAGGGGGAAAAAAAAGAGGAACAAATGTAATAATCTGAACAATAAAGATTTAATTAAAAAAAATAAATAAATAAAGTATGATGATTCTAAACAGAAAATTTTTAGATCTTTTACCTTAATATTTTTTTCAAGATATTAAGACATTAACATACCTTTAGTATATTGCCTTTGAGGCTTTGTTTATTGGGAGTGCCTTCAAGAGAAAAGGTGGACTGTGAAGAGAGGATGGTGCTTGCTTTAGCAAACTAGTTAAAAACTGCTTTTGTTTCCTTTTAGGAGGTGACAAAGTTTTGAGATATACTTTACAAGTATGATTTTTTTAACTGAAAAACTAGAATGCTACGAAGTTCTTCTAAATACAATAGTCAATGCTCATGATGATAAATAGTTCTACTGATAACATGAATAATTTTTTAAAACTTTAATCACATTCCTTTAGACTCTAACTGGGACTGTTGGCCATTTTTTAAAATTTATAGTTCTTTTTAAGTTTTTGATGTTTTTATTGATTTCAGAGAGAGAGAAACCTCAGTGATGAGAGAGAATCATGGATTGGCTGCCTCCTGCACACCCCTTCCTGGGGATTGAGCCCACAACCGGAGCATGTGCCCTGACCTGGAATCAAACCATAACCTCCTGGTTCATGGGTCATCACTCAACCACTGAGCCACATCGGCTGGGCCCATTCTTTTTTTCAAAAACTATTAGAGGATTAAAATAGTGGCAAAGTAGATACTGCATAGACATGCTCCCAGGAACAAACTGGAATTACAACTAAAATACATAGAAATAATCAACTGAAAACTTGCAGGAAAGAACTCTGATACCTGAGGACTGAAAGTGGAGACCACATAGAGATTGGTAGGAGGGATGGAAGTGCAAAAAGGCTGGCTGAGTGCCCACAGATAGCAACTGAAGTCCCAGAGAAGATATCTCAGCTGTGGGGGGTTGTCCCTGAGGACTCTGGGATTTAACCCCCAAGCAGGGTCCCCCAGCAGAGAGAAACAAAACTGAGAAGGGTAACCACACAACATCTGGCTGTGAAAAGCAGTGGGGCACTGTCTGCAGGTATGACAGCTGAAAATTCAGGCACCCTCTTAAAAGGCCAAAGCACAAAATTCCCTGTGGAGCCACCCACCTTGTGTTCTGCCACAGGGAGGGTGAAGTGGACTAGAGCTGTGAGCACAGAAGCCAGGACTGGGGACTCAGGGAATAGAGCTCAGAAGGCAGACAGCCCAAGCTTCCTGGGCTGAGACATTCCTTCAGGAAGGGTAGAACATCTTTCCCACATAGATATTGGTCATGCCTGGGGGGAAGACAGTTGACACATCCTATTAGTAAACACCCTGAGGTCACTTAAGAGATTAAAAGTAACAATTAGCCTCCAGGCAGAAGCAACTGCCCCACCCTGTTGGAAAAAAAAACCTCTCACCACTCTTGAGGATGATTGCCTGGGGGAGGAATTCAAGTCAAAATCCTATCAGTCTGTAGGCAGAGGCTGTCTCTGGAGGCTTTGAGTCTTTGCCTATTCTAATTAGTCAGAAACAGCCTTTAATACTATCCTGCACCAGAGACTGAGAGGTAAGAGGATCTACCTAATACATAATCACAAACCCAAACAGAGAGCCAAAAGGAGGAGACAAAGAAACAACCCCAAATGAAAGAACTAGAGAATTCTCCAGAAAAAGAGATAAATGAAGCAGAGATAAGAAATTTATCTGAAACAGTTCAGAATAATGATGGTAAAGATGCTCAAGCTATATTACAAAGTCACTGTTCTCAAAACTGCCTGGTACTGGCACAAGAACTGACATATAGACAAATGGAATTGAACAGAGAACCCAGAAATCGGCCCAAGCCATTATGCTCAATTAATATTTGACATATGAAAACATGCTCAAAGTCACTAATCATCTAAGACATGCAAATCAAAATAACAATGAGGTACCATAGCACACCTGTCCGAATGGCTATCATCAACAAATAACGACCAGTGCTGGTAAGGATGCGGAGAAATAGGAACCCCCGTGCACTGCTGGTGGGAATGCAGACTGGTGTAGCCACTGTGGAAAACAATATAGAGTTCCTCAAAAAATTAAAAATGGAACTCCCATTTGATTCCACTTCTAGGAATATATCCCAAGAAAACAGAAATGCCAATCAGAAAGGATATATGCATCCCTATGTTTATAGAAGCACAATTTACAATAGCTAAGATTTGGAAACAGCCTAAGTGCCTATCAGCAGCAGATGAGTGGATGAGAAAACTGTGGTACATCTACACAATGAAATACTACACTGCTGTAAAAAAGAGGTTCTTGCCAAAACCGGTTTGGCTCAGTGGATAGAGCGTCGGCCTGCGGACTGAAAGGTCCCAGGTTCGATTCCGGTCAAGGGCATGTACCTGGGTTGCGGGCATATCCCCAGTGGGAGATGTGCAGGAGGCAGCTGATCGATGTTTCTCTCTCATCGATGTTTCTAACTCTCTATCTCTCTCCCTTCCTCTCTGTAAAAAATCAATAAAATATATATTAAAAAAAAAAAAAAGAGGTTCTTACCATTTGCAGCAGCATGGATGGACCTGGAGAGCATTGTGCTGAGCAAAAGGATAAGGATAAATATCACATGATCTCACTCCTGTGTGGAATATAATGAACAACATAAACAGATGAGCAAAAATAGAGCCAGAGAAAAAATTATTTTAAAATGTAATAGATCCAGCCCATCTCACCCAGTCCCTATTGACCAGACCCCAGCAGCAAGCTAACCTACCAGTCGGAGCGTCTGCCCCCTGGTGGTCAGTGTGCATCATAGCGACTGGTTGAATGATCGAACTAACGGTCAGACACTTAGCATATTAGGCTTTATTATATAGGATAACACAAAGAACAAAAAGACAAAGGGCTTAAATCAATATATTATACAAGTGGTACTGTAAGCCTAAAAACCTAACAGAAAAATGGGCAGAGAATATCAATAAAAAACCCAGAGAAGAAATACAAATGGTTAATAAGCACATAAAAATATACAATTTCATTAATAGTTAATAATTTTTCCCCCTTATCACATTGGCAAAAGTTTCCAAGCTTGTTAAAAATCAGTGTTGGTAAGGATCTAGGGAAGTGGGTACTCATTTTATCACTATTGATGGGAATATAAATTGGTATACAATATGGTCTTATAAACCAAATGTAATTGTATGTATCCTTTGATCAAATATTTCCACATTTAAGAGTATACTCTATAAAAATACCAGAAATAAATTCAACAATGTAAGCACGAGTATGTTTACCAAGGCAATTTGTAAGAGCAAAATTTATTAACAAACTCAGTGTCAAACGAGATGAGAGAGAGCTTTATGCTTGGACTTATATATAAAAAAAAATGCATGAAAGCAAAAACAAAACTATTGAGTGGTTAGTTTGAGTGGATGGAATGACTTTCAGTTTTACTCTGTATACTTCTGTATTGTTTAATACCACAAACAACATCAATTTTATAACAAGAAATATGAATAAAAGTGTGTAATATAAAAAAAAAGAATGTAATAGAAGTAACCCTACTTGCAGATTTTTAATATTTCCTACTTTTGTGATATTATACTGTTAGTACAGTTTTGATATTTAAAATATTAATGTTTATTGCATGTAATATTATATTTAAAATTGTTTTTCTTGAAATATTAATGTTTATTGCATGTAAATAGCTAATTATTTTGTATGTACAATCTAGTAATATATTTATTTTGTATATTGAAAAAATTAATTAAAAAATAAAGTAAAAAAATAAAAACTATTGTTTCTAGCACAAACTTGGAAAACTAATTTACATATTTATATTTGTCCTTATGTATAAACTTTAGGTCCTACTGTAAGTCCTAATTATTATGTGTAAGGTGGGCAGAGGGATCAACTGACGGTCCTTAAGGTCTTCCTGACAGTGACCATCAGGCATTGACGTAAGTGATAAATTCTTTTGTTTCCTTGTGGGCTTCAGTTTCTATACATGACAAGCAACCTTTCTTATGATGCAATTGGAGAAGAGGCTCTGGAACCCATCTCCCTGAGTGAGAATCTTGACTGTACCACTTCTAAACTGGATCAATGAGGGTGAGTTATCACAGTCTCTTCCAGGTACACCAGGCGCTTCTACATCTCAGTTTTCTCATCAGTACATGAGAGCATTTGCCCCACAGAGTTCTTGTGAAGAGTAACTGAGCAATATATGTAAAATACTTAGGACAGTGTTTGGTATATAGAAAGCACTAACTCAAAGTTAGCTTTTGTTATTACAAGAACCATTATAAGCAAAACATTCTTAGAAACAGTAATTTTGCTTGCATATTTGTTCCAAAAGGGATAAAAACAAAACCCTTTCAAAAAAAATCTCCAATAAAATGTGAATGAGAGTCTAGTAATACTGCATGGAGACCACCCTCCCTGAGGCCGAGTTTCTGTGGTTCAGGTTGTACTGATGTCACCCTTGTTTCAAGTGTGGGCATGTGACTCATTTGGGCAGATCAATCAGAGCGTTCATGCTCCCTGCCACCATGGTTACTTCAGCAATGGGCACAAGGCTCAATCAGAGCCAAAGAGCTGTGATTTGAGGACGCTTGCTGAGATCATTGGAAGGTATAAAATTGTTTAAGCTACTGAATTCAAACATATCTGAAGCTAGCTGTGGCCTTGGGGATAATGAATTACTACTTACAATGCAATCATATGCATTTAATTTTTTGTAATCTGCAATCCAAACTTAGGAGAGGTATCCAGGAAAATATCACAAAAATATATGTGATATAGAAAAAGATTGAGTGGGTGTCAAAGAGAGAAAATAATGTGTAGTTAAGTGCACAATCTCTGAAGCTAACTGCCCAGGTACAAACCCTAACTCTACTGCTCAGAAGTCATGCGACTTTGGACAAGCCACTTACCTCTTTGTGCCTCCATGTCATCCTGTGTAAACTGAGGATAGTAACAGTATCTACCTTAGAGTCAAATCCCATGTCTGAACACCTTCTGTTTACCCTGTGGTTGAAGGAGTGATTGGCTGAACACTGACACCTGTCACACTCACAGCCCCTATGGAGAGGACAGCACAAATCCTGCAGGGCCACGTGGAGATTGCACTCCAGAACAGAGTGACCAAGCAGGGGCTGTGGGAGGTAGACTTTGTAGCATCAGCTGGGTGGGGTCATCCCTGACTCCCCTGGGGGGATATGATTTGTTTGAATAATTTCACCAGCTTGTAGGAAGGTAAGATCAATTAAGTTGAGGACCAGGTGAGGGTGTAGCTAGTGTGGCTAATCAGGGAACCAGGCTGGTAGGGAGCCTTTCCAAATGGGGTAGGGGGCACACCTGGCAAGAGCAGAGGAGCTCATGGCTAGATTTTGGGACCCTGTGAGGGTCAGAAATGTCATGACAGCATGTGAAAGTTAGGTCTTAGAATAGGTTTCTTCACTTCTCTTGGCCTCAGATCCTCACTGGTAAAATCAGAGGGTGGAGAGTGAATAATCTCCAGGTTCGGGTCCGTTCTGATTCCCTTTAATTTTCATTATGTGAAGCCAGTCAAATATGGGGTGTGTGGGTAATTTTCTGAGGCACTTGCTGTCCTGATTTGTCCGTGAAGACCAGTCTATTTTTGTTCACTTTAAATATATCTCAGTGAATGCAGGCTAATCTCCTAGGGCCCTTTCCCAATTTTAATGTGAAGTTGACACATTTAATTTCCAGGGATTGGGAAGGAGTATATGTTAACAGCAGTTAGTACAGAAGGCAATTTTGGAGTTAATGTAAAGAGCTTTTAGAGATAGTCCAGGAATGAAATAATATTTATAAGCCTAAAATCAACCATTCTTTTAAATTATGTCAATCTTTCTCTAATAAAATCTTAGCAACAGTCAATAAATGTTTATATTTACTTCCAGGGGGAAAATTCATGATCTTGGACAGTAGGGGACTTGTAATTTTCATTAAATTCTGCAAATTTAGGACTGTAGGAGAGTCAAAAACATCTTGACTGCCTAATGCAAAATCAAAAGGCAAAAATGTTTATCTATGACTTCCAGACTTTAATTCGCAGAATTTAATGAAAATCATAAGTTTGATATCACATGTCTCTGATATTTATAAAATTATCTTCATTTAAGGAAGAGCTTGATTAGTATTATAATTAGTAGTCATAATAACAAAAAGTCGTATCTAAGTACACGAAAAGTATTATGATTAAGATAGAGTAACCTGCCCTAGCCGGTTTGGCTCAGTGGATAGAGTGTCGGCCTGCAAACTGAATGGTCCCAGGTTCGATTTCGGTCAAGGCCACATGTCCAGGTTGTGGGCTCGATCCCCAGTGGGGGACTTGCAGGAGACAGCCAATCCATGATTCTCTCTCATCATGGATGTTCCTAGCCCTCTCTCCCTCCTCCTTCCTCTCTGAAATCAATAAAAATATATTATATATATTAAAAAAAGATAGCGTAACCTGCTCTCTCCAGTAAGAATTCTCTGCTCAGAGAACATGCATTCTCTGACACAGAAAAGAATGAAAATAAAAATAACAATTTAAGAAAGGGTGTGCTGCTGCTGCCCAAGGGCTACAGGCTAGGGTGCATGGCTCCCACATGGCCACCTCTCTCATTTAGTGACTTATCTCAGGTGAGGCACCATTATTATCAAGACATCAATGTGAAAATCAGATAAAAGTGAAACATTAGAATTCTGGCCAAAACCGGTTTGGCTCAGTGGATAGAGCGTCGGCCTGAGGACTGAAAGGTCCCAGGTTCGATTCCGGTCAAGGGCATGTACCTGGGTTGCGGACACATCTCCAGTGGGCGATGTGCAGGAGGCAGCTGATCGATGTTTCTCTCTCATCGATGTTTCTGACTCTCTCTCTCCCTTCCTCTCTGTAAAAAATCAATAAAATATATTTTAAAAATTACAATTCTGTACCTTAGGCATGTGTACTACAAAAGGCAAGATATAATGTTAAACCAAGAATGTTTAAAATTTATATTTAAATTTGTCTGGCTTAAAGCTCTCAGAGCAGCTATATCTAGCCTGATAAATACTATCTTAAAATAAAATAAAGTTTAACATGACATTCTTTATAATAGCAGAGTTAAACTATAATGATAAGCACTGGTAGCTTGAAGTGTCTATAACTGAGAAGGTCATGGAGAATTCTAACTGTAAAATATAAAAGATAAACTGCCTAAAGGAAGTATATTACACTCATAGTAATTTCTAGGCTTCTCTCTCACTGAGTCTAATAAAACCCGATTCCTCTATGATTTTCAGAAATATCATATGGCAACTGTTTTATATGACTAGACACTGCCATTTTCTTTCTTTGCAAATAAATATATTTTCTACAATTCATCTTATGCACTGTCTCCTGATAAATTCCATGTGTTGGGGAAAGAGAAAGGAAGATAAAGCAAAAAGATGAACACGTTTTCTTTACTGTTTGAAATGACATGAAAACACCAAGAAAAATCAAATATGGCTAGCACTGTCCACAATTTTCAATTACAGCTACTGTAACATATGAGTGATTCTTAACCAATAGTGTGTGCTATCAAAAGGTATTTGTGAAACTTAAATGTCCAATGCAGACAAGCCCAATTTGGGAAATCTGACACAGAGATGAAAACATAGTTTTAATACACTTCACAGTACCAAAGAGGCAAATAGTAGAATAATACAGAATCATCAGGGAAGCATCAGAGTGAATGTGTGCAATTGATCTCAGAAATGCATAGTTTGTTCAAGTTTAATCATTACAATTTTTTAAAAGTCCATTTGGTTGCTGAAAAAATCCTACTGCTTCTGTACCCATTTAAATTCACCACTGATAATAACCGCAAACATTTATTGAACCCTTTATACTTACTAGTAGGCATTGAGCCTTACATGCATTATCTCAGACACTACTTCTTGCTTTTACACATGAGAAAAGTGAGGCACAAGACTAATAAGTGGAAGGATGTAAAACCAGGCAGTGGCCCCAAAACATGCACTATTAATCACTATACATTATTAATTAAACTAGAGGCCCGGTGCACAAATTTTGTGCATGGGTAGGGTCCCTAGGCCTGGCCAGCAATTAAGCCAATCTGGGCCTTCCTTTCCCTGGCTGCCGGCCAGGGCTTCCCTCGTTCCGTGCCACCCCCTTGTGGTCAGCACACGTCATAGCAAGCAGTTGAACTCTCAGTTAGTAGAACTCCCAAGGGACAATTTGCAAATTAGCTTTTTATTACATACAACTAGAGGCCCGGTGCACAAAAATTTGTGCACTTGGGGGGGAAGGGGGTCCCTCAGCCCAGCCTGTGCCCTCTCACAGTCTGGGACCCCTTGGGAGAAAACGACCTGCTGGCTTAGGCCTGCTCCCAGGTGGCAGAGGGCAGGCCCAATCCCTAGGTGCAGCCCCTGGTGGGGCTCAGAGCAGGGCCGATTGGGGAGTTGGGGCGCCGCCCCCTGTCATGCACAGAGCAGGGCAGATCGGGAGGTTGCGATGCCACCCTCAGTCACGTTCAGGGTAGGGACGATTGGGGGGTTGGGGCACTGCCCCATGCCACACTCAAGGCAGGGTCGATGGGGAGGTTGTGGCACCACCCCGTCACCCACAGAGCAGGGCCAATCAGGGGGTTGGGGCGCTGCCCCCTGTCACTCACAGAGCAGGGCCCATCAGGGGGGTTGGGGCTCCGTACCCTGTCACGCACAGAGCAGGGCCCATCAGGGGGTTGGGGAGCTCCCCCCTGTCATGCACAGAGCAGGGCCGATCAGGGGGTTGAGGAGCTCCCCCCTGTCATTCACAGAGTATGGCCGATAGGGGAGTTGGGGTGCCGCACCCTGTCATACTCAGGGCAGGGCCGATGGGGAGGTTATGGCTCTACTCCATCACACCCAGAGCAGGGCCCGTGTGTGTGGGGGGGGTTGGGGCGCCGCCCTCTATCACCCACAGAGCAGGGCCGATCAAGGGGTTGAGGCGCCGCCACTGTCACACTCAGGGCAGGGCTGATGGGGAGGTTATAGCTCTACCCCATCACACACAGAGCAGGGCCCATGGGGGAGTGGGGAGTTGGGGCGCCGCACCCTGTCACACACAGAGCAGGGCCGATCAGGGGGTTTGGGCGCTGCCCCCTGTCACACACAGAGCCGCAGGGCAATCAGGGGGTTTGGGCGCTGCCCCCTGTCACGCTGATCCCGGTGCCGGGAGGCCTCATGGCTCCGCTGATCCCGGTGCTGGGAGGCATATTACCCTTTTACTATATAGGATAGAGGCCTGGTGCACGGGTGGGGGCCAGCTGGTTTTCCCTGAAGGGTGTCCTGGATCAGGGTGGGGGTCCCCACTGGGGTGCCTGGCCAGCCTGGATGAGGGGATTATGACTGTTTGCAGCTTGTCACACACTCTTCAGGGTGGGGGTCCCCACTGGGGTGCCTGGCCAGTCTGGGTGAGGGGCTGAGGGCTGTTTTCAGGCTGGCAGGTGACTGAAACTCCCAACTGCTCCTTTTTTTCTTTTTTCTTTTTATTCTGGGCCAGCTTTAGCTCTGAGGCTTGGGTCTAGCTCTTTGGCCTCCACTGCTGAAAGCAGGTTTCTGGCCTTTGGTTACCTTCTGTATTTGAAACAATGTTGCAATCCTGTTGGCTAAAGCCCGGCAACTAAAGCAGGTTTCTGGGGTTTTGTTTAGCTTCTATATTTGTAACATAGTTGCTTAGAGTTGCAGCTCAGAGGCCTGCAGCAGCAGGTGGGGAACGTTGGAGTCCTCCATCACTGAAGCAAGCAAGCCTCATGTTCGCTTCCAGCTGCCTGGCTGCCGGCCGCCATCTTGGCTGGCAGTTAATTTGCATATTTCCCTGATTAGCCAATGGGAAGGCTAGCGGTCGTATGCTAATTACCATGTTTCTCTTTTATTAGATAGGATTACATGACTAATATGAGGTAAACTTGAACATTAGGTGATTTGTCTTATGCCCAATGAGAAGATTACAAAAATTTTTTTTATCAACTTGAATATGTATACACTTTGGGACACAAATACAATTAACAACTAACTGCAATTTTAGTATATCTACATATACTAGGGGCCCACTGCATGAATTTGTGGGCACAACTGTGAAAGGAACTGTTGGCCGCGAGGCTGCAGTGGACACAGGGGTGGGTCTCGGCCTATCCTCTGTGGACCCACCTGGACCCTCCAACCACAGTCCTGCTCCTGCCGCCACTACTACTTCCACATGCTGACAGTGCCAGCCCCACTCACACCCGCTAATGGTGCGAACCGATTGGGGCCAGCACTAGCAGCGGGTGCGAGTGGCGGCTGCTGCCCCAATTGCCCCTCAGGGGAAGGTGGAAAAGCCCTCAGGGGCTATTGGGGCCGGCAGCCACCGTTCACAACCGCTGACAGCGCTGAGCGATCGGGACCAATGCCAAGCACCAGCAATGGGTGCAAGCGGCAGCTCTGGTGCCAGCTGCGGGTGCGAGGGGGGCTGGTGCCAGCAGTGGGTGTAAGCTGCAGCTCTGGTGCTGGCAGCAGGTGCAAGCAGGGCCATCACCAGCAGCAGGTACGAATGCCAGGCAAGACTGTGGCACACAGGAGCAAAGAATTTTCAGTAACCACTAGAGGCTCGCCCTGATGACAGCGACCAGTGGTCCACCTTGGTCTGGAATCCTTACTTACCTGCTCCACCATCCTGCTGCGGCTGACACCCTCCATGTTTTGCGCTCTGCCTCCTGCTACTGATGCCCGCCATGTTCCGCCTGCACCCCTTGGTGGTCAGCACACGTCATACCAACCCGTTCGGTTGTTCAGCTGTTTGGTCTATTTGCATATTAGGCTTTTATTATATAGGAAAAACTATATATGTAATATATATAAAACATGTTAAAGGAGTTTACCCATTAAATTTTAGTATCTATAATATACATAATAAAAATATAATCACATGCTAGGTAAGGTAGTATATGCATTAAAAACATTGCCTTTTTCCATATTTACATTATGTAACAACTAGAGGCATGGTGCATGAGATTCGTGCACTTGAAGGGGGTCCTTCAGCCTGGCCTGCGCCCTCTCACAGTCTGGGAGCCCTCAGGGATGTCCGGAGCAGGCCTAAGCCGTCAGTCGGACATCCTTAGCACCACCGCTGCGCTCACCAGCTGTGAGCCCAGCTTCTGGCTGAGAGGCACTCCTCCTGTGGGAGTGCACTGACCACTAGGGGGCAGCTCCTGCATTAAGCATCTGCCCTCTGGTGGTCAGTGCATGTCATAGCAACCAGTCGTTCAGCTGTTTGATCGATTTGTATATTAGCCTTTTATTATATAGGATAACAATAATAATCATACAGTCTAGTGGTTTACCACAAAGACTTGGGAGCCAGACTGTCTGGGTTCAAACCTCAGGTCTATTTCCTAGCCTAATGTTTGACAAGTTATGTAACCACTCTGCTCTCAGTTTCATCGTATGTCAAATATATAGTACCTACCTTATTGGGTTATTAGGAAAAGTAATTAAGTTAAAAGGTACAAAATGCTTAGAGCAGTGCCTGACTCTGCATAGGTGTAAGTATGCATAGGTGTTAGGTGTCAAATATTTCAAATGCTTCGCTTTCATCTTTAGCACAGGTGCTCTGCCATCACTAGGGCCCAGTCCTCTGATAATGGTTTTTTTTTTGTTTGTTTGTTTTTACATTACCTCCCCTTCTAAGTTATTTGAGATATAAAATTTCCATTAAAGTCATTGAAATTCATATTCCAAACTACAGTATCCATTCACCTAATATTATAAATGTCTTTGTTATTTAGAAGGATATTTGTGACCTGTACAATAAAAATACTTACAGTATGACTTTAAAAATTATCGAAAAAGATTTTTTGGCAACAACATGAGGCACTTGAAAGTTTTGTCTTCCCAAAGAAAAATAATTCAGAGTAAATCATTTAAATAATAGAAGCAAATTTTGATGAGGAGACTTTTTCTAAGGGATAAAGGATAATTTGGGGGAAATACAGTTGTCATATTTGGGACATGGGGTTACATAATTAATAATCCAGGGGTAGTGAAAACATATTTCTAGCACTTACAATGGTTTTACCATTATTGTCAGGTTTCATTGTGGAACTTGACATGATACCCTCACAGCTGCCAAATCCCTACCTTATTTGGAGCTTGTAGATATAGCTGAAAATAGGGGAAAACTACCCATGTTCAAACCATAACTTTCTGGCACAATTCCCCAGGACATATTTATGATAAAACAAAGGGAAAAGAAGGTAATTCTAAAATATCTAAATACAATTTCACTGCCATCCTAAAAAAAAAAAAAAAAAAAAAAAAAAAAAGGAATGTTTTTGAAGCATGTAAAAGTGTTAGTATGTACACTAGCATGATTATCACACTAATTAAAAATATTACTTTACTTCTATTGTTACAATTTTGGTAACTGACATACTAGATTCTAGGGAAGGACTAGATAGCTGTCACAAGCCCACTTCCTGGTCCATCATCTCTTCACCTGGGTAAGTTTTTGTATTCCTAATTAAGTCAGCTCAACGACTCTAACAGAGGTCAGCACATTTATCAATTATTCCAGTTTTCTTTACTATAACTTACTTCAACCTCTTTTGGGGTGCAGAGGTACAACATTAAATAAATAAATAGATAAGATTGATAGATCCCTAGATTGATAAATAAATAAATAAATAAATAAATAAATAAATAAATAAATAAATAAATTTTCCAAAAAGGAAGACCTACCTGACTAGCTGTGAAATTTACTGGTGTTCTCAAAACCCCCAAGAGGCTTCTACAGGATACCTTGGCTTATAACTCAATGCCAAACAATATGGAAGATCTAATCATGTGACTCAATTTTATTGCTTGGTTTCTCAGCAAAGGCAGAGGCTAGAGAGGAAAAAATCCAACAAATATGGTAATTGCTTTCATAGACAAAAGCAGAACTTGAATAATATCTATATCCAACAATTCATCCTTAATCAGCTCATTATTAATATTCATATTCTTTTTTATTTCACTTTTTAATTATAGTTGACGTTCAATATTATTTTATATTATTTTCAGGTGGATAACATAGTGGTTAGACAACCATATCATTTACAAAGTATTCCCCCTGATATTTCAAGTGCCCACCTGACACCATACATAGTTATTGTAATATCATTGACTATATTCCCTACACTGTACTTTATATGCCCATGACTATTTTGTAACTACCAATTTGTACTTCTTAATCCCTTCACCTTTTTTACCCAACCCCCTAACCCTCTCCCCTCTGGCAAGCATCAGTTTGTTCTCCATATCTATAAGTCTGTTTCCGTTTTGTTTGTTCATTTATTTTTTCCTTTGGATTCTGCATATAAGCACAATCATATGGTATTTGTCTTTCTATATGACTTATTTCACATTAATAGTCATTCTTGTACTTTGCTCATTTTTGAGAGTAATATTTCTTTTGGATAGGAAAAAATGAAAGTATCAGGAGAAACAGACTAGAATTTTTTTCAATGAAAGAATCACAATCATAAGTAGATAAAGTGATAGATTATTGCATATTGTTCATGACGAGAAACTCAGCTTCAGAGCTAATATAGCTTAGAGAGTACAATCATGTGATTTATCAATCAAACTGGGATATTTTTGAGAGTGAAAAAGTAATCATATTAATAATTCTGCTAGAAAAATCACGCGTAAAATGGGACAATGAGACTATCTCCAGCAAATCAGTATATATGATCAGTCTATCTTGAGTTATACGGATGGTACCTACATCAATACATCCTAAAATTATTTGTAAAAGGTGGTAAATAGTTGGATGAGCAATTTCAGACATTCTCTAATGCAGTAGAAAACCTCAAAGTGTAGCTGCCTGTTCATCTCTAGAGTACAGTCCTTGATGTTTTGGTTTATATCCTTTTGCTGCTGCTTTTTTAGTTTGGAGGGAAATGTGTTTTTATTTTATTTTTACTTCTTTGTTTCGTTTTAGCCAATAAAATTTTATCATTCCTTTGGAAATTCCATTCCAGACCAATGGCCAGATTTGTCAGGATTTTGGTCCCAGCATACAATACAATGGCTCTCGATATAAATATTAGGACTATAAATCCTGAAGACAGTTCTGCTCATTGATTAATACCGTGGCATTTGGAGTTAGCGTAGTTAGGATTTCTCCACTTTGAAAAAGTGATTTAACACAGCAGCCACAGCAATCTTTGCCTTTCTTTCTTTCACTCTTTTTTCTTTCCTTTCTTTTTTTTTTTTTTTAAAGAAAATAGTCAATGCCACTCATTAGTTCATAACCTTCAGTAGTTTCCCTTTTCTTTTAGAACCAACGCCAGAATCCAACAAGACAAGGTATCCTGGCCCTTGCCTTAGCTCAGCCTCACCACTAATGTGGCTCCCGCACTCGCTACTTCAATCACTCTTCCTTTAGACCAGTCACTTCCTAAGTCTGATGGTGTGACAAGGTGGGTGGGGGGATGCTAGAGGTCAGGGATGCTGCTAAACCTCCCACAGAGCACTGGGCTGCCCTCGACAACAAAGAATCATTTGGAGCAAAATATTAACAGTACAGAGGTTGAGAAACCCTGATTTACAGCTTTCCTCACACCATGTTTACTCTAATCCCAGGCCTTGCACAGCCTGAAATATTCATGCTCTCCTCTTCCCCTCTTTTTTCTTTCTCTTTTCCCGCTTTCCCTAATTAACTCCTGGTCACTGTTTTGACCACTTTCTGATTGTGGCTTTTCAGATTCTTATCCCCAGATGATTGCTACACCCTCTCAAGGAATTATGAAGCACATAATACCGGTAACAATTTCACATGTATTTACATGTGTAATCCCCTCCCCCACCAGCTCCATGTGAGCAGTACCATCTAGTCTAGCTTATATTCACCATAGTATCCACGGCTTCCCCAGTAGTTCGCACAGCTGGCAGAGTTGTCCTGTAACATTGCATTCAATGGTATTAAAGAACGTTTAACAACCTAGCCCTAGCCTATAATAGGAGAATAACAGAGTAACTACCTCATTAGGGTAAAGATAAATAACACACATAAACTCTTTAGCAGAGTGCCTGGATCACAGTAAGTCCACAGAGACCGAGGTTCGTTAGTTGGTGGACAGGACACAGGCTCTCTCTGTCGCATTTCTACAGTTGCACCGGGGCAAACGCGACCTCTCCGAACTCTCCTCCCCGCAAATTGCGATCAACAGTTGCTGCGCCTGCGCTTTTCCGCCTCTACCGTTAACCAGGCTGCCGGAAGTATTTCCCCTCTTCTCATTGGTCCATATTGCGCATGCACGTATTAGGTTCCCCGCCCACTGGTGTCCAACCAATGAGAGCAAAATCGGCCAACACGGCTGCGCGAGCGGGGCGTGCCCCGGAAGCAGTTCTTTGGCCTGTGACACGTAGCAACGGGTGCCTCTTCAGGGTCCCAAGCGGAGTTCGGGCGATTATCTGGCGCCGCGGGAGCTTCTGCCGCCGCCTGGGCGTTTGGTGAGTGTCCCAGGCCCGTGGCACTGCTCGGCTTCTCCCCACTCCTGGGCGGCGCGGCTTGTGGCCGCCTTTCGGCACCGTCGGGCCCTTTTCCTCAAACCCTCGCTCCCTTGCAAGTCCTGGCTGTGACGCGGCCTCTGCACCAAAGGCGCGGCCTCCCAGGAGTCTGCACTTTCCTGGCAGTCCCCGGCCTTATGTTGCGAGGAGGCAGCCGCATTGTCAGTTGTAAATCCCAGCCTCGAGATGAAAAGGGGGCCTTGTTGTTATTTTCCACCCAGCGGAGCCACTCCTCCCGCGACCCCGCCCCTAACCCAGGGTTTATCAGGTCCTTGAAGTGGACGTACCTTCCCTGGCCTGGACTTAGAGACTAGACGTTTCCTTAGCCACGCCCGTACCCCCGCCCCGCTCCATCCCACCCTCCAAATGCTGCTTCGCAACATTTCAGAAGAACTGTTTGCTGCCTTTGGGGGCCGTTTGCTTGAGCAAAGTGTCAGGAACGAATTCGGTAGGATCTTGAGCATAAGCAGCCTTTCCCATTTCTCTCCTATTGCAGATCGTTTGCAATGTCAGGCTTTGATAACTTAAACACGGATTTCTACCAGACAAGTTACAGCATCGACGACCAGTCACAGCAGTCCTATGATTATGGAGGAAGTGGAGGACCCTATAACAAGTAACTTTTCAAGTTTGGCCATTTATTTACTCAAGGTCTCAGTGAAGCCATATGCCCAGAATGTTTGGTTCTGCCTGAAACTGAACTTGTCTCCGCTGATCAGGAATCTGATTTTTCATAATCTTCCTGTCCTCGGGAGAGGACTGTGACACTAGTTTGGGTTTGAAGGGTTTGCCCTATTCAGAGTCTGGTATCTTGTGCAAAATCTTCAGGTGCGATGTAGGTGGACAAGTAGATTGTTGAAGGGCTTTCTCTATTCGCAGTATTGCTACGTCATTTAAGATATGGTTAGGCCTTCAGGTACTTAGAAGATAGGCTATTTAGCCTACGGGAACACTTAAAAATTAAAAGCATTCGGTGGCTTTTTAAATAATTAAAATACTCCAACTTTCAGACTTTATCAACATTAATTGAAGTGCTAGTAACACTAGTAAGCTTCCCATTATGAATCATCAGGTGATTTTCACTTAGCGATTGATAGTCATCTTTGTTATTACTTAGACTAAAAGCTTGTGCACAAGTTGCCAGTTGCATTTTGAAGAGAGGGACGCAACGCTGTTCAGCCCTGAACTGTTAAAGAATGCTTTTTTAATAATTCCTGGTATTTGTGACAAAAATAACTGAAGGTTTTCTATCAGTTTCCTCTAGGACATCATATCCTTAGTTTCTTAGGACCTTAAGGAGAATCTTACCAGACTCCTAACCAGTGAAGGAATTTCCTGTGTCAGGAAATTTTTCAAGATGATCTAGGATTCCTTTGAGAATCTAATAAAAACTGTGGGCCTCTTTCTGAGAAATATGTGCCTGCACTGAAATATCCACATGCGCATATGACTTCAGACAGTTGATGTGTGATCTGATGTTCACCTGCGAGCCATGAATTAAAAACCTCATGAAGACGACTAGCCCAGGATGAGAGCAAGGGAAGATGGTGTATCCAGTCTGAGAGAAACATGTAGCACTAGAATGTGCTTGTTTGAATTGATAAATCTGAATGGAAGGGCCCAAAATATTAAATAAACCAAGGAAGAAACAAATGCAGCTTCATAGTCTGGCCTGTTATGGGTAGGCTATACTTTTTGCAACCTGTAGACCTCTTGAATTTGTTCATTTTGATATAGTCTAAGTCCCTCCCCCCCTACACACACACACACACACACACACACACACACACACACACACAGCAAAAAACTTTACATAGTGAACCCATAATGGGAGTGAGCATGTAAAGAATTCTCTCTGTGAGTCACTTTTGTTTCTGTTAAATTCTCAGATTACATATCATTGAGGATATATCTTTTTTGTTCAGTCAGTAGGACAGAATCAGAAAAATCCTGCTGTGAAATTTTTATTCATTTATTTACCTAAATATATATATTTTGCACTTGTTCTATGTATGAGAGGGCAAGTGAATGTAAGATTAGCCAGATTGCAGCTATAGAACTTTGGAAAACCCCTGTATGCAAGCCTGTTTTTAACCAAATTATATGTATTGGTGTTTGGACTCAGCAGAATTATGCCATTTAGGTTGCAACCTCCTGGGTTTATCTGTCTCTGCCTTTCTTTCCTATCCTGTTCATATTTGCATTACTTTAACCCTTTGAGTGCCAACCAATATCCTAGGAACTATGCTAAAATTGACAAGGCATTTTTGCTGATTTTACAGCAGTTTAGGAAAAAAAAACTATGAATCGCAAGTAAGTGAAGTTACATATTCAAAAACTTAAGGAAACCTTTACTACATTTGTTTTCATCTTTGACACATATTGTTTGCTGATTGTATCATGAAATACTAGTAGAAAAAAAAATTTGAATAAGTGCTCCTGGCACTTTTGGCGAAAGACAGGAGGAGCGCGATCGCGTTCCCCGGCACTCTAGGGGTTAAGGTGTAACTATCATTCCACTTTACCTCTCATTTCAGTTTTTCAGAGCAGTTTTAGATATTCTACTGCTAACTATTCACACAATTTCATTCCAACCAAATTATGTACCATTGCTCCAATACTAGTAATGAAGTTTTGTCCCAGGTGCTTACATAACCATTACTGCCAGTTAATGAATATGAGTTTATAGGTGACGCTTAGGAAAACAAGAATCCTAATGTTTTATTAGTAATAACTGTGTTTCTGAGCTTTATTTAAAAATAAAAACTGGCCTCTTCTACTTAATGTACCTTTAATTAAATCTATAACCTAATGACATTTTAAATGTCCACCTCAGTTTATCAAATAATACTTTGTTTTGGTAACAAAGATCAGCTCATAACATATCTTTTTTTTTTTTTTTTATTGCTTAAAGTATTACAAAGGGTATTACATATGTATTCATAACATATCTTGATGAAAATATAAATTTGAATAACATATTACTTGGATTGTCTTCAACTTTGACTTATTTATTATTATAGTTTTGCGTTTTCCCTATGAAGTCGGCTTTAATATTTTGCATAGCTTTTTCTATGGATACTTTCTAAATATAATATATTAATTAAAAATAACAAATAAAAATAAAGCTTACTTAATCTTAATCTGTTGAGTTTTATGAATGTCATTTTTGGCCAGGACCCACGTTCTAGATAGGCCTCTAAGACATGTAGTAATACCATACATATTTTTTTAAGTATTGAAAGCGCCTAAGTTTTTATCTTTGACTTAACTGGTAATACCTTTATATACTGTCTCTGGATTTTCATGAACTTAAGTAGCCAACCCAGTATGTTAAAAGGCTTTGTCTTTGCTGTTGATTATGAGTGCTAAACAGGTTTACTTTCTGCTGTTTCTCTTGTTGTAAAAGTGTTGATCCACAAAGATCATGTCTACCATACTATATTTTAGATTAAAGCTTGCAGAGGCGAGTCAGGAATTTTTCTGACCAGGCTCTACCAGCAAAAGGGAATGATACTTCATGATATTGTCATTCTCACCTTGGATCTTGAAGAAGGAATGGTGGTGCATCTTTGAAACTGTCATTTGTTTGCAGTATTTCTCTTTCTTACATGAAATTTATGGGTTTATATCAGTGTTTTGTAGAATGGACTGAAGTCCCAACTGGTTCCTTGAGACGTTTCAGAGAGTTTTTAAGGTCAAAACTGTTTTTATAACAATACTAAGACATTATATACCTTTTTAGGTGTGTTGACTTTTGCACAGATGTTGCAAAAGCAATGCTCAGTAAAACTGCTGGTACCCAAATATGAATTAGGACAAAGGCATCAAACCATTCTAGTAATCATTGTATTCTTCATTGCCACACACTTGTTAGGGAGTGGGGGAACCAACTTTATTTAATGATGCCCTTGATGAAGGAGTAAGAATTATATCCTGACCCTTGAGTACACATATTTTTAAAGTATTTTGTGTGATAAAATGGGAAACAGTCATAAAGCACTTCTATTTCATACTGAAGTACAATGATTATCTCTTGGAAAGGCCCCTGTGCAATTTGAGTCTCAAGCTGAATCAGCTGCTTTTCCATGGAAACCATTTTTATTGGAAAGAACAACTGACAGACAAACTGTGGCTATTCAGACTTAAGTATTTTGACAGATATTTTCCAAAAAATGAATGAAATGAGCCTGTTACTTCAAGGAAAATAATTGACAATATGTGTGGCCAGTGATCAAATTACTGTTCTCAGGCAAAAATGAAGATTTTGTAAAACTTGTATCCATCACCATGAATTTGTCAGCTTCCCAGTAATTAACTATTTTTTTTCTGATGAGAGCAGTGGTGACATTAACAAATGTGATTTTTATATTTATATTATATTAGAGGCCCGGTGCACCCCTCTGCCTGCCTGATTGCCCCTAACCACTCACCTGCCTGTCTGAATTTGTGCACAGGTGGTGTCGACCAGCCCTCTCTGATAGGGGCCAATCAGGCTGGCAAACTGCGGGGGTGGGGGGGGGAGGTTTGGGAGGGTGCGAAGGGCCAGCCAGCCCCGCCCCCTGGCCGAACTCCTGGTGGAGGGGACAATTTGCATATTAGCCTTTTATTATATAGGATACAGGGTGGGGCAAAAGTAGGTTTACAGTTGTGAGTTTGGGGAACAGTTTATTCTTATTTCTAATAATTTATTACTAGAGGCCTGGTGCACAAACGGAAGGGGGTCCCTCAGTCCGGCCTGTACCCTCTCGCAATCTGGGACTGCTGGCTCCTAACTGCTTGCCTGCCTACCTGCCTGATCGCCCCTAACCCCTCTGCCTGCCTGCCTGCCTGATTGCCCTAACCCAGTGGTTGGTAAACTGCGGCTCGCAAGCCACATGTGGCTCTTTGGCCCCTTGAGTGTGGCTCTTCCACAAAATACCGACTTCTGCGCATGGGCCATGAAGTTTCAATCTCTCTGTACATGCGCGCCCACACGTGGTATTTTGTGGAAGAGCCACACTCAAGGGGCCAAAGAGCCACATGTGGCTCGAGAGCCACAGTTTGCCGACAACTGCCCTAACTGCCTCTGTCTGCCTGCCTGATCACCCCTAACTGCTCATCTACCTGCCTGATCACCCCTTACCACTCGCCTGCCTCCCTGATCGCCCTTAACCGCTCGCTTGCCTGCCTGATTGCCCTAACCGCCTCTGCCTGCCTGCCTGATCACCCCTAACTGCTCACCTACCTGCCTGATCATCCCAACAGCCTCTGCCTCCGGCCCCACCACTGTGGCTTCATCTGGAAGGACATCCAGAAGGTCATTCGGCTGTCTAATTAGCAAATTACGCTTTTATTATTATAGATTATATTTTCCATATGAACAACTATAAACCTATAGTTGCCTCACCTTGTATGATTTATATTAAATGTCAATATTTAGAACATCTACATAATTCATAGAGTACTAATATTTTCTAAGGTGAAAGATTTATGTGATCTGAAGAGAAATGAGAGTGTACTAATATTTTCTAAATGGCCAGTACATGATGTTACAAAATCACACATGATTAAAGAATGAATCCTTTCAAAGTATAAGAGAACAGATTAACGTATTCTAATACAACAGAGTACAAAACATCATTAGTATTGTTTCAATTTCCATGTTTCAACAAATTTAAAAGTCTACCACTTTGCTTTGAATTTTGATATAATATGAAAAGTAATATTCTTGATAATATCTTAAAAATACTCTATTTTCCAACTGCAAGTCTACAACACTAGATTTTCAGATACTTCAGCTAAAACAATATATCACAACAGATTGAGTGTAGAAGCAGATAAAATAAATTTTAGCTGCCTTCTCTTAAACCAGACAGACATAAGTGAGATTGTTAAAAATAAAATACAGTGCCACTTTACTCATCCATAGTCTTAGACATAGCTGTCTTTATATACAGACAGTCCTGGGGTTACATAGGACTCGGTGTATGTCATTTCGTGGTTACGTCGCCATCTCCCATTTATTTATAAAAAAAAAAGTTCCGTCATTTTGACGTATGTACATACGTGCTTTATGTTTTTTAATATTTATTTACCACAAGTAAAGGTCAAGTAATTGTTATCTTTCTTTTAAATTTTTTTTACTGTTTCACTTCATTACTGCTGTGCATGTGCTCCCTGTGAGTGACATAGGTGCTTATGTAAGTAGGTTCCGTCACATCATAGGAATGGATCTCCGATGTAACCCGAGGATCTGCTGTATAATAAAATAGAAAAGATTTTAAGTTTTCATTTGTGGACTTCCTACTGTTTAGAAGTTAGTTTGTAAAATGTTTAAGTGCTGCATAAGGGCGTGTTGGCATCAGAAACCTTCTCTATAAAACATAGACAATTTATTGTTGGTGATCAGTTTGATCTTAGTAATTATTTCAACCTCCATTTGTAAAAACTGGCGAGGGAGATGTCCTAGGAATCACATAACTAAGATTCGCTAGCTATCAGAGATACTAGCTGATAGGAGTGACATAATTTTGGGAAATGTAACTTACTTTGATTTACAGACAGTATGCTGGCTATGACTATTCGCAACAAGGTCGCTATGTCCCTCCAGAAATGATACAGCCACAACAGCCATACACCGGGCAGATTTTCCAGCCAACTCAGACCTTTACTCCGACCACACCGCAGCCGTTCTATGGAAACAGCTTTGAGGATGAGCCGCCTTTATTGGAAGGTCAGATTGGTTGCAACACTTGATAGTATTTTATAGTAGTCAGCTGGTTAGTAAAATAAATCTGTTTAGACAAGTTGTCTTTTCTTTTAAAAGAATAATGTTTTAGAAAAAGGTTTCTGCTAAGTGATCCATTTTGAACAGATTATATATGAAACCTCATTGTGTCAGAAGGGACCAGATTTTTAATTTTTATAAAGTGATAATAAAGTATGTCAGTATATTAGCGTTGACTTTTACTTCATATTGATTAAATTCTATCTGTGGAAGATGTTAAAGGAAATGGCATGGTATTGATTATTCTATGTGAAAATAAGCTGGCAGAACTAGTAACATCACTGAAAAGTATGGTGGTTTTCAAATTGTATTCCAAAATCCATAAAGCAGTAGTTCTGGACATTTCTTTGGGGACAGGGGGAATTTGATACCCTTTGAAAATATAATGAAAGCTATGAATACACTTGCCAGAAAAATGAACAAATAAAGACATAGTTTTGTGTACAATTTCATGGGGACTTCAGGTATTCCTGAAGCCCCAGATTAAAGACACCTTGCTTTTAAATTTGTCCATATAATTTTTGCTATGCAGTCATAGCTTAGAGTGTCTGTTTCATCATATTCATATCCTTTTCCAGCACAAAACCAGAAATTGGTTATTTGTGGGATAAGCACCTACTCAGTAAGGACTGGTATTGAGGACTTACCAAAATAGTATTATTGGTATTGCTAGATGCTCTTTTCATGCTGGGTGTTTCATTTTGTCTCCTGTTCTAACATAGATTCTGGTAAACTAATGTTATATCACAAATCCTAATTGATTTCCTTATTTTCTTTTCTTTTAGAATTAGGTATCAATTTTGACCACATCTGGCAAAAAACACTAACAGTGTTACATCCATTAAAAGTAGCAGATGGCAGCATCATGAATGAGACTGATTTGGCAGGACCCATGGTTTTTTGCCTTGCCTTTGGAGCCACATTATTACTGGTAAGATTTTAGTTTCAGCTCTCAGTGTGAGATTAAAGAATTCTCTCTATGTTCTACCAAGACTGCTTACACATCAAATCTTTGTTGTGTTCTGAATAGTATTGACTTGCTTGAATTGATACCTATTCATCATATCTCCATGGATAATAAATATAGCATATACCATTTCTTGTTCCAGTAAGTGATCCAATTATTAGGGGAAAACAAACACATATAAACAAACAAACAAATGTGTGGCTTTGTTCCTTCATAAGAATCGCTTCTTACTTTTCAGAGATTGATTAAAAAAAAAATTTAGCCTATTGCTCTTTTATTTATTTCCAGACTTTGGATAGTGTTTCCTTGGGATACTGGTGGTTATTTTTCTATATATTATTTTGACTTTTAATGAATGGAAACATTAAAGAATAAGTTTTAGTTCCTGTTTCCCACCTCCCTAAGAATGTTAAAACATATTGAAAATGAAAAGTTGTAAAGGTAATTATTAATATTTGTTTTATATTTCAAATGTGTCTGAATTAAGAGAGAGAAATGATGTGATGAATAGAAGATGTAGTTTTTAGTCAGCAGCTAGGCATGAACTCAGGACTCCTACTCTGTCCTTGAGCTCTGATAGATAATTCTGTGCTTTCACCTAATAAGATTGTGAGAACACATTGAAAATTTTAAAACACTGTGCAAGTATGAGGGATTATTATTACTACATGAACAAATTTACCAATGAACTCAGCTGAGCTCTTTCAAACTCCTACATGTTTAATCAAGTATTTACAAATAAATATTTAGTCTAACAAAAATTTCAAGGATTTTTCCATTTAGCATAATTAATAGAGGCATTCTTGCAATTGAATTTTATATGTCAAAAATCTTAAAAAATTAGGAACTTTTGAAGGTTTCTTTGAAGACTGATTTTAATGATAATGTGACCTGAATACAATGATATAATGGTTGTTCACATAGCTTGACTAATGGTACTGTAACTGCAATTTACCTAGCTGTTACTGTCTTAATTTTTTGTTTGTTTATTTTTGGTCAAAGGACTTATAAATCAACAATTTAGAAAAAGAAAGAAAATAGTGCCTCTGTTATATTCCTCTTGCCTCATTATTCAGTTTACTTTTCTTCTCCCCTTCCTACAGAACCTTGGCTTCCAGCTTTTACTCTGGCTTTCATCCCCTAGCTCCTCTAACACATATAAAAAGAATGATGAAATTATTTCCACTGTTAAGAAGATTATGGCTGTATCTGCCAATGAGAATAAATTGCTTTGGAGCAGTTTCGGTGGAATTAGGTTTTTTTTAATGATTTTAGCTTTCCATTTGTCTCTGTAGTCTTTGCCTAAAATCAGCCAGATGTCTTTTTAGAAATGTACTACTTCAGGTTACTATACCAAAATTTTGTATCTATTTGTTGAATTCTATGCCAAGCTCAAATACTAACTGGAAAATGAAAAACCAAATATTGGGAGGTTTATAGTTTAAACTTCTTGTATGTGTGTGTGTTTTAATTTGTTTGCTTGTTTTTTAGAAGGAAGGGAAGAGAGAAAGAGAAAGAAAGATCAATGTCAGAGAGAAACATTGATCAGTTGTCTCCCATATTCACCCTGACCAGGGACCAACTCCACAACCTGGACACGTGCCCAGACCAGGAATCAGATGTGAAAGCTAATCTGTTCCGTGTTTTACTTCTCTTTAGAAAGAGTTAGATACCTCTTTAGATTTTGATGCTCATAAATTATGAAATGAGGCCAAAAAGTTATGTTATTTTATTTATTTATTTATTTATTTATTTATTTATTTATTTATTTATTTATTTATTTTTGCCCTTTGACCTGTAATCTTTTCTTTATCCTTAGGCTGGCAAAATCCAGTTTGGCTATGTATATGGGATCAGTGCAATTGGATGTCTAGGAATGTTTTGTTTATTAAACTTAATGAGTATGACGGGTGTTTCATTTGGTTGTGTGGCAAGTGTCCTTGGATATTGTCTTCTTCCCATGATCCTGCTTTCCAGCTTTGCAGTGATATTTTCTTTGCAGTAAGTATGATCTTTATTTTGGGTATTGATTTACCAATTCTGTGTAATAGGATTTACCTCACTATCAGTTTGAGATAAATCACTGACTCTGACTGAGGTCTGCTACATGCTGTTGTCATTGATGAGGAAACTGAGAATACATTTTAAAACATTTTATACCATCTCTGCTTTGACCTGTGATAAAGAATGTAACTAGTTTTGTGTTCACTTACCAGTGTCTGTAAATAATTAAACAGTGGTGATTGTGAAAGTAAATATTAAATTTAGCATGGAAAAGGTTAACTTGTTAAAAATTATGTTTACTTTCTCTCTGATATCTTTAGACTATGTCTGATTTTTTGAAGATGTTGGGCATGTGCTAAGTGAGTGAATAATGAACATATACTCTCTTTTTGGCAGTGTTTTAACTGAAAATGAAACTTTTTTTTAGCACAAGGCTATTATTAGCCTACTAGAGGCCCTGTGCACAAATTCGTGCATGGGTGGTGTCCCTCGGCCTGGCCGAGGATTGGGGCCATTGCCCAGTCCAGATCGGGCGGCTGGCCAGGGGGAGGTACCAAGGAAAGTTGGCCGGTTGCAGGAGGTTGGCTGTGGGAGTGCACTTACCACTAGGGGGCAGCTCCTGCATTGAGCATCTGCCCCCTGGTTGTCAGTGCGCATCATAGCTACTGGCTGGTCATCCGGTCATAAAGGTTGCTTAGGCCTTCATATATATAGATCATATTCTCAGATGTACTTGTAAGCAGCTTTAAATGTGTGTAATTTTTAGATAATAATTTAGGAAAGGTTAAAAAGTAAGGTGTAAAAGTTCCTTCTCATGGCCAGTGGGCAGGTAATCTCAACAGTTCAAGCTCCTCCTTGTGGCCGGTATTGGACAGGACTAGTGAGCAAGCTTTGTTTCACTTAGTAAGTTACAATGGAGCTTTAAGAGAAGAGCATCTGTCAACTAGTTGATACCAGAGATTTGGCAAGATGATGGCTTTATTCCTCCTTTGGATAAAAACACTTGAGTTTTCAGTATAGACATTGCTTCATTCTTCTCACTTGTTAAGACTGATATATTTATATTTGAATTCTACAGAAGATATTTTCTACTTAAAACAGTGTTTTCCAACTAGGGATGACTTTGCTTCCAGGGGACATTTGGCAATACATGGAGATAATTTTGGTCACAACTGTTGGGGACAAGGGATGCGACTAAACAGTCTCACAATGCACAGAACAGTCCCTACAACAAAAGTATATCTAGCCCAATGTCAGTAGTGCCGAGATTGAGAAACCCTGTGCTAAAAGGAGCAAAATGTATTCATAAATGGACTGTTTATCACATACTTAATTTATCCTCCTTGAATTCACTGCAAAGTACATTTGAAGGGGGGGGGGGGAATCTTGATTATTTCTACAGATGTCTACATGTGGATTTAAAATGTTTTTTTAAAGACTTGCTTACATAACTAATCTCGTCTACTGTCTTTTTTCGCCCTCTCCTTGTTGTTTTTTTTCTTGTTGGTTACAGAGGAATGGTAGGAATCATTCTCACTGCTGGAATTATTGGATGGTGTAGTTTTTCTGCTTCCAAAATTTTTATTTCTGCATTAGCCATGGAAGGACAGCAACTTCTAGTAGCATATCCATGTGCTTTGTTATACGGAGTCTTTGCCCTAATTTCTGTTTTTTGAACTGAATTTATCTGGAATGTGGACATCATTGGGCCAAATACACAAAAAGGACTTCGAACTCTTAAACCGGACCAGCAAACTGCTACAGTGGAACTCTCACGCAGGTCTAACATTTAACTATTGAAGCAGTGGATGTAAACATGGATCTTTTGTTCATTTTTATAGAACTTTGGAATACTAGACTGGATTTACCTGCAGAGTGATTAGCTTTAAGTGTTTGTGCTTATACAAATAAGAAGTGCTATTTCTTCCCTGTTCCTGCAGCCTTTGAAAAACAACTTTTTTCCTTAAATTATATTATGGTGTTTTTGATAGAATTTTTATCAACTGTGGGAAACTAACCACAGAGCTGATAATCTTTTTTAGAAACAACCCAGTCATAGTAAAGAAGATACAAGACTTACTGCAAAATATTTTTCCAAATAATTAGGAAAGAAAAATCACCTGTATTCTCAAGTTGGATGCACTTCAAGCAAAGAACTAATCGCAATATAGAGTTCATGAGTTTGCACTTCAAAAATTTGACATTCCTTTCAGTTATCTCATGGAAGTTTTGCTAAAATTCAACGATATGGAAGTTCAGAGTCTGCCTTATTGTAGACGTGCAATGTAACCACCTGTTTAGATATTAGCATTAACTAGACCATAGTGACGTAGACTGGCCACAGTAATGCTTATAGTTGGATCTCCATGTTTCCCAGGAAAAAGAAAATCGCTAACCTTTTTTGAAAAAAATATTTAAAATGTCACAGTTTCAGTATTGCAGTTATCAATGTAAAGTGCATTTGATGCTTATTAAAATTTTCCCAATGAATTTTAACTGTGTTGTCAAGTTTACTTTTACTAAACTATTCTCGGCATCTCATTTTCTTTACGTAGGGTCTGATTTTCATGTATAGTTCCAATTTATCCTAAGCTTTAAGAATAGAAGTCATCTAGTACATGATCAGAAAGAAAAGATTTAATGAAAAGCAATTTACTTGGAGTTACAACATTATTTCTTTGTATTAAACATGGTTAATATTGTCAAGTTCTCTTGCAAGATAATCTCTAAGAAACACTAAATCTTGCATATTGATCATAGGCTTTTTCTGAAGAAATGGCCTCAGTAGTTCAGTTATTGTTTTGAGAAAGGTGCTAGATGGAGAGGAAAATGTTTCTTTTTAAAAAAGAGATTTTCAGACTAAATAAAAATTCCAAGCAGACATAGTTATGGTTCTTTTTTAGAGCTGGCTTTCAATAATAAAAGGTGGTTAAGATAATAAAACATTTCTTAAAGAAGGTAATGATTTTGTTTTAATCTCTGGAGTCATATAAATATGTTTTCTTCATTAACTTAATGACCTTAAGAAATATACTCAGTAATAATTGGTTTATGGCTGGGTTTTCCAATTTACAAATTTGTTTCATAATAAATTTTTTTAATTGATTTTGTTTTTTTAGAGACAGGAAGGGTGGGAGGAGAGAGAAATATTGATCAGTTGCCTCCCACCAGGAATCAAACCCACAATCTTTTGGTGTACAGTACAATACTCCCAATGGACTGAGCAATACCAGCCAAGGCTAGAATAATATTTTCTACGAGATAGGTAGGTCTGGCCTGTGGGGATCAGTGGACCTTCGTGCTGCCGTAGCCCAGCCTTACCCACCAGGCCGGTGCTGTGCTGCTCCCGCTCATCCTGGCCCCACTGCACCTGACACCACCGCTCGGTAGGCTTCACTGCAGCTCCACTGCGTTCTCCCCGTGCCCATCCTAGGGCGTTACTGGTGAAGAAGCTACGGGTTTGTGCCCAGTCCGTCCAGATGCCAGTCCCGATCCTGGTCCTGGTCCTGGTCCAGATGGGGAGGGCCGCACAGGGGGAGGCTCTCGCTGCTGTAACTGCGCTTGCCAGCCGTGAGCCCAGCTCTGGTGCCTGTTGGTCAGCTGAGCAGCGCTCCCACTGTGGGAGCAAACTGACCACCAGGGGGCAGCTCCTGCGTTGAGTGTTCCCCCTGGTGGTCAGTGTGCATCATAGCTACTGGTTGACCGGTCACTTAGGCTTTGATATATATAGATTATAATTCTTGCATGGTATCTTTTCTGCCTTTTTCAGTTAAGAGTTTTATAAATATAATTCTTATTAAGGCAAATGTAATGACCACCTTATGTTAATACTACATAGGTCTTCCTAATGAACAGGGTAGATGATGCTTTGGAAATTAAATTCTCTCACTGTTGTTAGACTTAAGACCACAAGTCTTCAGTCAGATTCCCAAATGGATCAAGTTGTGTTTTCTCTTTTTGTCTGTTGGTTGTTGTGTGTGTGTTGCCTCTCTGACCTCCGAACAAAGTAATTTTTAGTTTAAATCAATGTTGTAGAGTTTTTTGGTTTTGGTTGTCTTTTATTTGACTCTGAAATGATTAAGTGCAAAACTGTTTTATATTTTACTTGTTATTCTATCAAAACAGCTGTAAAGTAGAGTTGCATTTAATGCAAGAGTGTAGTTCTAGAGTTTTCTAGGTTACACGAACTGTCATGTATAGCCAAAATTTCCCTTATAAAGTTATCTTACATAAAAAATACAGTATATGTAATCACATTTTCACATACTCTAAAAACTGATATGCTATTTCTCAAAAAGTTTATTATATGGTAACTTTTTCGCTAGCATTGGAATAGATTTCTGTTTTTCCAGTTAATACCAGGTAGCACATCTGGCTTGCTTTTAGGACCTATTTTATGCAAAAACAGACATGGACCTTTTAATACTAGAGACACTCTCAGATAGCTAACAGCTCACCCAATGATTGTCACTGAGTAACTGAAACTATTTGTTACTTATTGCAGGCATATATGTATGCCAGCTCATGTAGTTGATTTTTCATATTGTGTAAATGTAATGTTACCAATGGGTGTTTTCAAGATCTGTCTGTATAGTAGGCTTGTAGGAATAGGCATTCTTCAGGTATAGTTGTAAAGGTAATGCAAAATTCTATAAAACCTAAATTGCTAACTTTCCTGATATTAGCCATTTAATCAGAGAATTTTAAAAAAATGTAACTTATGACATGATTTTTAGTAGATTTTAAGTACTGTGTACTTAACATTCTGCAAGTATGTATTTTGAATCTTAATAGTTGTTGCTCAACTCAAATGTATTCCAAAGCTAAGTAAGAATAGTTGTTTCCAAAGTAAAAATTACGTAATTATGTTTGTAGTACTCATTACCTACAAAAACAAAGCCTTTTGGCCTGACTGGTGTAACTAAATGATTAAGTGTCGACCCACACACTGGAGGGTCTTGGGTTCGATTCCAGGTCAGGAATGCTGCCTTGGTTGAAGGTTTGATCCTTGACCCAGTCAGGGCACATGGCAGGAGGCAACCAATCGATGTCTCTGTCTGACTCTCTCTGACTCTCCCCCCCCCCCCTTTTCCTCCCTTCCATTCTCTAAGAATCATGGAAAAAAGATCCTTGGGTGAGGATTAACAAAAAAAGATTTTTTTAAGGAGTCCTTTCTTTCTGAAATTAGATACTTTTCCCCCATATAAATGGAAGAATTTAGAATTTGGGGCAAAAACAGAACTGTAGAAATTAGGTTACCCAGACCTAATCATGGAGAATTATGGGAAATCAAGACCACATTTGCAATTTTGCCTGTTGCCATATAGAGCAGATCTAATGTAATGACGTAGACAATTTGTGTAGCTTTTCTATTGGAGAAAAAAATATATATTTATGACAGTGTTTAGCTTTCATAAGGTAGGGCCAAAAGTTTTCCAAAAAATCTTGCATGTTTCAGATCACAGCATGAAGAACACTTACAAAGAATAGCACTGGGTCTTTAAAACGCTAGCTGCAGCATGCTTCCTATGCAAATTCCAAATTATCTCAATTTTTATATTCGTTAATTTATTTGGAAATGAAAACTTACATTATTCCTAAGCAATTTTTCGGTATTTAATGATAGGCTCGTTTTACCATGAATTGAAGAATGAAACATTTAGAATCAGGCAAAATATAAATACTATTTCAAAGATAGTTATAGTAGTTACTGAGTTTCTTTTTAGGGATATTTAGGATTTGAGGAAGGAGTGGCAATAACAAGATAATACAAGTTTTTGAAAATTTCCTGAATTGTTGCATATGCTTAAATGAATAGATAAGTGATCTACCATTAGCTTGTTAAGCATATAGTATCTATTTTCAAACAACCTAAATAAAGCCTACCCTCACTGCGCTCTCTGCAATCTAGGCTGTTAATTACTTTACATCATCAGTGAAGAAATAATTGATTTTGAATTAACTGTACCGCCACCATCCAAATTATTGAAGTTTGAATTTTGGTACATTACTATTACTTGAATTTCAGTAAGTTACTTTGTTCAGTAATAATTAAATACCCATTTAATAACTGGGCAATAGGTAAAATGAAACATTAAATATTAAATTATTGATTTCCAGGGATTGGCAGAGTACTTAGTCAAAAGTGTTTTACATTATTAATGAATGTGTATCTCAATGGTGACCATAAAATGTATGCAGTTCTGATCTTTGCATCACAGATGAGAATATTTCTTCCACCCTTATGCACAAAGTTCCTACTCTAGTTAATGAAGAACATTATCTGCTGATGGAGCACAATGTCCTGTGTTTGTGCAAATAAATTAAAATGATGACATACTCAAATGAGGACTAATTAAACACAGAGCTGTTCTTCCAATTTAAAAGCACGAATACTTTCTTGAGCACATTAGGTTCTAAAAATCGGATATTACATTTTTTTGTGTGCTTAACTAATTAGGCTTAACTTGCATTATAAATTTGGTTTATTTCTGAAACTACTACTAAATCTGCTGATAGCTTGCAGGGTGATTAATTATGCATTAAGATGTTTTAAATAGCTTTTCAAGACTTGTACAAAAATAATATTTAAAATGAAACAAATGAAATACTCAAGAGTCTTAAGATGCTTCTAAAATTATACCTATTTGGCTTAACTCTGATTCTCCTAAAAGTTGAGAAAGCAATATGGTTATTTCATTTTTTTCTCCAGGAAAATATAGTTTAAATGAATGATTTTTGTAAAATTCAGTGACATATTTGCTTACAGGTTTTGGCTTTGTGATCTTTGATAATATTGTAGGACTTAGTATTTTCTTGAGACAATCAATGGTTTAAAAGCCCTATGGTTTTTTATGTTTTAATTTTCAAAATGGGAATGTATTTCTTTTTCTGAATACACACCATCATTATGATAAAAAATACCTCTAAATGGCAATAAAAAGGAATGGGTTATTGTCTCAATATGGATGACCCTCAAAAATACTATGCTAACTTTTTTTAAAAAGCCAGGTATGAAAGATCACATATGGTTCAATTTATAAGAATCACCAGAAAAGGCAAATCTATAGAGACAACAAAGTATTAGTTGGTTGGAGGTGGAAATGACTCCACAAGAGCTGAGGGGAACTTCCTTTGAGCGATGATGGTTACATAACTAAAATCATTAAAGTGTACACTAAAGCCCAGCTGGTGTGCTTAGTAGTTGAGAGTTGACCCATGAACCCAGGAGGTCAAGGTTTGATTCCCAGTCAGGGCATATGCCCAGGTTGTTGGCTCCATCCCCATTAGGGCGTCATGCAGGAGGCAGCCGTTTGATTCTCTCTCATTGTCGATTCTTTCTCTCTGAAATCAATAAAAATATATTTGAAAAAAATATTTCCACTTCCAAAAATTTCCCAACTCTCATATACCATAGCAACCATGAATTATTTTCTGTCTCTGGATTTGATTACACTGGGCATCTCATATAAATAGAAGTATAGGATGTACCTTTTGTTTCTGGCTTCTTTCAATTAGCACAATGTTTTCAAAGTCATTTTTGTTTTGTTTTGTTTCTTTTTATTTCTTTATTGATTAAGGTATTACGTATGTGTCCTTATCCCCCCATTGCCCCCACACTCATGCCCTCATCCCCCTGGTGTCTGTTTCCATTGGTTAGACTTATGCGTGCATACAAGTCCTTTGGTTGCTCTTTCCCCCTTACCCTCACCCTCCCTTACCTTCCCTCTGAGGTTTGATGGTCTGATCGATGTTTCTCTGACTCCGGATCTGTTTTTGTTATTTTTTAAAACTTAGCAATCTCTTATGGGTATTATCTACACTAATAAAAGAGAAACATGGTAATTGGCGTACGACCGCTACCCTTTTCATTGGCTAATCAGCAAGATATGCAAATTAACTGTCAGCCAAGATGGCGGCGGCAGCCAGGCAGCTTGAAACTAACATGAGGCTTGCTTGCCTCAGTGACGGAGGAAACCAACGTTCCCCGCCTGCCTTGCAGGCCTCTGAGCCTGCAGTTTGAAACATTTTAACAAATACCACCGGACTTCAGCCAGCAGGATCGCAACATTGTATGCAAAGGCCAGAAACCTACTTTCAGCAGCGGAGGCCTAAGAGCTGGAGCCAAGCCTCAAGCTAAAGCTGGCCCAGAATAAAAAAGAAAAAAAGGAGCGGTTGGGAGCTTCAGTCACCCCCAGCCTGAAAACAGCCCTCAGCCCCTCACCCAGACTGGCCAGGCACCCCAGTGGGGACCCCCACCCTGATCCAGGACACCCTTCAGGGCAAACCAGCCGGCCCCCACCTGTGCACCAGGCCTCTACCCTATATAGTAAAAGGGTAATATGCCTCCCGGCACCGGGATCAGCGTGACGGGGCAGCGCCCAAACCCCCTGATAGCCCTGCGGCTCTGTGTGTGACAGGGTGCAGCGCCCCAACCACCCCTCCCCCCCACGGGCCCTGCTTTGTGTGTGACGGGGTAGAGCCATAACCTTCCCATCGGCCCTGCCCTGACTTTGAGAGTGGTGGCGCCCGAACCCCCTGATCGGCCCTGCTCTGTGGGTGATAGAGGGTGGTGCCCCAACCCCCCACGGGCCCTGCTCTGTGTGTGACGGGGTAGAGCCATAACCTCCCCATCAGCCCTGCCCTGAGGCCCTGAGTGTGACAGTGGCGGCGCCCCAACCCCCTGATTGACCCTGCTCTGTGGGTGATAGAGGGCGGTGCCCCAAACCCCTGATCCGCCCTGCTCTGTGTGTGACAGGGGACGGTGCCCCAACTCCCCTATCGGCCCTACTCTGTGAGTGACAGGGGGGAGCTCCCCAACCCCCTGATGGGCCCTGCTCTGTGCGTGACAGGGTACGGAGCCCCCACCCCCCTGATGGGCCCTGCTGTGTGCATGACAGGGGGCAGCGCCCCAACCCCCTGATTGGCCCTGCTCTGTGCGTGACAGGGGGTGGCGCCGCAACCTCCCCATCGACCCTGCCTTGAGTGTGACAGGGGGCGGTGCCCCAACCCCCCAATCGGCCCTACTCTGAGCGTGACTGAGGGTGGCATCACAACCTCCCAATCTGCCCTGCTCTGTGCATGACAGGGGGCGATGCCCCAACTCCCCAATCGGCCCTTCTCTGAGCCCGACCAGGGGCTGCACCTAGGGATTGGGCCTGCCCTCTGCCACCTGGGAGCAGGCCTAAGCCAACAGGTCATCTCCCGAGGGGTCCCAAACTGCGAGAGGGCACAGGCCGGGCTGAGTGACCCTCCCCCTGAGTGCACAAATTTTGGTGCACCGGGCCTCTAGTTATATATATTGAACATCAAAATTGACTTCATTTGTTTTAGTAGCTGGATATTATATGATCAGAGTCTAGTTAATTTTGGCAGTCTCTTATCACTGGACAAGTAGGATTTTTGTACCTTTTTTTAAAAAATTGGTATTGGCATCTTTCATTATTAGACTGTCACATTTGCTTTTAATGGTGCTCAAGTTGATCATCATTTAAACTCAGAATTTAATTCTAAATATTTCAGTAAATTTATTTCCTAATGGCTCTGTCCAGTGTGAGAATAGTTTTCTGTGATTTGTTGAAAGAAGTAAGCCATATCTATATTTGCACAAGGCATTGCTCTTTGGTGCTCAGTGATCTTGGCATTTTTATAATACAGTAATTTTGATTCATTCACACAGGACAGCTATTGTGTTGGCTGTTGTTATTTTTTATTTATTATTGATTTTATAGAGAGAGGAAAAAACAACATTGATGTGAGCAAGAAACATTGATCAGCTGCCTCCTGCATGCCTCCCTGCCGGGGGGAGCCGGCACCTCCCTACCCACAACCTGAGTGTGTGCCCTGACCAGGAATCGAACCCTCCATCTTTCAGAGTATGGGCCAGCACTCCAACTGAGCCACACTGGCTAGGGCAACTGATGTCATTTTTTTATTTGACAATCTGAGATTAAAGAGTTCAGTGTCCCTTAGAAAGGTATTGGATGTTTTAAAAATTCTTGTGGCAAAGATATGCCATGGCACACTGGTTGAAAATCACTGGCTAAAAGGACTGTGTCATACTCACACCTCAAATTACTCCCACCTTAGAAGGGAAGACTTCATTCAAAGGAGCTGCCTTTCTTTTTTCTTGCCCATTTAGAAGAGTCATTCCAACAGTGTCATTTCTAGGTCACTGTTTTTACATAGCTTTAAATGAACTGTGCCCATTTTTTATTTCTCTTTGAGTGGGACTGTATGGCCAGTTCAGGGCATCCCTAACATTTTACTCAGGTGTGCTTTAATTGAATCAATACTCATTGTTAGAGGTAAGATCAAATGTATAATATAGAACTGATAGTGGCTGTGTTCAAATTAGACATTTGTTACCCAATTTGTTTCTATTTAAATTCCCAAGAGTTACATTTTACCATAGCAGAGGTTTAAAAGAAGACTGAAATCAGCATGTCTAATTCGGACATCTGCAGATATAAGTTTATTTTATAAATTTTAAATTCTTTCCTTCTGCTTTTTTGTTTGGATGGGGTTGGTTGTTTGGAGGACATTTGTTTGCTTTGGCATCTATAATAATAAAAGGATAATATGCTAATTAGACCGGACATCTTCTGGACATCCTTCCTGACAAAGCCGGGGGCGTGGACGGCCTGCAAACTGTCCCCGGGCCCTACCCCAGGCCGGCCCTCCCCCCCGCAGTGGGGACCCCCAACCTGATTGGGGCAGGCCAGCCAGCACCCACCTGTGCACCAGGCCTCTATCCTATATAATAAAAGGGTAATAAAATTGACCCTAACAGCAGAATGACGAGAACAACCACTGGTCCAGTCACTGTGACACACACTGACCACCTCTTGGTCCCTTCCCCCGGCCCTCAGGCACTGATCACCTGATGGTGAACAGGGAACTGGAGATGGGTGGCAGTGGGGAGCAGGTCTGGCTGCAGGCAGCTGGGGAAGATGGCCCTGATCAAAGGCCAGGCCTAGGGACCATACCCGCACACAAGTTTCGTGTGCCAGGCCTCTAGTTCTATTTATAATGTCCAATGGCCTGTAAGTAGGTTTGCATTTTTAATGCACTTTTTTAAAAAAATTGCTATTTTTTACTGTTTAAATGTAGTACATTTTAACATGTTAAGCGCCCAGCCTGTTTTGTCTTCCAGATGGAAAGTATAATGCCAGTCACCAGTGACTGACAGGGCGCTTAATGTGTTAATCACTACATGAGCAGGCATATTGAACAACATCCCTTAGCTTACATAAATGCCAATGTCTGTCACAGCTTAAATATAAGCTCAATTTTTACTACCTCTTTAGACCATATTCTATTCTGACTCTGGCCTGGATCACACTTTTCCTGGTGGGATAACATGGTTTTCACTTTTTCTATAAAAGATGCAGTCATTTCTGTGGTTTCATAAGACATTAATATGCATCTCCAATGAAATGAATGGTGTTTAAACATGACTAGCTTTGATCATCTGCTTTGAACCAAAGATAGAATTTAATATTTGACATGAGTCACACTGATTTTCTGTTTTTATTCATACTGCAAAAATAAGAGAGAATCATTTATGAAGAAACCGTGGAGCCAGGAACCAGCTAGAGGCAGAATGGGAATTGAATGAAAAATAGGAAAGTCAAGATTGAACTGAAGATGACAGAGGGGAGTCTGGAGCCTTAGCCAGCAGAGGAAAGGTTAGAGAGATTGTGCTAAGATGTGCTAGAGAATTTGTTTCAGTGCTTATACTATATAAACACTGCTATTAAAATTTTAGTCTATCAAATAAAGCCTATTTACTTGGTGTAAAAGCAGGCAGTACTAAAAGTAAACCACACAGCAAGAAGAAAGGTGTAACTCTTTAAATCAATTTTATAAAGAAACTCAATTCTGCAGCAGTTTTAAATACATATCCACATATCACAAGGCAATTCTTGCTGATATTAACATGTTTGCAAACCTCAAATCCACTTAAGCCCTAGGGTTGGGAAATTTTTCTTAGCCACTAATTTAAATTGCTGGTGCTGCAGTTAGAGCTTGGGTCTTCTTGTTCTCTCTTTATCAGAGACGGGTTCAGGTCACCATCCTCTGAGACTAAAGCAGGGAACCTGTGGTCCCTGGCCAAGATGTGGAAGAGAGTCTCCGTTCACTGCAACACTTGGGCTTCATTCCATCCACCCCTGAGGCTGAGTGTGCTCCTGCTGCTGGTCCTACTCCAAAAATAAATTCTTCCACATTGGCATTTGTAATGTTCTCAGAGAAGAGCTTGTGAGTTGAAACAGTTAAAATATTTAAAATCCTATATAATAAAAGCCTAATATGCAAATTGTCTTGACCAGGAGTTCGACCAGGAGTTCACCCACTCACTACGATGTGCGCTGACTATCAGAGGGTGGTGCAGAACATGGTGGGTATCAGCGATGCAGTGCTGGCAGCAGGCGGCAGTGGAGGTGCTGCTGGCCCGGATGGGCTGCGATGAGAGCAGGATCACGGCAGGATGTTGGAACAGGTGAGTTGGTGGCACCAGGACAAGGCGGGTGTGAGCAGGGACCTATCACCCCACTGATCGATACTTCCATTACAGAGAAAGGGCAAATAGCAATATTAAAATATTTTTAAAAATTATTTTCCTTTCAATGTGCACAAATTCATGCACTGGGCCACTAGTAAATAAATAAGAAAAAATTCAAGGACACAGATAACAGTGTGGTGATTGCGGGGGAGGGGGGAATGGAGTCTGGGGAGGTGGAGGAGAGTATAAGGGGGATAAATGGAGACAGAAGATGTGACTTGACTTGGGGTGGAGAACACACAAGACAGTGTACAGAAGATGTGTTGTGGAATTGTGCACCTGAAACCTGTATAATTTTGTTAACCAATGTCACCCCAATAAATGCAATAAAAAGGAAAAAATATCTCATTAAAATTGTTATATTGACTATATGTTAAAATGATAATAATTTTGATATATATGGTAAATAAATATATTATTGAGTTTAAAATGAAATGAAAGTGATATAAAAAGTAGGCAGTTTATCTTCATTTTAAAGAGAAACAATATAATTAATGCCTAGAATATGGCTTCTATCCCTATCTCTCTGTATCTATCCACTTGGTGTCTCACCCTCGGCTTCTGTTTATATTTATTCAAACTTTAATTGACTCTAATATAGAAAGGAGATGTATTTGTAGCATTTGTTGTGCTTATCAAAGTTTTATGTTGCCTGTTCTCAGTTCTTTAACAAAAAATCCAAAGAACCAAATATTTAACCCTTAGTTGATATATTGGATATCTTTTTCAAGCCAAATGGAGAAGAATACAGACCGTGCTTGAGGTTGTCCCACCCTTCCTCAATGAGCTTTCCCATCGAATGCAGTTTAAAGTCATTAAAGTGCCTACTGTGAACAAAGTCCTGCTTTTGGCTTCCTCCTTAGAAACGGAATATTCTCTGCTCTAATGCTTTATTTCCCCCACCCCCACAACTTACTTTCTTTTTCTGATGGCCCTTGGACTCTTCTCTTAATCCCTTCCACATTCTTCACATCTTTCTTTAATTGTACAGCCCAGATAGGGACATGCATATTTCATGTGTCTGATGACAAACATGTAACAGTGATCTCACATTTACTTCATTTTATGTGGCTAAGAATGACACATTTCTTGCATACTTTTGAACTGAGAACTGAGAGTGAAAAATATCTATCTTAACATTAGCCCTGCTCATAGTTTAATGAGACCTTCAGTCATTTTTTTTTCATTTTAGTTTTTCTCTCTGTGAAATTAAATTATATTAGATTCTCTAAACCATTTCAATTCTGAAATATATATGTCACTTTTCGATAAAACATGGGCTGTATATGTATGTTATATACAGGGTGGGGCAAAAGTAAGTTTCCAATTCACGTAGAAAATAATACAATAGTAATAATACTGCAAGAATAAACTTTTACATATTCATAACTGTAAACCTACTTTTGCCTAATCCTGTATAATGTTATAAATTTATATATAAAATATAAATATGCATATGACTTTTGTGGTGGGAATAAAATCTCAATCATGTTCAAAATCTATATTGATAAACTAAAGTGTTTCCAACATATATTCTAATTGTATCAGGCTACATGAAAGTGTATATATATATATATATATATATACATATATATATATATATATATATATATATATATATATATATATATATCCTATCTAATAAAAGAGAAACATGGTAATTGGCGTACAACCGCTACCCTTCCCATTGGCTAATCAGCGAAATATGCAAATTAACTGCCAGCCAAGATGGCGGCCGGCAGCCAGGCAGCTTGAAACTAACATGAGGCTTGCTTGCTTCAGTGATGGAGGACTCCAATGTTCCCCGCCTACCTTGCCGGCCTCTGAGCCTGCAGTTTAAGAAACATTGTAACAAATATAGAAGCTAAACAAAACCCCAGAAACCTGCTTTCAGTGAGCGGGGATCTCAGAGCTGGAATTGATACAGAGTTTTGATTATAGAACCTAAACAAACCAGATACCTGCTTTCAGCAGCAGATGCCTAAGAGCTGGAGCCTCAGAGCTAAAGCTGGCCCAGAATAAAAAAAAAAAAAAAGGAAAAAGGGAGCAGTTGGGAGCTTCCGTCACCCGCCAGCCTGAAAACAGCCCTCAGCCCCTCACCCACACTGGCCAGGCACCCCAGTGGGGACCTCCACCCTGATCCAGGACACCCTTCAGGGCAAACCAGCCGGCCCCCACCCATGCACCAGGCCTCTATCCTATATAGTAAAAGGGTAATATGCCTCACAGCACCGGGATCAGCGGAGCCATGAGGCTCCCGGCACCGGGATCAGTGTGACAGGGGGCAGCACCCAAACCCCCTGATCGCCCTGCGGCTCTGTGTGTGACAGGGGGCGGGGCCACAACCTCCCTATCCACCCTGCTCTGTTCGTGACAGGGAAGGCGCCCCAACCCCCTGATCAGCCCTGCTCTGTGCCTGATAGGGGGAGCTCCCCAACCCCCTGATCGCCCTGCGGCTCTGTGTGTGACAGGGTGTGGTGCCCCAACACCCCCCCACCCCACCAACCCTGCTCTGTGTGTGACAAGGGGCGGGGCCACAACCTCCCTATCTGCCCTGCTCTGTTCGTGACAGGGGAAGGCGCCCCAACCCCCTGATCGGCCCTACTCTGTGCCTGATAGGGGGGCGCTCCCCAACCCCCTGATCGCCCTGCAGCTCTGTGTGTGACAGGGTGTGGTGCCCCAACACCCCCCCCACCCCCACCGCACGGCCCCTGCTCTGTGTGTGATGGGGTAGAGCCATAACCTCCCCATCGGCCCTGCCCTGAGTGTGACAGTGGCGGCGCCCCAACCCTCTGATCGGACCTGCTCTGTGGGTGATAGAGGGCGGCGCCCCAACCCACTGATCCGCCCTGCTCTGTGTGTGACAGGGGACGGTGCCCCAACTCTCCTATCGGCCCTACTCTGTGAGTGACAGGGGGGGAGCTGCCCAACCCCCTGATGGGCCCTGCTCTGTGCGTGACAGGGGGGAGCTCCCCAACCCCCTGATCGGCCCTGCTCTGTGCATAACGGGACAGCACCCCAACCCCCTGATTGGCCCTGCTCTGTGCGTAACAGGGGGTGGCGCCGCAACCTCCCCATCGACCCTGCCTTGAGTGTGACAGGGGGTGGTGCCCCAACCCCCCAATCATCCCTACCCTGAGCGTGACTAAGGGTGGCATCGCAACCTCCCAATCCGCCCTGCTCTCTGCATGACAGGGGGTGGCGCCCTAACTAGTCTAATTGCATTGATAAAGATTATTAAGCAGGCACATCTCCATAGGTTGGAGTTTTTATTCTACCATTAGAGTAATTTCTTCTTTTTGATTCATCAGTGCCCCTTTAAGCTGATAAAAATAACCTAATTCACTCTGAGGTACCAAGGACTTCCATCTATATGAGCACTGGCCTCCTGGGGTATAACATGTCCTTTCTCAAAAACTCAGTAGCCATTTCCTTAGTTCAGTCACTACAATGTCAAAATAAAAGCTGAGCTCCTCTTAAGGAAAGCAATTATGTTCATTTCAGCAATCTGGGAAGTGCAGGAAATACCAGCATGGCTTTCAAAAGGCAATGCCTATGAAAGAAAGGAAGATATTTGGATTCATTATTAATAAATTTGATCTTCATAATATATAATATATGTAATAAGATTTAAAAAATTATAATACCAATAGATACCCATGCACCCTGCCTCTAGGTTGAAATGTAAAGACATTAACTATAGTTGAAATGCCCTGTATATATCCTAGTTGCAGCCCACCTTCTCACCAGATGTTACTATTTTTTAAAAAAAATATATGTTTTTATTGAATTCAGAGAGGAAAGGACAGGGAGAGAGAGATAGAAACATCAATGATGAGAGAGAATCATTGAACTGCTGCCTCCTGCACGCGCCCTTCCCCTCCCCCTCCCCCCCCCCCCCCGAATAGGGATCAATCCTGCAACCTGGGCATGTGCCCTTAACCAGAATCAACCCCAAGATCCTTCAGTCCACAGGCCGACAATGCTCTATCCACTGAGCAAAACCGGCTAGGGCATCACCAGATGTTGCTATTATTATGAATTTTAGAGTTATCATTTTTACCACTTCTTTGTATTTTTTTACCATGTGTGTGCCTAGCCTAACCAACATAGTATTAGTTAGCATGTTTTTGACTTTCAGATAAATGGTTATCTTTCTGTAACTTGCTCTTTTCTCTCCTAAGTTTGTGAGATTTGGCTGTGTGACTACTTTGTGAAGCTCTATTTACTAGTATGTAGAATTCCATTAATATAGTGCAATGTGTGATTCATGTTCCTGCTGGTGGACATTAGTTTTGTCTTAGGTTGCTTGCTTTTACAAACAATGGTCTATAAACAGCCCCGTGCATGTCTTCTTGTGTACGTGTGTGCAAGGTTTTTCTAGGGACCCAAGTAGGGGCGGAGGCTACATATGTTCCTCTATGGTTTGTGTCTGTCTTATTCCAAAGCCATAAAAGCAGCCTCAATATTTTCTTCTAAGGATTTTAAAGCTTTGCTTTTCACATTTAAATATTTGTTACCCACTTGGTATATAAAATATTCCCCCCCACCCCCCATATGCATCACCACTTTTGTCACCTTTTATTTAATCCATCCAGATAAAGCACTGTTAAACTAACCATAAGGCATTTTTTGAGGTTAGTCTTAAAAAGAATGAAATGGGGGGAAAAACTCCTTTTTTTCCCTTTAAAATTTGTCTACCTTTTCCTCCCTCCTCTAGGCTCATTCTCTCTGTTCTCACTTACATGGAGTTGGCTTCATTAATAGAAAACATATTATATGTCTTAGAGGAATCAGTACCTTGGGGTAGTATGATTTCCTATCTTCTAAACAAGAGGTCAGTAAACTTCTTTTGTGCAGGGCCAGATAATAAATGTTAGACTTTGCAGGTCAAGAGGCAAAATCTTGATGACATATATAATATATAGTAAATAGTTATATAAATATCAAGAGAGAAAACAAACTTTCACAAATATTTTATTAAACTTAAAAATACAATAATAATTGTGTACACTTTTTGATAATGCAGGTCTACTAATGTATAGAATGGAATTCTTCCTGATTATCTAATTGAATTTATTCTTTCTAATAATCTGATGAGGTAGGTATTGTTAATACCTACATTTCATTCACAATGTTACCCTGATAGCAAATACTGCCACCATCATTCAAGATGCCAAAGCTTGTACTCTTGACCTTGATATGACTTTCAAAGGGGAATTAATAATTGATCTTATTTTACAGATGAAGAAATAGAAGCTCAAAGGGGTTAAGTAAATTGGCAAGCTTATACAGATTGCAGGGCCATGTCTGTCTAACTTTAAAGCCATGCTCTTTCCCTTCTAGTCTGCTACTTCAAGACTTCTAGTAACCTCCCAATCATGGGTGATAGCTGCAATTAGCAAATCAGACCCCAGGTTATGTTACCATTTTAACGAAAATATTTTAATGCCAAAAGCAACAGCTGTGTACATTTTTTTCATTTTAATTATAAAAGTTATAAATGGGCATACTTAAAAAGATCATACAGTACTAATGGGTATGTGGTGAAAGGTAAAAAGTAAAATCCATTAATTCATTTTTTTTCTCTCTGTGAGAGAATCCATATAAAAACGTCTGCCTGTGCCTTCAAGGAGCTCACAAGGTAGTGAAATTCTAACAAAGCACACTTGAGAGAGTGAAGAGAAAGCCTAAGAAACTCATCCAGGGCAGAGATTGTGCCATCAAAGCCCTGGCACCTTACATCCTTTATTAAGAAAGATGCAAATCACTCAATGATATTAATTCCCAGTTGAATGATGCATTTGATTAAGTCTGGTAAACTTTAAGATAAAAAATTTGACAAAAGCATAAACACTCTTTGTCTACTTGGCCTCAAATATGCATTCAAAAATGCTCTGCGGAGTAAAATCAGCAACTAAAATGTAGTTGTCACATACCATGTGTCAGGCACTGTCCGTTGTGTCATACATATCTCATTAGAGATTACAGCAGTCCAATGAGGTAGGTGTTATTTTTATTCCTGCGTAGATTACTTTAAAGACTCAAAGTATTTGCCCAATTGTTACACAGCCAGCAATGAGTATAGCCACGATTTGACCTAGAGAGTAGTTCTGAAAACTTGGAAATGTGGTAACATTGGAAAAGAATCCATGCTGCCTTGTAATTTCTTTTCAGCCCTAAGGGCAACCTAGAAAAAATAAATCATATGCTCAGAACTGAAATGATAAATGAATTATTTTTTTGCCTCTTCTCCCAAAGGGCTGTTTTTTGGGCAAAATCAGAAGCTGAGCCATCTCTTTGAGGTTTGGATCAGTGAATTTTGGTTCAGTTCTGAAACAAATTAGACATCTGCCTCTAGTTCTAAATTCTAGATTGCATGAGAACATGAAGCTCGAGTCCCTACCGGGTGCTGTTCACTTTGCCTCATAGGTTCCTGGAGAATTCCTTCAGCCACTGCAGGTATGTTGTACGTGCACTTAGATGTATGTTGTGTATATGCCTCCTCACATGGAGGGGCCAAGCAGAAGTGGAAGGTGCTAGGCAGAAGGGCAAACCAGATTCTACTTCTGGCTCTGCCCTGAACCCATCATATGGCTTTGGGTAAAGTTAAGGTGTTTTTCTTTAATTTTTATTTACTGATGAGAGAGAGAGAGAGAGAGAGAGAGAGAGAGAGAGAGAGAGAGAGAGAGAGAGAGAGAGGACATTGATTTTTGTTGTTCCACTTATTTATGCATTCATTGGCTGATTCTTGTATGTGCCCCTATCAGGGATCAGCCTACAAGCTATCTGGCCAGGACTTAAAGTTAAGGTTTAAGCTCACTGTAAAGTTGTGATAAAAATGGTTTCTCTGTACACTGAACCAAAAAAAGAGACCATTTATGTGAAATGGATTTACAAAGTCCAAAGGGCTCCAAACATGCAGGGCACTGTTTTCTAGATAACAAACCTGGCTATATGCTCATGAGCTGGTTGCATTAACCTGTGGTTGGGGGAAAAACCAGAATCCAAGCCAGACCTGCTGAAGCAGTGATCTGGCCTGGTTCCCACTAACCAAAGGGCAGGCTAGTTCAGCTGTGTTCAGAAGTCCTGCTCAAACCCTCCATATCTGAAATTCAATTTTGTCAGGAGAAAATAAGGTGGTTAAGAGCCCAGGCTTTGTCATCTGACCGGTGAGAGCTCAAAAGCCAACTTCCCCACTAGAATCTTGTGGCAAAGTCTTCTCTCAGCTTCAGTGTTCACATCTGCTGGACAAAGATAATTACAGCCTCTGTGTATGAGGCTGTGGGAATAAATGAGCAAAGAATGCTAAGAACTTAATAAGGAGCCTTATAAACTGAAAGCAGTTTATAAGCAGTGAATGGAATAGGTACTATATATTACGTATTATGGACAGTGATGTCTCAGTAGCAGTTGTGTAGAAACATCATGAGGGGTCTTGGACACAATTTTTGTACAATTGTGAATCTAATTACATAGGACCTAATTTGTATGTGTTGTGCCTAAACATGGACCGGTGATCTTGCATACACTATTTGTTTTTACTGAGCAAGAGATATTATTTGCTTTTTTAAAAAGTTATCTTTAATACAGATTTTTCCTCTTGCATGCCAGATGTATTTTCTTTTGTTTATATCTAATTCATTATCATCGGCATCTGGGGGCATCTTTGCAGTTAAATGATGTGACTCTTGACCATGGATTTCATTCTGTGTGACTGATTCATAAAGTCACATGTTTGAACCTCATTGCAAAGACTATTTTAAAGATGCATTTGTCATTTGTATAATAGTTAGCATTTTCTTAATGAGATTTATCTGATTTGGTTCAATAAAACAAGCACTTGGTTACTCAGCTTGATATGCACAGCTTAAAATAGGTTTCATGAGATCCACTATTGGAATTTTCTGTTTCATGGAGGTTAATTTGGTTGAAGACTGACATGAATGGTTAAAATCCTAAAGCATAGTTTGAAGGACTGTTAATAAGCCTATAGTTATTATAATAGTACTTGGGCACCATCTCATTTCCACTTAGCTTCAGAGCTATAAATAGTTCTAATTTGTTGTCTTTGTACACTTACTGGATTAATTACAGTAGAACAAGCCAATGGTATTGTTGTAGCAGCTGACTAAACTTGACACAAACACAATAATTAAAATGATTGCTTTTTAATTTCTCCCCCTTTCAGGAGTTTAATGAGCTGGGATCTACAGTGTTAAATGCCGTAAAGAATTTTATTTCAGATTCACTAGGCTTTTTTACCAGTGTGTTTTCGTTGTTAACAGTAGATTTTAGTGTTGTTGGGACTTTCCTTCAGAAAGGAAACACCTGGATTCTACTTCCATGTGATATCTGCTTAGTAAAAAAAAAAAAACACACAGAAAACAAAAAGTATTGTTTCTATCATACTTGGATCACCAAGTGTTTCCATTAACCTATCCAAATTGATGCTGGTAATACCATCATGTGCAGGCATTCTCCTCTCTCTCTCTCTCTCTCTCTCTCTCTCTCTCTCTCTCTCTCTGTCTCTCTCTCTCTCTTTCTGTGAGAAACTGTGAAACTGCTTCCTCTGCCATCAGTAAAGGTCACATATGCTTATTTCAACATGTCTTCCACCAAACTATTGGGTGCATTACCCAAGCCAGCAATTGTTCTTATCTGCTCCCTCATTCTGTATCTTGTTTCTTCTTGATGTCTCATTACAGCTGGGAAGGTACCATTTTTGTAAATGTATAAGAAGAGGGCCGCTGGGAAGCAAGGAAGTGAAAAATGGTTACTGCTCAAAGTACAGTCCTTTCATCCTGAAAAGGTTGCTGAGCCATTCTTGGTTCTCCCGTTATGTTCCTTCATGGTTTGCCAATTAACTTTTCCCAGTGCAAGGGGGTCACTGATCTAGACAGTATCCTTTGGTTTCCTATCCCACTGACTCCAGCAAAGCTGTTATAAATGCACTGTACTTCCTTTTTTATTTTCCCTTAGTGGTTGAGTTGCTTTGTGAGAATTTGATGCACTGGTTTAACCTCTTTACAAAGTGGAGACCAAGCAAAAATAGAAGAGGGGAAAGTACACTCAAATGGGCTAGAATGAGAGCAAACTTCAGCTGCAAACTTTGTAATTGAGGTACCTAGATTTTTGTTGCTTTTCAGAATTTTAAAAGAGCACCATTGACAAATGTGAATATTTTATTCCCTCTGAATATTTCAGAAGGATTTTCCAGATCATATCTCACTGAACAATTCTCTCTAAAGTCCACATTTCAAATGTCAAGTGATTTTACCTAGCCTTCAGTAGAGAAGGGTTCAGCTGGCAATTGGAGAAGCTTGTCACCTGCAAGTTTTTCCACTGTACCCAACACTTTTTGAAATATTGAACATTCTTCAGAACTCAATTCTGAGCACTCAGTTTTCTGTGTTTCCATCCTGCCCTCCAGGGGCAGTTCATTGTCACTTACAGATTCAGCTCTTGCCTCCAGGTGAGAGATGTCCAAAACTATATCCCAATCACTAACCTCTCACCCATGCTCAAATCCCTACCATCAACTGCCTGCTGGACATTTCTACAGTGTTTCATTGTCAATTCAAAGTCAGCATGTGCACAATGGAACTTACCTTTCTCTCTTCCCCACTCTGCTCTGACAGGCTGTCTCCACAATCCAAAATTCTCTCTTTCAATCAGTTTCTCTCCCCCACCTCCCTCCCTATCTCCACCTCTGTCTCTCTCTCACAGCCATTCCAGTAATGATCAAGACTGCAGTTATCCCTTAATTCTCTCTCTCCTAGCTTCTTGCATCTATGTACTAACTAGATACTCCTTCTCCATGCTTTTATGGCTCTCCTGTGCTTCTTTCCTCTACAGTCCTGTAACTAAATGTCCAGGTTTAAATAAACATTTATTCAACCAATGCCAGGCACTGTAATAAACACACCGAAGAGTTGATGTTGACAAAGAAATTGCCCCTGAATTATTATAACACTCTTCCCATTGGTACCTTGGAAGCCTGTGTGTCCCCCTCTCTAATACACTGGCCAAAAATTAATCCTCCCAGATTCAACTTTAATGATATTTTTCTAAATATCATGTATCTATCACAGCTGTTATATTCATTATGATCTGAAACCTCTAGGACTCATCCTGTAAGCATCCCAGGCCACTTAGCTGCATCTAGAATCATGGCTGTGTGTCCACTAGCAAAATGAAATACCATCACACCTTCATCTCCCAGCCTTATTTCCTCCAAACACTGCAGTGGATCATTTCCCTTGGGATGAAGGTCAGGAGCTTTGAGTTTCATACTACCAGAAGCAAGACTCTCTGGGGAAGATTGGAGTGTCCAGGATAATGAGGTCCGTGGATTAACTTCCTAGCTGAACAAGGTAGCACCATTTACTGACAATCCCCTGCCTATACCCATAATGCCAGATGTATATATGAACAATATTTATGGGCCTTTTATAAATAGACTAGTGCAGCCCTAGCCGGTTTGGCTCAATGGATAGAGCATCAGCCTGCAGACCAAAGGGTCCCAGGTTCAATTCCGGTTAAGGGCATATACTTTGTTTGCAGGCTCCTCCCTGGCCTGGGCCCTGGTTATGGCTCGTGCAGGAGGCAACCAATCGATGTGTTTCTCTCACATCGATATTTCTCCCTGTCTTTCTCTCTCTCTTCCACTCTCTCTAAAAATAAAAAAAAAATATCTTCAAGTGATGATTAAAAAACAAAAATGGACTAGTGCAGACTGACCATACTCTGGTCATAGTACATCAGGGAAAACCTTCCTGCTGAAGTAGCATCCATTTCTTTATGTTTAAAACATGTCCTCTTTTTTATTATTACAGAAGCAATGCATACATATTGTAAACCAATTCAAATAGTACAAAAGTATGTAAAGTAGGAATTGAAAGTCCTTATATGGCCTCCACCCCCCACAGATGACCAGATATGAGGAGAACATGTTGCACTGACATTCTCCCTAAAATTGTCAGTTCCCTTTGTCATTTCAATATCCCTCCTTTCTCAATGCCCCTCATAACAATATAGCTGACTCATTTCATCCCAAATTTCTGCCCTTAGTAACATTCCTAAAAGTAGGAGAAAAGGTAGAAGCCAGGGTGAGCACCCAGACCCTTGAGTGACCAGCATATACCATTCCCCCAGGTCCAGGTTGGCAATGATGAGGCTCATTACACACACCAACTGGAGTCTATGCTCCTAGCTGGATGCTCTTTGACCACTAGGTGGTTCTGTAACCTATCTGATGTAATTCCCACTTGCTGGCTGAGGTGAAGAACAGGGATATTTGGGGTAGGATTCTTGTCTCCACACCTTCCCTATTTATTTCTATTTTAATTTTTAGCCACTCTGTCCTGTCCAGATAGAATGTGGTCATATCGTCCATACCCATAGTCTTACTAAGGCTGTTCTGTGTTCCTGTTACGGAAGAGAAGAGGGCCATTTCCACCACCAGGCTCAGGCTCAGGCTCATACTACCAGCTGCTTTCTAACTGTGGAAACAGATGAGAGGGACTCTGGTTGCAGCAGGAATAGAGGTCTACTTCTCATGCTTCACTGATGTCTCCATCTACTGCATTCATTCATTCCACTTATTGCTGCCTATTATAATTAGGGAACCATATTGGGTCCAGAAGTTAGAGAGAGACTGGGGCATCTAGTCCTTGAGAGTTTAATAGTCATATAGGAACAACAAACAAGTTGCTCACCCAACACCCATCCTCTCTTCTGGATCTCAGTTTTCCCTGGGGGACATGTCCCTACCCCCCTCTCTCAGTCCATGGGTAGCAGGTGTCTGACCTCTGGTGAGGCTTGTGATTCCATCCTGGCCTGAGTTTTACATCCCTGATCACACTTATTGGTTCAGGGATAAGCACATGGACTGATTCCATGAGATGCAACCTGAGAAATTTTGCTGGGAATATGGAAAAACAAAGTGTTTTCTTCTATTATGCTTGTCTTGAACCTGGGATTATGTTAGCCTGAATATGTTGGCAGCCATCTTACGAAGTCTGAGAATGAAGCTAGTGTGGAGAAAAGCAGAGGTAAGAGACAGAGACTAGGCCCTGGGGATGTCATTTGAGTCCTCAAATCAAAACGTCCTTGGAACTAGATCTACTCCTGAAGTGTCAGTAGATTTCCACTTTGCTTGATCTTATTTGAATCATATTTTCTGTCAGTTATACTAGATATAAGAAATAATATATATGTAATCTATAATAATAAGAGCATAATATGCTAATTAGACCAGATGTCCTTCCAGACGACCTTCTGGACAAAGGCCGAGGCAAGCCGCTGCGGCTGTGACCAACTGGCAGGCTGCGGTGGGAGGGCAGGGCCTCCCTCTGCGAGGGAAGCCTGGGTCCCGGGTGCCAGAGGGAAGCTGGTGCTGGCAGCCAGGAGAAGGAAGGCCTACTCTTGCACGAATTTCGTGCATCGAGCCTCTAGTAATAAATAATAGAGTGATAATTACAATACAGCGTGATAGATGAATGATATAATAGAGGTTTAGTACAAGCTCTTATTGCAATAAATAGGAGTGATATCTAACTTAGGGGCAGGAATGTCTTCTTTAAGACAGATTTATATACATATTTATTTAAGAACTTATATTGAGCACTGTATTAGTTTACTAGAGCTGCCATAACAAAGTACCACAGATGTTAGCTTAAATAGCAGAAACTTATTTGTTCATTTCTTTTCTCACAGTCTTAAGGCTGGAAGTCTGAGATGAACGTATTGGAGGATTATTTTTTCTGAGGCCTCTCCCCTTGGCTTGTAGGTAGTCATCTTCTCCCTAGATCTTCACAGGGCCTTTCCTCTGTACCTGTGTGTCCAGTTTCCTTCTTGTTATAGGAATGCCAGTCATCCTGGAGTGGAGCCCACCCTCATGACCTCATAATTTCCTTTTTAAATACTATCTCCAAATATAGTCACATTCTGAAGTACTGGGGATTGGGACTTCAACATATGAATTTGAAGGGGATATGATTCAGCACATGACAAAAATCTAATTTGGATGCAAAACCAAAAATGGATTATTGCTCTAATTAGCTTACAATCTACATAAGACTAACCAAAATAACCATAATACATAGCTAAACAAATGAAACACACACTTATTGAGCATATTGCTAGAAGCTGTGGATTCATCATTTCAGATAAGACAATATGCCTGTGAGATCACTACTATTGAAATAACATGTTAACACAGATAGTATACATTTCTGAACTTCGATGAAGAGGTCTTTTCCAGCCAGTGTGGTATTTGAAACCATTTGAACAGAGAGTAGAAGTTTTGTAGAGACAACCATGGTAGACGTGGGGATCTCTAACAGCCTGATACATTTACCCAAATCACCCCCCAAAAAAGTCACATTTACCATTTCTTTTCACCTTCTTTCCTGTTAGCCCCTTTTAAAAATAGTTGCTTTGTTTAATCATCGACAACAGAGGAGAAAAGGCTTTTTTCATTTTTATACAACAAGAAAATAGAACTCAAAGAGCTCAAGAAATATGCCCTACTAGAGCTAGGATTGGAATGCATATTTGTCTAAGTCGAAATTAGTTTGTGAAATTATTTCCACATCGCTTGGAGGAGTAGATTCCCAAGGACAGGTCCTCATCTCCTTATGCATTCTGTTCAGTGGTGTAGACAGAGTGAAGCAAGTGTTTATCAAGAACACTAAGGAGCAAGTAAGATGCTGGATGCCAGTGATACAGGGAATAACTAGGACCCAACTGCCTTCCTTCTACAAATTCTTGGTTAAGTATGAGTATATGATTTTGGAGAAAAACTAGTGAGTATTTTTCAAATGTTGTTCATTTATACTTAAAGCAGGCTTTCTTACATTTTGGTTCTCCATTTTTGTTTGTTTGGGTTTTAGTGTTGTTAATGTGTGTGTGCGTGCGTGTGTGTTAGGGGCGTTTGACCGTCAATGACCTAGAGTTAATTTAAAACAGGATTCCCCATCTGGCATTGGAGATAAGTGGATTTCTCAGGGCCATTTTCTTTAGAAGCCATCAGCATTTTGCAAGTATTTTCTTTAGAAAAACGTTGTATGGCTATAAATATGTATGTATGTACACCTTTTTTAGCCACTTTATCAGGTAAATGCATATAAATTCCATCTCAAACAATTGACAAATTATTGTCATTGCATGCCAGGCACTATTCTACATGCTGAGGAAATATCAGTAATCAAAATAAAATATAAAATATAAAAAGCAATAAAATATAAAAAGTGCTTTTCTCACCTCTGGTAGTCTTCCCCAAAATTCATCATCTCAGTCTAATCCTAAGAAAACACCAGACAAACCCAAATTGAGGGACATTCTGCACAACATCTGACCAGTAGCCTTCAAAAGTATTGAGGTCATGAAAAACAGGAAAAGACCGAGAAACTGTCACAAATTGGGGGAGCTTAAGAGCCATGATGACTAATGCAAAGGGATCCTGAAACAGAACAAGGACACTAATGGAAAACTTGGGAAATCTAATTAAGTCTATAGTTTAGTGAACAGCATTGTGCAGCTGTTAATTTCTTGGTTTTGATTATGTGAATGTTAGCATTAGGGTCCCTGGATGAAGGGTATTTGTGAATTCTCTGTACTGTCTTTGTAGCTTTCCTGTAAATCCAAAATTATTTCAACTTTAAAAATTGTAAGAAAATTCATGCCTTCACAGAGATTAAATTCTAGTGGGAGAAGTAAAACAAACAAAATCCAGTAAGTACATTGCGTGTCAGCATCAAGACTGGCTGATTTTGAAAATCCTCAGACTCTTGCCCTGACTGGTTTGGCTCAGTGGATAGAGTGTTGGCCTGCGGACTGAAGGGTGCTGGGTTTGATTCCCAACAAGGGCACATGCTCGGGTTGCAGGCTCATTCCCCCCGTGGGGGGCATGCAGGAGGCAGGTGATCAATGATTCTCTCTCATCATTGATGTTTCTTATCTCTCTCTCCCTCTCTTCCTTCCTCTCTGAAAGCAATAAAAATATATTTTAAAAAAAGTTCTTTAAGAAAATCCTCAAATTCTTTAAATGGCAAAAAAATGCCAAAAGTCAGAAATGGCTGCCAACACAGTGGCATAGGAAAAAGACTGAGCATGTGACTCTATAACCTTTTGTTAAAACTTTAGAAAGATAAAAAGGTCAGAGTATGTAGTTACAAAATAATTTTTTAAATGAGTTTCTTGTTACTTGGTTCTTTGTGCATTTTTTGGCATTAAATTTGACTTTTTAAAAGAAAACATCACATTAAAATATTATTTATCTCTATTTCTAAGTTTTGTGGCGTCCCCTCCATTTTGCCCAAGGTAAGGACCTCATTCATCTCATACAGCTCACCACGGTCCTGGGTGTTTTTATCCCTATTTTGAAGTTAAGGAAAATCAAGCATAGACAGCTAAGTAATAGTCCAGGGCCATGAAACAATGAAGAAGTCAAGCTGGAATCCAAAATCTGTGTTCTTCAACATTACACTACACTTTTTCCTGATAGGGACAGCTCTTAGAGACTATGGCAGTATGGCCCAGACAGCAGAATTTGCATTATCTGAATAGGCAGCTTCTCATTACCACAATTTTCAGCAGACCTTCCTGTCTAGTTGCTAACTGGCTGACCTCCATGGTAAAGTGCATCATCAGACATGCTAGGTTATTTGCTCAATTCTGTTAGCAACCCAGTTTCATAACTCCATAGTTCTTCTCGAGGGTGTCCCAAAATTCACGCAAGAAGTAATTTTGATAGAAAACACAAGTTTATAATTAAAAATTGTAATTTTTTTATGGATTCATAAAGTATACAGTATAAGGTTATGTATGGAATAGGATATTGGGTAATGGCCTCCACAGCTTTGCTGGCACATATGCACTCTTTTGTTGAAATTTTCCATGACCATTTTGCATAAATGTGGCTGAATTTCGATGAGGCTCATTTTCATCTTGATGGCTTGGTTAATCGACAAAATTGTCGCATTTGGGGTTCAGAAAATCCACGAGTGATTGTTGAGAAACAAATGCATCCACAACGTGTCACTGTTTGGTGAGGATTTTGGGCTGGAGGTATCATCAGACCATTCTTCTTCGAAAATGCAGCTGCTCAGGCAATAACAGTTAATGGTGCTCGCTATCACAACATGATAATCCAGTTTACCCGATATGCTATTCCATACATAACCCTATACTGTATACTTTATGAATCAATAAAAACTTTACAATTTTTAATTATAAACCTGTGTTTTCTATCAAAATTACTTCTTGTGTGAATTTTGGGACACCCTTATATGGCCCAGACTTCATCTTGCCTATTTCTCTCCTACTGTCTTTTTTTTTTTTAAATATATTTTATTAATTTGTTTTTCAGAGAGGAAGGGAGAGGGATAGAGAGTTAGAAACATCCATGAGAAAGAAACATCGATTAGCTGCCTCCTGCACACTCCCTACTGGGGATGTGCCCGCAACCAAGGTACATGCCCTTGACCAGAATCGAACCTGGGACCCTTGAGTCCGCAGGCTGACGCTCTATTCACCGAGCCAAACTGGTTAGGGCTTTCCTACTGTCTTTTGAGTGAGCTGCTTGGTTGGCTATAAATCAGGTGGTTAAAGTAACAGTGAATGACAAATAATGACACATTACTGTTTTGATTGTGAATCCCAAATCAGTCCCAGAGAAAAGTTCCAAAAAATTGGGTTGGCTTGCTTATAGTTAGACATTAAGAACACCAACAAGGCTCTGACTGAGTAGCTCAGTTGAGTAGAGCATTGCCCCTATATACCAAGATTGCAGGTTTGATCTCTGGTCAGGACACATACAAGAATCAACCAATGAATGCATAAATAAGTGGAACAACAAATCAATGTGTTTTCTCTCTCTCTTTCTCTCTCTGAAAATCAATACATAGTAATAAGAATAATACCAATAATACATAGCATTGTACAGTATACTGTGAAATTATTTCTTTTTTAATACAGAAAAAAATGACATTTTTGTTTAGGGTAGAAAAAACTAGAATATTTGTTAGGGAATTATTGCTCTAGTCCAGTGATGGCGAACCTTTTGAGCTCGGCATGTCAGCATTTTGAAAAACCCTAGCTTAACTCTGGTGCTGTGTCACATATAGAAATTTTTTGATATTTGCAACCATAGTAAAACAAAGACTTATATTTTTGATATTTATTTTATATATTTAAATGCCATTTAACAAGGAAAAATCAACCAAAAAAATGAGTTCGCGTGTCACCTCTGACACACGTGTCATAGGTTTGCCATCACTGCTCTAGTCAATATTCAAGTGTCTCTTACACCCTTCATGGCTAGTGTGACACATGGCTGAAGTATACTATACACAGGCACACTTTGAAAGGTTCTCAACCCAACCCTCCACACCCTACCACATCCACACTTTCTTTCCCACTTACTGATTGGTTTCTGAGAGTATTAGAGAACAGTAGGAGTTAAATCTAGAATGCTTGAGCCCCTGAAAGAGGAAGCACATGATTTAAGTTCACCTCTCCTTCTAAATAGAAACTGTTAGATCCTTTACAAAGAAAATAAGTGGGGAAAGTGAGTTTTATGGAGTCCAAATAGCAGGTTAGGTGCTGACTTCTTTAAAGTCTACAGTTGTTCTTACAAATGGTTATATTTCCTGAGATCATTTGGGTGGTAACCTCATTAGCGAGGGTTTGCAAAAGGTTCTGGCAGTATGTTCTTTGCTGACACACTGCAATAATGTGAAGGGGGTAAAAAACACTTTTGTAAGTGTGAGAGGTCCATGAGCCCATGTGGAATTAGTCAAGAATTCTAAAGAAGCCTTTGATGGCAATATTGTTTTTGTAATAGTTAATCCAGAAAGATCCAAGACCTTGTCAATTAGGGCCTATCATAATTAGAGAAAAGAAAGTTCCTGTAATCAGTTACTGTGAATCATTTACCCCCATTATACCACTTTCATGGATGGCTCCCCTTTGCCACTGAAGAAGGCTACCCTTTCCACGGCCTATAGAGCTCTGCATGGCTGACCATAGCTGGCCTCTCCTGCCTCAGTTCATGTGCCTGCCAACCCGCTCACTAGTTCCTTTTAGTTCCGTAAGCACCTGACTTCTTTACTGTAGTTGGACAGATCTTTCTTCTACATTTCCCCTGGGTCACTACACATCTTTCAGATAACAGCTATCAAATATCACTTCCTCAAGGAAGCATTCCCTGACCTCTGGGACTATTCTGAGGCCTTCTAGTCATATATGCTCATGCGACACTGCCCTCTTTCATCACACTTAATGTAACCACACTTAAATAAGTATTTGAATAATCATGCATAATTATTTGTTTAATGCTTCCTTCCATCACAAGACGAGAAGTTCTGATAGAACAGACTTTATCTTGCTAATTACTACCTGCAAAGATCTAGAACAGTGTAGAAACTCATTAAATATTTATCAAATAGATGAATGAATTAAAGGTAGTTTATTAGACCTAGGATACCCTGAGAGAGCCTAATGCAAACCCCTAGCTTATAGGGAATGAAACTAAAGTGTTGCCCTAGCCGGTTTGGCTCAGTGGATAGAGCGTCGGCCTGGGACTGAAGAGTCCCGGGTTCAATTCCGGTCAAGGGCATGTACCTTGGTTGCAGGCACATCCCCAGTAGGGGGTGTGCAGGAGGCAGCTGATTGATGCTTCTCTCTCTCATCAATGTTTCTAACTCTTCATCCCTCTCCCTTCCTCTCTGTAAAAAATCAATAAAATATATTTTAAAAAAGAAAGAAAGAAAGAAACTAAAGTGTAAGTGGAGTTGCTACCTTGCCCAAGATCTTACACAAGAGCAAAATTATAGCCAGGGCCCACATCTCTTCACACCGCCAGGATACTTTGTCTTGATGGAAACTTCATAGTCTGGTGCAGCGGTTCTCAACCTGTGGGTCGCGACCCCTTTGGTAGTCGAACGACCCTTTCACAGGGGTCGCCTAAGACCATCCTGCATATCAGATATTTACATTACGATTCATATCAGTAGCAACATTACAGTTATGAAGTAGCAGCAAAAATAATTTTATGGTTGGGTCACAACATGAGGAACTGTATTTAAAGGGCCAGAAGGTTGAGAACCACTGGTCTAGTGACTCATCACACTGGAGGGAACAGCAATTCCTGGCAAGTTCTTCAGAACCTTATGGAACTCACAGATGTGTATTTTATTTAGTATTTTACTGAAAACGAGTGCATCCTCTATGTTTGTCTCCCCATTTCTCATTTGCTGGATCAATGTTAATTGTCAAAAAGAGATAATGTGGTGGTTTGGCAGGGTTCTACTGAACCAAGGAATGTTTCACAGGATCACAGATGGAATAATCTGATACAGGAGTGATTTTTTCCCCCTAGAGTTTTGCCCCAATTAAAAATTACAAGTTCAAACCAGGTTCCCTGTCCTAATAAACAGAGATCTGTACATCCTAGAGCCTGAACACATACTATTCTTTCTTTAATGTGTTCACCTCTTGCTTCTCTCACATTTGACAAGCTGAGAAATATATAATGTCACTGGGTTCTTAAGTAAAACAAAATAGCTACCAGCTCTTTCATGACTGCCCTGTGCATTGGACAGGCAGCCAGTTTTAAGGGGCCAACCAGAAGAAACATTCTTTTTCTTTTTTCTGCAGCCTGGAGTAATGGCTCATTTCAGGTAAACACCGAGTGCCTTCTCTATGCCAGGCACTGTGTTCAGTGCTAGGGGTGCAAAGATGAATAAGGCACTCTCCCTGACCTTGAGGAACTCCCAAAAAAGCAGGGAGAGAGGCACAAGGTCATTTAATTCCTGTACAAAGTGTTAAGTGCAGGGAGGCTTTTCGAGGCTGGAGGAGAACTAACAGAGATCTTGCCTTCTTATATGAGACCATGCACGATTCAAAACTGAAAGACTCAGCTGGAGTTATCCAAGTAAAGAGAGCTAGAAATGGCCTCTCAGCCAAAGTTAGAGCAAGAATAGAGGCATGGCATGGTATGTGTAAAGGAGACAGGCTGAGCTATGTCAAAAGAGAACATACTGGTAGATTAAGACTAACAATAATAAAGCTATCTGGAGTTGTCAAGCCCCTGTAATCTCAAGGTCTGTGAAATTCATGCTTCCCAAAGTGTATTTGCATTTCATCTTCACAATTCCTGTTGTAATTTCATGCTACCATTTCTATTATTCACTTAATACCCTTTTTAGAAAAATATATTTTATTGACTTTAGAGAGGAAGGGAGAGGGAGATGGAGATAGAAACATCAATGATTAGAGAGAATCATTGATTGGCAGCTTTCTGCATGCCCCATACTGGGAATTGAGCCCACAACCTGGACATGTGCCCTGACCAGGAATTTATCAGTGACTTCCTGGTTCATAGGTCGATGCTTAACCACTGTGCCACACTGGCCAGGCACTATCCTTTTTTAAATCAACCCATTTTAGCTTCATCCTAAGCAAGCTTATCCATTAAATCAGTGGTTTTATTTGTTAGTTATATGTTTTTTCTAATACTTATTAAAATAAGGCCATAAATATTAAAATATAAGACTATATACCATCTGGAATCATCTTAAATACAATCAGGGGCATGCACACCTCATTTGGGTTAAAAGATTGGAGTTGGAGTAAAGAAGAGGCTTGCTAGTCAATTAATATGCATGCCAGCTCATTGAACTGGGTTGATTAATGAAGGGGAAACAGAGCTCAGCATAGTACTACACTTAAGGCCTGATCAAACAGGTCATCAAGGTCAAGTTACCATCAAGGCGCTCAGTGATGGTTTGGTTTAGTTTTCCTGTTCAACATTGCTATGCTATGAATCTTTGTGTCCCCCCAAATTCATACATTGGAATCCTAATGTCCAAGGAGACGGTATTAGGAGGTGGGGCCTTTGGGAAGTGCTTAGGTCATGAAGGTGAAGTCTGCATGAATGAATGGGATTAGTTGCTTATGAGAGAGACCCCAAGAGCTCACTAGCCCCTTTCACCATGAGAGGATACAGCCAGAAGTGTGCAACCTGGAACAGAGTCCTCACTTGACCATGTTGACACCCTAATCTTAGACTTCCAGACTCCAGAACTATGAACAATACATTTCTGTTGTTTATAAGGTATCCAGTCTATGGTATTTTGTTAAAGCAGCCTGAACAGATTAAGACAAACAACAACAATGACAGTAGGAACAGTTAGCATAGGATCAGTCCTTGACATGTGTTAGATATTGCACTAGGTGCTTTACATTTATTTGTGTGTGTGTAATTCTTAGAACTCTATAAGTTCTATTTCTGTACCCATTTTAACAGGCTCACAGAAGCTAAATGTCTTGTCTGAGTTCTGGCCTTTTGTTTAGGAGAAAAGATCATAAGGAAGCAGCCTTATGTAATTGCAAGAGAGCTTCATCCAGGTTCTAGAGGCCAGGGCTTTGTTCTCAACTCAGCCACTGGGTCATGGCTGACTTCAGAAGAGTCTCATAGACTCTCCAGGCTGGATAATAAATCATTTCATTTGATGATTTCATTTGCATAATAACCAGGGAGACTTTGCTAAAATTCTATTATGTCAGAAACAATATAAATAGAAATGTAACTAAAGAGAAAACATTAAATTACATGGTGACCAGATAATTAGACTGAAATTTAAGGAATCTTACCACTGAGGTGGCTCTGTTGGCACAATAGAGTAAACCTATAGCCCAGAGAATTTCAAGACCTTACAGACTACCTCTTGCCTGCCCCAACATCTTGGGGGTCAGTAATATTTGTGGTTGCAGCAAATATTAAGTATTTACTATAAGCCAGGCAATTGACATGCATAATCTTATTAAATGCTAGCATGCCTTATGGGGTAAGTAGATTTTTATCCTGATTTTACAGATGGGGACCTTGAAACTCAAAAAAGCTAAATAATCTGCCCAAGGTCACACAGCTAACAAGTTGTAGAGATAGGTGTAGAACCCAAGAATTTCAGATTCTGGAGAACAAAATTTTTTTATTTTTCTTTATTGATTAAGGAATTACATATGTGTCTTTATCCCCCTATTGCCCCCACCCCCATCTCCCCCCTCATATCCTCACCCCCCTAGTGTCTGTGTCCATTGGTTAGGCTTATATGCATGCATACAAGTCCTTTGGTTGATCTCTCCCCCTCCCCGCTACCATCCCCTGCCCTCTGAGGTCTGATGATCTGATCGATGCTTCTCTGTCTCTGGATCTATTTTTGTTCATCAGTTTATGTTGTTCATTATACTCCACAAATGAGTGAGATCATGGGATATTTATCTTTCTCTAACTGACTTATTTTGCTTAACGTAATGTTCTCCAGGTCCATTCATGCTGTTACAAATGGTAGGAGTTCCTTCCTTTTTACAGCAGCGTAGTATTCCATTGTGTAGATGTACCACAGTTTTTTAATCCACTCATCTGCTGATGGACACTTAGGCTGTTTCCAGATCTTAGCTATGGTGAATTGTGCTGCTATGGACATAGGGGTGCATATATCCTTTCTGATTGGTGTTTCTAGTTTCTTGGGATATAGTCCTATAAGTGGGATCACTGGGTCAAATAGGAGTTCCATTTTTAGTTTTTTTGAGGAAACTCCATACTGTTCTCCACAGTGGCTGCACGAGTCTGCATTCCCACCAGCAGTGCACAAGGGTTCCTTTTACCACTTCACTGTGTGTTAATGTATCCACTTAATAAACAATAAGTTGAGAATCTAAAATGTATCAGGATCTATTTTGGGGAAATGAAATAAAAGTGTGCTGGAGAAAAAAAAAAAGGCAGTTACAACAGGAATATTAAAGGAAAAGGTGAACATCTTGGTAACTATTCATAACTCCTAACACTGTTGACTCCTTACTATAATGCATTGTTATAGTGTATTTAACTTAATAACACCTCTTCATGAGCAAGGACCATGTCTTTACTAATTTTAGTATTACCTTTTCAGCTTCCTCAGTCATAGTACAGTCCCATTCACATAGTAAACATACAAAACACAACTTTAGGAAACAAAAGTTGCTTAGTACAATTTCAGTGAATTCTGGAAAGTGGGAGTGATCATCCCAAGAAGAGATAGGATCTGATTTATGGTTGAGACAGTGCCCTGTCAAAGGAAAGCAATCATGAAAATCCCTCAACCTATGGAAAAACTTATGTATGCATGGGAAAACCAGATAGGTGGGTCAAGGCAAATTACTAGTATACCTGTGGCAGCTGAGGTAAGAAAATGTTTGTGACTTTTGAGGATACTTTTCATGCAGTCATCCAGCATTCTTCACATGAGCATCCACATATTGCACTACTGTTGAATTAAAACCCGGCAACAGGTAGTCTTTGAGTTTATCAGATGGCAGAGCTATGCATCTACTTACTCCCTTTTCACATCATCTCCCAGGAAGCTCAAACGACAACTAGCCTCAGCTGCAATAAGTAAGTTTAATTTGAATTTCTATTATAATTATTTTTTTCTCCATTGTCCATGTTAGCTATTTAACTCTTCATTCCTTATCACTCTATGGGGGAAAACATATTTGTAGTTTAAGATTAGCATCTCCCTCCATTTTATTAAAAAGATAATAAATATTGTTCTTGGGTGGGAACAAGTACTATAAAATAATTAAGAAAATACATTATCAAAGATTACATTAAAATTAATGTTGTTACCTCTTGGATCTACATTGAAATGTTTGGCTCCTTTAATCCAACTAAAACACAAAACTACATGCAACAACATGGATGAACCTTGAAAGCATTATGTAAAGTTAAAAAAAAAGTCAGACACAAAGGGCCACATATTATATGGTTTCAATTATATAAATAGTCTGTAATAGGTAAATTCATGAAGACAGGGAACCAATTGTGGTTTACTTTGTGGAGATGGGGAAGTGAAGAGTGGATGCTTAGCGGGTATGGGCTTTCTTTTCACGGTGATGAAAATGTTCTGAATTGGGTGGTGATGATGGCTGTACAACATTGTAAATGTACTAAAAGCCAATAAATTATACACTTTAAAATGGTTAAAAAATAAAAATAAAATTTAGCTCTTCTCTGTCCATGATTCCAGCAGACTTAGCTTGTCCTCATTTCCACACAGTTAGCAACATCTCTTTCTTCCAGAGATTTCGAGAAGGGAGAGGAGAAGAAAGAATCAGCTGGATATCTCTATATGTTGTGAATCTAATATCATCATATAAGGGAAAGAAGCTCAGAATTGGGATGCTTCACACAGAAGCCTTTGATGGTCATCACAGCAGACATGCAGGGTCTGACTTTTCTTATTTCACTTTGTCAATGATAACCTTTAATATATGGAGGGCAGAGATGATAAGAAGAGGGGGTATGTGTATACATTGGTGACTCATTGGTTTGTTTGCTCATCATTTCTATTGTTCAAGTTATTCTGCTTGACACAGTTGATTGGTTCAGGGGAGACATGTGATCCAAGTTGGCCAATCAAAACATTTCTCTGGGAATTTAGGATTTGAGTCCAAAATAATAAAGTTATTCTCTCCTGGAGGTGGATGAAGCTGTAAGCATAAAGGTTGGGGAATGTCAACAGTCATGCTTCTGCTATGTGGAAAAGTCCATAGGCAGGAAAAATGGCAAAAGATATGCAGGGAAAACAGAATGGGAATTGGAGAGAAAGTATTTGCCAGTGTATGAGATTACAGTTCCAGCTGAAACCGAGATTCATTTACTCCTTAGATTTCACAGTGTCTTGGCAAGGTCACACACATGCCATAAATTGTTCTAATCCAAAGCTAGTTCAATGGTAAATTCCTTTGGAACAGGAAGCATGTCAAGGCTAGTCATATGGCTGTACTCAGTAAAAGAATATACAAAAAAATAATGGAGAGCATCAAATAAAGGGAAGACAGCATTCCTAGTTCCACTTTAATCAATGAGAGCCAAAGTTGACAATAAATCCATTGTATTTCTCCATGAATGTACCATACTCCTAGAAGAAGCAAATTGGAAGAATATATGTGCTAAGAAGATAAACCTTGAGTGAATTTAAAAAAAAAATGACTTTCAATTGGAAAAAAGGTGACCACAGGCTTGCAAGCTTATCTTCATCTAGTTCCTGTTTAGGCACCTGATTCATAGCTGTCAGTTGCTACATACTACTACATTACAATCTTACCCCAGAATTTATAATTTGTATAAATGTGAATGGACTGATTTCTCCCATCACTGTAAGCTTTCCTGTGAGTACACTGTGCACTCTATGGGGGCTTTGCTAGAAGACTAAGCACTCTGATGTACTATTGGAAGTTTGGTAAACACCCAGAATTGGCTGAGTTCAAGTATGAGGATATAATTTAGACTCAAGATGGAGAAAATAGGTTCTCCTTCTTTGGGTCCAAAATAGGACATTGTCTCTTTTCCTATGAAAAAATTTCCTCTGAAAAAAATTCCCTCTGGGTTTTTTTTCACTCTTCATTTTTTGTTAATATCTATTGAGTGCATAATGTTTGCCAGGTATTATTCTAAGCAATTTGCATGTATGAGTCAGCTTATTTCTCATAATATCTTATGAGATGAGCAATTTTAATATACCCACATTACATACAAGGATACAGGGACTCACCTATTAGATGGTAGAGATGGGATTTGAACTCAGCACCACTGCAAAGCCAGAACTTTTTTTTTTTTTAAGTATTTCTTTATTGATTTCAGAGAGGAAGGGAGAAGGAGAGAGAGAGAGATAGAAACATCAATAATGAGAGAGAATCATTGATCAGCTGCCTGCCTCCTGCACAACCCCCTATGGGGGATTGAGCCCGCAACCCAGGCATGTGCCCTTAGCCAGGATCGAATCTGGGACCCTTCAGTCCGCAGGTTGACGCTCTATCCACTGAGCCAAGCCGGCTAGGGCACAAAGCCAGAACTTTTAACCATTGTGCCATATTAATTGAGCATTTACTATATGCTTGGCATTGAGGATAGTGTGGTAAGTGAAACAGCAAAGAATCTGTCTTCATGGAGCTTATTCTCTAGTGGGGAGATGTAGAGTAATCAAATATTCACAGAGATATGTAATCACAAGCTGTTAAGTGGTGTGGAAGGACCAATGGGAGTTTTGATAATACATGCCTGGTCTGGTCTGCAGATAAGAAAAGCTTTCCTGTTTGGAGTTAAGTAGGCAGTAGGAATCAGCTAAATGGGGGAAGAGAGAGGAGAGGAATGGACCAGAAGGAAAAATGGACCAGACCCAAGGGAGAGCACACGCAGGAGTTGAGGTGGGAAGAAGTAGGCTTCTTGGGATTGGAAAGAATGCCAGTGGGGCTGGAGCACAGAGAGATGGATGGGCAGAAGAATGGCCAGGATGGGCCTGGAGGGGAAGGCAGGGGCTAGATCAGTCAGAGTTTGTGGGCCATGGAAGAGGTTATTCCTAAACCAAGGACTATAAACAGATGGGGAAAGGCTAGCTTTTGCTAGGAACATAAGCAAAATACACTAAATCAGAGATGAGGCTTATGCACACCCAGAGGGGGAGGCCTCCTGGTGGTGAGCTTCCAGAGGAAGCAGGAGGCAAGGTACATTGTGTCCTGCAACATTTGCTAGGACAGGAAGACACAGGCCTGTTTGTTGGTCAGGACCACTTAGGGAAGTCATGATCTCACAAGTGTTTTTTAATGTGCATTAGGTTAAAGCAAAACAAAACAGGAAACTCCTTCTCATAGGGTTGAAGAATGGGAAGGCCATGGAGGTTGAAGGGGTAGCAAAACCCTCCTTCCCACAAGGAATAGAAGACCTAGAACAGTCATGCAATGGTCTCAGCTTCCTCCTTCCTTGCTTCTCTGACAGCAGTGAGCCCAAGGCCCAATCATAGTCCTTGAGGGATTGGTTCTCCATTTACTTCAAAGGGAGAGTGTCTGTAGTACACATTTTTAAAAATTTATTTTTCAATCTTGGTTGGCATATTAGGTTCATTTGTGGTATACCTCTTTTGAAGTACCCTGTTCACAGTAATTCATTTCATTGGTCCCTTATCTAAAGGGGGCTCCCTAGAGCCATAACTCTAGCCCTAGAACAAAGACACAGTTGATTAGATGGGGGTCAGCACTGTAGAAGGCAGCCACGCCTCCTTCCCCAGGCCTGATACTTTCCTCCAGGTGCTGGGGGCTCTGTCTCTGGTACATTTCCAGCCTCCATGTCTTTCTTCCAGGGAGGAGGAGCCGGTCGCTGCGTTGATGAGTTTAGGAGGAAGCCCCAATCCCAGCCACTCCCTCCTGCTGCTTCTGGGTGCTTTCTGCCCGTGGAAAACATTTCTTTTGTCCTGCTCCTCGTTATTTGGGTAAAAGCACCTGCCCCGTTTGGAAGCCCACTGTATGTATGCATTTTAGCCACCATTATTGATGAGAAAGTTGGTAGGCTAATTCTCCTTCACCCTATTCTTTTCTCAAATGTTTTAAAGTCTGTGTTGGAAAGAGGGTGTTTGGGGGTTGTTGGGGCCCTCTCAGATACCAGTGGGCCCATGGCACAACTCAGGCAAATTAGACCCCTTTCTCTAGGGATGTGGGATTGGGACGGAAAGCTAGATTATGTCTGTCTGGGGTGCTGAGCGCAGACATGTCAAGTTGAGAGTTGGGTGCAGCCACATTCTGTCTGCCGTTGGACAGAGGTTCAGAGGAAGCTGATCTGATGAGAAAGAGCAAGGAGCCCTGCAAGCACATCACACAGAGAAGCAGAGGTGGCATCTAGAGGGTTCAGTCCTTCCTGCCTGCCAGGCAGTGCAGGCCAGCTCACAGGACCCACAGAATCCAGTGGCATCTTCAAAATGAATCAGCACCAGGGAGTTTAAGCAAGGAGAGTTGGTTTCTGTTACTTGGCACCAAAAGAATCCTAATATCATCGACAGAGGGTTTTTTTTCAAGATCCTCCCTCCCCCCGCCCCACCCCCCGAAAAACACACACCCAGCAACGATTAAAATCTTTCATTTTTTAAAATGTCTAGATTCTAGACTCTAGAAGGATCTATGTTTCCATGGAGTGAATATTTGTTTGTGTGCATATAATTCACTGTAATTTAGTGCATTATAGCTGCAAATAAGAGGCTGAGAATTGCCTCATGAGAGGTCTCACATTCTGGAATATACTACCTGCTCTGTTCCAACAACTATTATTTGAATATAAAACACTGGGACTCATTAGGAATGGTCTCTCACACCTCTCTGTCACCCTCTGGAGCCAAAAATGAAGATACAGGTCTGATTTTTAACAATAGCATTAACAACAAGAAGAATGCTAATGATCACTAGTTTTGTGGTTTACAAAATGCTTTCACCTCCATTTTCTTGTTTGTTTTTTCCCCTCACACTCTCAGAGAGTCATTATTAGCTCCATTCCAGAGGAGTAAAGAGAACAGAGGAATTGCTACCACTGGAGTAGAGAGACTGACGGTCCCCAAAGAGTCTCCTGGGTGCAGCCGTTCTCATGGCTACAAAGGGCTCAGGGGAGTTTTTGGCATATCCAGAGCTACTCATTTATCTGGATGAATGAATGAGTGAATGAATGAATGAATGAATGAATGACATGGAAAGAAAAAAAACCCATCTTAGTCTGTAATCTTGGAATCAGAACCTTAGAGGAATTTGGATGGGCTTCAGAGGATTCATGAAACCCCCGAAATTGGAATTAAATGTCATGTATTATGTGCATTTTTGGGGAAATAGGGTCTGGGTTTCATCAGACTCTCAAAGTGATGGCTGAGCCAAAAAGTTAAGTATCACTGGTATTAATTATAAAGGGGAAAGCAACGTCATAGGAGAAATTCTCCCTTTTGTGACAGAGGCACACTGCTAGCATGTTTTTGGATGGAGGGATCAAGCCCAGCCATAGTCTGGGGTATGAAAGGCTATTGGGTCACTTTTTTGGTACACTGAGAGGAAAATCAATGAGACTTACTTAGGATTGTGTTGCAGAGAGAATGCCTACAAGTTAAGCCATATCCATCTTGGTTGCAGAATCCTGAACCAAATTTTGAAATGAAATAATTGGAATTTTGGTTCCTCAAGACTTACTTTTCATTTTATTTTGTTAAAATAAGCATAAAGCCATTTATTTGGACCTAATGATCAATGGGACTGGCTTTCATAATTGTAACATATTGTTAAGATTCCTGATAGAGAATGCTCCTGGGTTGGGTTTCTATATGATGAATTACATCTTGTTGTTATGGTAACTAATGCTCTAAATATAGCATGAAGGCAAAAAAATCCTACTTACAAGGCAACATAAAATTGTTATGACAACAGTAGTTTTAAAAAGAAATAGATTGTGCTTGTTTTTTTCTTTTTTTCATATAATGAGTTTTATAAATGAGTCTGAGGCATGAGTCAAACTTTTATCCTAACTCATGAATAAAAAACCAAACAGAAACAGAGTGAGCACACTTTGAAAAGTCCTTTCCTTTAAGGGAAGAATAGCTAGACCAAATGTGTTGCATATATATGATAGAATATATACTAACATTAAAATGCATGATGCCTAGAGAAGAGTCTGTGCCTGTGGGTGTTTCTCAGCATCTAGAAGGGTTCAGGAATCTGGAGAGGCGCTGAGTGTAAATTAATAAAGAGACTAGAAATATAATATACATTTGTAATCCATGGGGGAGCCAGAGGAAGCTTAGCTATAGAAACCAAGTTCTCCCTATCTCTGGATCCAGAACTCTTTTTATTCCCACATCTTGCCCTATAGCAGCCGTTCTCAACCTGTGGGTCGTGACCCCTTTGGGGGTCGCCTAAGACCATGGAAAACACATATATAATTACATATTGTTTTTGTGATTAATCACTATGCTTTAATTATGTTCAATTTGTAACAATGAAAATACATCCTGCATATCAGATATTTACATTATGATTCATAACAGTAGCAAAATTACAGTTATGAAGTAGCAATGAAAATAATTTTATGGTTGGGGGTTACCACAACATGAGGAACTGTATTAAAGGGTTGCGGCATTAGGAAGGTTGAGAACCACTGCCCTATAGTAAAGTAGATATACATATCAAAGGTAAGTTTGGTAAACAGCAGGCATTGTCAGTTTGGGGAACTGCCTTCGGCTGTTCAGGTGTTTGGCCAGCAGGAGGCAATAACATGTAGTTTAAAATGCCCTCAGCTGTCTGGCAACAGGTAATAATATATGCAAATCTTTAGGTGTGGGGAAATGCCCTTAGCTATTTCAGCAGCAGGTAATATGTATTCAGCCCTGCTGAATCCCCAAGTTCCATCAACCTTTTGATGAAACTTCTTGCATTTATGATATGCTGGAATTAGCTTCCAGCAAGTCTGCATGGTATACACAAAAATATTAATGTGATTATATCTACATGATGGTATTACTAGTCACACACAGTCGCACATAACTCATCTTTTAAAAAATGTATTGAAATATAATTCACATACTATAGAATTTATTTATTTAAAGTGTTTAGTACAGTGGTTTTAGTATATTTCAGAGCTGTGCAATCATTACCATAGTCTAACCACCCCAAAATGAAATCCCATATCCATTAGTGGTCATTCCTCTTTCTTAACTACTGCACCCAACCTAGCTGGCAACTACAAATTTACTTTTACCTCTGTGAATTTGCCTATTCTGAACGTTTCACATAAATAGGATAATAGAATAATGTGGCCTCTTGTATTTGTTTTTTTTTTTTTAGGGTGTTTAAGGGAAAAGGGTGCCCTGCTGCTCTCTGCTATGTTATGTGTTCTGATGTAGATTGTGTTTGCCTAGAGAATGAGGCATGTTTTTCCAATTTTCACAAAAGCACAGAATTAGCTAGTAGAAGTCCTGCTTTTAGTTGAACTCAATACTTTCTTACAATGCAAGTTTCCCAATTCGATACATCATTCATCACATTTTCTTGTGTAATTTGTATGGCACTAAATAGTCAAATCCATGGGGACAGGACCGATGGTACGAATCATTCCATCCTATGTGGTTGGCATGTAAGTAGATGATAATAAATGCTTAATGACCAAGGGATAGAGATTGTTATATTACTCAGTGCCTTCACAGGCTGTGGTTACAAGATGTCAAACATCTGGATACTTGAGAATATCTGGATGGCTGACTGAATATTTTTATCTTAATCTGGATGTTTTGGCATCGAGTAATGTAACCCCACACTTAGATTGCAAAAATGAGGGGCCCTTATTCTTTTATTTCCAGATGTGCTAAGATGCTGAAGCATCTCACAGATGAGGGATTGCTATTTAACAGGCTGTCATCCTGACCCTCAGGGAGTTTCCTCCAGGGGGGCATAAGGCAGCCAAGAGTCCTTTGGGAAATCTTTCCTCATTCCAGATGTTAAGCGTATGACAAAAATGTGTTCTAGTGTCTTTTTGAAGGCATAGACTCTAAAGAGAATTCAAAAAAGGAAATTGGTAGCTCCAGTCCACGATCCTTTATGGGATCAGAGGCATCTAACAGAAGTTTTTGTGTTAAAATGATTGTTGACTTTTTTCTCTCCCCTTACCCTTCAAGCATTTTCTCTTCAGACTCCTTTTTTCAAATTGGCTGCATAACTGGAAAGCAATAAGAGGGTTAATTAGAGGAGCTTACCAGAATAGGGAAAGCATTCTTGTCATCCCTAATTGGCTTATAACACTTTCCTGTCCTAAGGGTGTTTTGATTTAAAATTCTCATTTAGGCACATTTAAAGATACAAACTTATTTTTTCATATGTGAAAGCAAATGTATATATAGTTTCTAATTTATTAGATTATCATGTTTCCTTTCCTCTTAGAGTTTCACATTTTATTTTGAGAATTTCAATTGAAGCTTTCAACATTTTAGAGTTAAAAATGGAAAGTAACACAGGATCTTGTCAATATGGGAGCACTTTTTGTTGCTAGTGGTGCCCCACAATTCAAAGTGACCTAAGCAAAGGGACAATTACTAGATCATAGACATAAGTAATAGGAGGGCAAGTCTAGTTTCAATTATGGCTTCCTTCTAGACTCAAGCAATGTCACCAGGCTTTATACTATTAATTCCCAGGTTTCTCATAGTAACAAAATGGCTGCAACTGCTCCAGCTCCTGCTTATTTTCAAGTTCACATCTGATAAAAAAAAAAAAAAGAGAGAAACTTTCTCTACCAAAGGATTCCAAGCCAACATTTCATTGTATCTCATTTGTCTGCTAGGTTCATATGCTCATTCCTGAATCAATCACCAGGATCATGGGAATAAGAGGCACTGATCGGTTAAGCCATTTATTCCACACTTGAGCTGAAGGAGAAGAGAAGCATGTGTGCAGGCAGGGAAAATTCCAAAATTCAAATTTGTGGTTTTATCCAGAATAAGCAGAAATGGATTTGGGGAAAGCAAACAATAAATGTCCACTGAAGATGTACTTTAGTTCTTTTATTTTAATACAATAGATTATTTTAAGGTTTAACAAAAGCAAGAGGCCTAGAATTCAGCACTAAACACAATGCACAGTATGTGCTAGCTGATTTAGTAAATATTGGTTGAATGAATGAATAAATGAGTTACTAACTGTCTCATACCCCAAAACATGTGTTCTCCAAACCCAAGAGAAGGAGCAAATTCTCTGTTTGGTCCCCATGAAGCCCCACTTTTTCATTTGTTCTAAGATGAAGGCCAAGACCTCCCTCTCCTTCCACACATGGTCGAGAGAAGAGGCCCAGAGCACAATGGCCCCTAGATTGTTTCAACTTCCCTTCTCTTACACTCGGAGGGGGAATGGGCTATTTTCCAGTGACCGTGTCTGCCAACCCTACAGAGCACCTGGCCTTGGAAGGTGGAGCAACCAACACAGGCTTTATTCTTGGCTTGGGGGCCCAGCCAGAACCCAGATGAGCATCCTATCAGTATGGTGCTCCCTACACTTCAGTGCAACCACACATCCCCTTAGTCCTCATTTAACCCTGCCCACTGGATCTGCAGCTTAGGTGACATGATATGTTGCCGTAGGCTACTTGATAACAATGTGTTAAGTTTCTACACATCTCATCAATGTTATAACGAAGCAGCAGGGAACCAAATGACGTTAGTGGTCCTAGGACCTGCTGTATAAAGGAAAAAGCACAACATACAGAGAAGAAAAAGGAAAAAACAAGAAAAGATGGTGTCTCCTGGAAGGAGACAGAGGGAGAGCACACAGATGGTGCTGCAGGAGAAAAGAGGAAACAAAGAAAAAGGGTGTTGGTGGTCGCGGGGAGAGTAAGCCTAGTGTTTAAAAAAAATAGAAGGCAAGGGCACTGGCTGGCTAGAAGGAGGCAGAGAAAGTGTGAAGATGGTGCTACCTGCCAGCTGGCGCCAGAGGCCTGCCCCTCAGGCCGACACTTTTAGGTGAGCAAAGGCGCATCATTCACATAAAGTCTTAAAGTGGGGCTCCTCTCTGCGCTGAGCCCTGGGGGTGAGTCCAAGCCTGGGCCCTTTAAGAGCCATTTCTCCGGAAGTCCCGGCTGCGGAAGTCCTGGCTCCGGAAGTCCCGGCTGCGGAAGTCTCCTGGAAGGCGGAGCCCGGGGGTTTGTTTGGAGGCTCCTCTATCAGGTACAGGTCTTAAAAGGTCGAGTGGCATATGTGGGGTTCAAACCCTTCCCCCGCAGGAAGAAGGGCCCGGTTTTGAGTTCCCCCGACTTCAGCCCACACTGGAGGTGCGGTTTATGGGGACCTTGTGTCCCGGTCTGGCCTCTCCAACCCGCTTTGTCCGAGGAGGGGAGCCCCGGGTTCTACGGTGTCACCATCTTGAACCCGAACCTCTCTCTCCTTGAGCTGGGACGGCCATCTCCTCCTGCCCCAGGACTGCACCCCCCTCACCCCCCTCTCACCACAGGTCCCATCAGCGGTCCCTAGGGCTCAGGGCCCCGGACTTGGCCTGAATCGTCCCAGTGGCTTCCCTGGGTCTCCAGCTGGCAGGTGGCCCATGGTGGGGCTTCTCACCTTCCTAACTACGTGACCCGACTCCTATAGTCTCCTCTTAAATATAACTATCTCTGTCCTATTGGTTCTGTTTCTGTGGAGAACATTAATACACTGCCAGAACAAATTAAGGCAAATGGGTACATTTAAACAACAGTCATTTATTATTTCACAGTTTTTGTAGGTTAAAAAAAAAAAAAATCCAGTGGCCTTAACTGGTTTCTCTGCATTGCGTCTCAAAAGGCCAGAATCGGTGTGGGCATGGCGGGTTCTGCCTGGAGACGGGAGGGGAGAATCTGTTTCCAGGCTCACCGGTGAGAATCCGTTTATTACAGCTGCGGGACCAGGTCCTGTTTCGATGGCCGTCAGCTGGGGCCTCTCTTAGCCTGAGTCCAGTCTCCTGAACTTGCATGGAAACTGTTACGGCTCAGAACCAGCCCTGGGGTCATATCCTCCTCACCTGCTGCCTCAAGCTGCAGCCACATCTCTGTGCCTCCTCTTCAGATCTTAAGGGTTCATGTAATTGCATTGGTAACAGGATAATCTCCCCATTGTCAGGACAATTGATTAGCAGCGTTAATTCCATGGCAAATTCCCTTTTGTCATGTCAAGAGCAAAATCCTGCCTTCCCAGACTTGGTCTTCTGAGCTCCCTTCCAGAATGTTTGTATCAGTTCATGCTGCCTCCAGCATTGTATAAGAATTTCCATTTCCCCCCCTCTCTCCAGCATGGGCCTTATTATTAAAGCAATGAAAATTACATTAAGAAACTTCACATTTGCCAGGTGAAAAGGCATGTCATTGTTGCTTGAATTCTGTTTCTAAGATTATTAATGAAGTGGAGTTTTAAAGGGCACTCTTTTGAAATGGTCGATGCAGAGATCTGTAGGGACAGCGTGGCTGTGTGGTGGGAGAGTGATGTGATTACTTCTCTGCCCCGCAGCCTGGTGTGCGGGAGGAGCAGCTGAATCAATCAGGACTGGATGGCAATTGATGGTAAGTTCACCAACACTGCTTTCGCCAATTGCTGGCTTGTGTTTTGACACAAAGCCACACAAGCCCCTGTCTTTTTGTTTTAGCGTCTTGTGCCAAATGTGCCATAACGTACTTCACAGATTATTTATTTCTCACTAAAAACAAAATTGGATGCCAGATTCAGGTTGCTTTCAAAACAAAGGATGTGAGAACCAAAAAATTTAAACTGTAGGATGACTGCTGAAGGATAAAAGAGAAACATATTGAGAAGCCAAAGCACAGCAGGGCTTGTTGATGGTCTGTCATGAACCTGGTAACATAAATACATGCATTGAAGCAAAGTCCTGCATTTGACACACAGTGAATTTCATGGGGAAAAAAGTGATAACATCTTGATACTCAATGCAGAGAGACTAGGAAACTGCACATGGACTTGGATCTTCTCCACACATGTGTTAGGGAAGCATTTGGCTCAGATGAACTGGATTAGGTAACATGAGGGCTATGAATTCAAAGCCTTTCCCTTGGCTTTGTTTGTATGGACAAAATGAATGGAAAACTTGGCCAAGGTTGTTATGTTCAACTCTGCTGATAAATTGTCTAAAATATCAGACCAAGGTTCCTAGCACAGCAATTATATATGTACTAGAGGCCTGATGCACGAAATTCGTGCAAGAGTAGGCCTTCCTTCCACGGGCTGCCGGTACCAGCTTCCCTCTGGCACCTGGGACCCAGGCTTTCCTCCTGCCACTGGCCGGCACCGAGGACCCGGGCTTCTCTCGCAGCCCTGGCTTCGTCCAGGTGGATGTCAGGAAGGACATCTGGTCTAATTAGCATATTATGCTTTTATTATTATAGATGCTTTGCCTTTTAGTAATCCAAAGTTTGAATTATTGTAACTAATTCATGCACAGGCAGTATTCATTTGACTTTATTTAGAAAGAGGCAACAGAGAAGTGTATACAATAGTGATCAATTTTGTGGGGCAAATAGTGACTGGAAGGGGCTTTTGGAATGCAAATTATGTTATATTTCTGGAATTAAGTGCTAGCTATACATAAATGATCAGTTTGTGAACCTATGGACTCTGCACTTATGATATATGTACATTACTGAATATATATTATACTGAAGTAATATATTTTAAAAGAAGGGTGTGTGGCAGTGTGGGAGATTGAGTTTGAGAACATTTTTCAGGGGTTGCAAAATCTCTAAAATTACAGGTTGTCATAAGAAGTAGTTTCATAAATTTAAGAATTTACAAAATTGTGATCTGTATGCTAGGTTTTAACCCACAGATGTGTTTGGTCCATGGGTTTAAACAAAAATTTAATTATGAATCATTGAAAGTGGAGAGAGCCCTGGCTGGGTAGTTCAGTTGGCTGGAGCTTCATCCCGTACAGCAAAAAGGTTGTGGGTTGGATTCTAGATCAGGGCACACACCTAGGTTTCTGGTTCAATCCCTGGCAGTATGCATACAGGAGGCAACCATTCAATGTTGTGTTTTTGCTCTCTCCTTTCTTCTCTCTAAACATATCCTCAGGTGAGGATTAAAAAAAAAGTGGAGAGAATTTACATGAAAATTCAGATTGTAAGCTTCCTTTGAAAAGTTAGCACTGGGCTTACATTGCCACATGGCAAGAATCTGGTGGAACAAATTAGAAACTGCCTCCTGTTCACAAGGTCTGAGCTTTCCACTTTGCCACAGTCTCCAGCCTTCCCTGTGGTCTCTCTGACAAATTTTTTTACCTCTATAGCTTGTCAGTCAATCTAATTGAATGTGCAATTACAGATGTTTAGAAGGAAAATTATAATGTATCACATAGACCTGAATACTGGGTAGCTTTTTGATGTGGAATGAGGTTTGGTTTACTGAGAACACAATGAGTTATGGGTTTGGTCATTATATGGTTAACCACATCAAGGAAGACAGTCTGAGTGGAAAATCTGAGTTTCTGGATCTGTCTGATTTGTGCTTTGTAGATATAGAAAAGACCTTCATCACAGTTTACCATCCATATGGTCTGAGGACCACTAGGTGCTGCTTTTGAACTAAAGTCAGAGGAACGGATTCTAAATGAAACTAGTGCATATGTTTGGAACAACCTTAAAAACAGATTTCCAGGTTGCAGCTGTAGTCCTTTTATTAATCACATCTCCAGTCCCTGGGATGTAAGCCTCGCTTAAAAATGAAGTGAGGCAAGATTTGGAGTTGCTGTGCTTTGTGCTGGAGCAGTCCTGAGCTGCCTGCCCACACAGATCCTTATAGAAGAGGCAAACTGGGATGGCTGTGGAAGGAGAGCCTGGTGGGGTCAGCTGCAGTCTCCTGCCTCAGCTGCCGGAACCCAGGAGTCCTGAGACACAACCTGAAATATGGATAGATGGATCCTGGCTGTCGGCAACTCCAGAAAGGCAATTACGACTCTATGTTGTGTGGATGGCACTACGTGTGTTGGTCCTCAGTGTTCTCCCAAGAACAGTTCCCAAACAATATTTCTAGCTAGTGCTTGAACAGGTCCTAGGCGCTGCCTCATTTGAAAAAAGTATGGGTTTTAAGAGTTGAGCAGATGCCTGCAGATGTGACTGGAAAAGTTTACAAGTCCCAAGAGGCCCAGAGTTAGTCCTAGTTTGCTATTTTCTAGTTGATGACATTTTCAAAAGGCCGTGCACATGGCAGTGGTGTTTCTGTCCCATCTTGGTTTGAAAATATTGTGGATTTTATACATAGTTTAGACTTATTGGGGTCCAGCTACGTTTTCACTTCTAAAATGGGCTTTCTGTAAATGGCTGTAGGGTTTAAAAAATGGGTGTAGCCTGCAGTAGGCCTGACAGAATGCCATCTTCCTCTTTGAGCCTGTTGTCTGAGAGTCCTCACTTGGGCGGATAGAAAAGAGACTCCATCTAAATACAACTTGATAACTGGAGAGGTTGCACAGAGAATCAAATCACTTACCCGTGGCCCCAGGAGCTGTTAGCGGCAAGAAAGAGACTAGAACCCTGAACCTTTAGTTAAACTGGGCCCGCTGCTACTGAGTAAAGTGATAATTAAAACAATCCAAATTGTTTGATCCAAGGACCATTTGGTGTGTGTCAACAGGATGATGAATATTTCTACAAAAATTAAGATTTCTGTCCATCAAAATATAAATGTTAACAAAAGAAAAAAGAAACAAAATATAAGTGTTGTTTCCGAATATTTACATCCTTCATGTCAAGTATATCACAGCAATTGCTTTTTTCTCTCTATTTTCATGTCTGGGTTAAGTGCCCATTCTTTGCATTAACCTAGCATCTAAGATATCCTATTTTCACTCCCTGTTTTCACAGTACTCCTTACTCCATGTGGAAAGGGTCTGTTTACTTGTCTCTGGTCCCACTGGATTGTAAGCACTGAGGCCCTACAGCACAGGATACGTAGAGCAGGGTCACAGCTGGTCATAAAAACCAGTTGTCAGATTTTCAGAAATTTCGCAAGTAATTTCACAACAAGTTGGCAACTTGAAATCAGCATGGGGGAAGTATTTACATCACAGAAATTAGCCAATCCACCTCCGCAGAGCCAGTTTTCAACACTGACCAGCATTTCTCTAGTCAGAGATCTTATTTGTTTGGCTCAGCATTATATTTTTAACTGTGCCTGGTACACAGTAGGTGCTCAGTAAATGATTTTTGTTCGGTTGAGTGAATAAAGGTGTATCTCAGTTTCTTTCCAGTCCTGGTTGCCTATAACTCATTGAAAGCTAGAAGGTCAGGTCTGTACACCTGATCTTCACCAGAAGGCTGAGAAGCAATGTCTGGGACTCTAAGATTATAGTTCCTGAGAGCAACTGGAAGTCCCTCGCCCTGAGACAGGTGGACCCAGATTGAATCCCAGCTCTGTCTTTGGCAGCTGTAAATTATAGGCAAGTCATCCTTCTTCTCTGAGCCTCTGAGATTTTTTCCTCATCTACAGAAAAGGTATAAGAATACAACTTGTGGGTTGTAATGAAGGATAAAGATAATGTTATGTAAGACGCTAGCGCACAGACACACAGCCTCTGTGCTGTTACCTCCTTGGACTCATCTCCAATACCGTGCACTTTTTCCTTCAGGCCTAAGACAGTTCCTATCACTGTTCAGCACCTCTGAGTATCCAAAATTATTGGTTGATTTTATTTATTGTTTGTCTTTTGTTAACAAAGTAAGTTTCAGAGATCAGGGTCCTTACCTTTCTGCTATGCTACTCAGTCTCCAGTGCTTTAAATGGCACCGGACACACATAGTAACCCTCCATAAATATTTCCTAGATAAGCAAATGAATACAAAAATGAATGAATAAGTAGTCTTACTTATTAGGTGGTTATCTACAGCAGGGGTCAGAAACTGTAGCCACAGACCAATGTCACAAACTGTACCACCTGTTTTTAGTGTTTTTTTTTTTTGGGGGGGGGGGTGATCTCAGAATGAAATTTATAATAAAGATGCAATGTGTCACACACTCAGTCCCTCTTGAGCATACTACTAAATGTTGAGTAAATAATTCTGATCTTTCTACATGCTGATTCACTGGGAAAAGGGCATACAAAAAAACAATATTCAATCACATGAAGCTATTTTTTATGCATGTGCATGTGCAAATTTACCTCTGCTTAATTAAATAAAGGCAGTGCCTGCCACCTGGTTTTGAAAATAAAGTTTTATTGGAACATAGCCATGATCATTCATTGATGAATTGCTATGGTGGCTTTTACACTAAAACAGTAAAGTTGAGTAATTGCAACAGAGACCCTATGGCTGATAAAGCCAAAAAATATTTAATATCTGGCCCTTTAGAGTTAAGGGAAAGTCAGAACTTTGCTGGCCTCTCATCTATAAGATCGTCTCTGAAAAGTACCAATTTAAAGCTCAGAAAATTGAGGAATTTTCTCAGCATCGCTAAACAAATTGGTGGTGACAGGGAGAGGAAATGGGTCTTAGGGCATTGCAGCATAATATCCTCAGACCTAAGATGAAAAAGACATCCTCCACCCACCTCCTGCAGCAAAACATCTTCTCAGGCTCCCAAACAGATGACTGACTGTACCCTTCTAACATGTCTCAATGCAGAACTCGTTTCTGTGAGTCTGGATGATGATTATATTTTTCCATAGGTTTTTTTATACTGGTACCAAAGGAAAATGTGGGGAGCTTCCAAAAGAGAGGGGAGAGTTTGAGATGGCAACAGCATGGCAAAAACATGCCCGGCAGCGCTCCAAACACTCATCATGACAGCAGTATCTCATTATTGCACCAAACTTTGAGAAACCTGATATTATGCAAATAAACTCCAGCTGTACTTTATGACAGCACATACAATTTTTATAAAAGAATTTAAAATCCTTTTTATATGGAAAAACATCCTTCTCTTACAATTTTTAGAATTAATCAAAGATACAGTTTAATAGAGTCGAGTAGCTTAATTCCCTACAAATGTTGGAGTACATTGAAATGGTCCTTTACATAAATAAATAAAAAGAATTCTATACTTTGAGTGTGTGTAACCAAGGGCAGTATTTGCTGTTGCTTGCTGTTTGTTGGTATTAGGAAAGCTGTATAATTTGTTGTGGTGCTGGGGTGGTGGTGGTAGTGAGGGCTCTGCTTTCCAAGGCAGCGCTATGACTTGCAAGTTCGGGAATAAGGAGTTAGTTAGGTAAAGAAAGGCAGAAATGTATTCTGGGCAGGGGAAGACCCTTTTCTAAGGCTGGAACACAAGGAGCAATGTGGAGCGATACCTGGGGAGATGCTGGGAAGGGAGACCAAGGCGGAGAGAGCTGGTATCTGTAGAGCTGTTGTAAGTACTGTGCATGTATTAGCTCATTTAATCCACACAACAAACTTATAAGATAGGTGCTATTATCCTTACTTTATAGATAAGAAAATGGAGACAAAAAATAGTTGGGGGGGGCAGGGAGAGGAATAACTTTGCCCATTGTCATACAGCTAGCAAGTGGCAGAACTTGCATTTAAACCCAGGAATCTGGCTCAGGAAGTCATATTCTTCAACACTGAGGCATATTGAAGTTTGATTCTCATGGTACTTGAGAGTTCCTTGGATATGATTCTCTATGGTAGGATAATTAGAAATAAACTTCTTAGCTACAGGATTGTCCTTTGGGAAGATGAAAAGTCATGCATATCTTGGGACAATTGTTCCTTATGCTGAATTGTCAAGATTGTCAGGATGTCTAGCATGCCCAGGCACCCCAAACATGAGCTGTGTCCCATAATCATTGTGTAACCAAACAACACCATAAATTTTCAAAACACCCTCTAAAGGGCTGTACCACCTCTTCAGAACTACTAGCCCAAATCTTTCATATTGTGATAGTGTTAGGGCAAATGGAGTTGCTACAGACTAAGATGCCTAAATTTATCCAAATAGCTTTGTTTTATTTTATTTCTTAAAAATTTCATTAAACAACAGCAGCATACAAGCATATTTATTATGAATGAAATGACATCTGGAGCTTTACCTGGTGGCCTTAGAATTAACTTAGGAAACTCAACTCTCACTATGCATTTCAACTTTTTTAATGCCAAAAAGAGAAGGGAAAGGAGGCACAGATGGTAATGAATGCCAGGCAAAGTCAAAAACATTTGTTCAGGACACTCAGTGAAATGACATAGCCCACTCAGTGCCATCTCCAACCAGCCAATGCCTGGTCAGACTTCCACTTTCCTCACATTCTTGTCAGAGTCCCAATTGCTCCTTATTTTTTCTGGAGGCAGCCTTTTTGGGGGTCAGCCAGCATCCAGCTAACAGTGAACAGGAAGTCCCGCCTCCATACAGGAGTCCTGAAGATGTGTAATGGGGAAGGGACAGGTTATAGATTTGGCCATCAGCCTCCAGGTAGGACTTTGAACATTTCACGTTAAGAAATACTATTGTTTACCAGTGTTCAATCATCTGGAAAGCTTGTTACTTATTTCTCAGACTCTTTGAGTTGGAATTTTCTGCCTCTAATTCTGCTGAGCAGTAGTTAGAAATACACTTGGTTTGAAGGAGAGTGGGTGCTGATAAGTTTTGATGTGTGGTGGGGGAGGACAAAAGGAATGGAGATAGGAAAGGTAATTGAGTTATTTTCCATCACGTTGTTTCTGGTTGATTTTTGAGATCCAAGGTGCTTCTGTTGGATTATAAGCACTTGGGAGAAATTTGCTTGCTCTTTTTTTGGAGAGAATAAAGGTCAGGTCTGAGAGGTTCTGTTACATATTTCTGAGCAAAATAAAATGGTACCTTTACCAAATGCTTTCTGAAATTTCTCAGATCTTACATAGGTTGTAATTCATTCTATACCAGATTGTCAACTCCCAGAATGCATCATCTGTTTCATCTTTGTAGCCCTCTTGCTAGCTGGATGCAATTTGCTGAATTCATAAACTAATGAACGAAGTTACCTTTAGGCATTGCAAGACTGGGAACACATTAATTTGGCAATTAAAGGACCAAGTATACTTTCTGAAATTGTTACCTCAGAGATAATTTAAGACATAAATTTACATTTTAGTTTTTTATTATTCATTTTACAGCCAATAATTTAAAGAATAATAAAATATATTTATTCTATAAAATTTTAATGAGCATCTGTTGATCACCAGGTATTAAGCTAGGTTTTGAAAGTGTATGAGATGGAAACGACAGACGAAGTCCCTGTTTTCCTCATGGAGCCCATTATAATGCTGTGGACATTGGTAGGATGTGTTAACCTGCCTTTGCTTTTCCTTCAAAATAATGACTCAAAAAATGAATGGCCAGCCCCCAGGTCTACATGTTGAGTCTTTTGAAGTAACCCTTATTAAGAACTTAGAGGAAGTAGATCTACACCTATTTCCTGCACATGCCTTTTATCTGGAACCACCCAAGTCCAGGTCTTCCTCAGGTGTCACTTGCACCTCAGTTTTACACTTGGCTGACTTGAAAAGTGATATACATATTTTTATGTTATCAGATGCTCATATCTCAGTCTTTTTCTGCCTATCACTGCCCACCTTTCCTTGGCAACCATAAACCCACCTGCCTGGAAGAAAAGGATTTGAACGGGAAGAGTTTTAAAACACAAATAATCCCCAAGGGAGATAAGGATAAATGAGCATTGATGTCCTTGTGACCAAATAAGAACCCAAACCTTAAATAGCATTATACTGTTCTGCTGACATCTAGAATCACTGTGTCAGGGACCTTTAGAATTGGAGGGATCTTGGAGGTCATAGGGAGATTGAAGAGTGGTCTGAGGATCACTACATTCCAGTCACCCAGCAGACTTAGAAATAGTGGTGGGTTGGATGTTGTTCATTTGGTGTTTTTTTTTTCGTTTTTTTTTTCTCCATTGTTCATTCACTCATTCAATAAAAATAAGTACAAATTCAACGTGAGAGATTGGGTTTTGTTATAAAGATGAATAGGACAGTTTCTGCCCTCAAGGATCTCACTTTGTGGGAAGAAGATATGCATCTAAATAAATGATTACAAATGGAATGTGATACTCTAATATAAGCACTTACAGTGTGTTTGGTGAGGAAGCTATTGATCCAGAAGGAGGAGTTTGGTGAGGAGAGATGAGGGAAAGGAGCAGCCCAGGCCTGAAGAATGTTCATCAAAGAGTGCTGCTCACAAGATCCTGCAGTGGCTTTTGTGAGGGACATAGACACCTGTTTTCTTCTCTCCAAGAGCTTAGTCAAGTGTAAGAGTTGTGTCAACAAATAACGAATGAAGAGCATGTTCATAGTACAGATACAAGCAAAGCTCCCTGGAAGTGTAGAAGAAGGAGAGCTGATTTCCAACTCTGGGAGATGGAGGGGAGAGCTGGGACTTCTCCAGGTTGGACCCATTTGGATGAGGCTGGGAAGGATGGGAAGAGTTTTTCAAAATAGAGAAGTAGAGAACTGAAGGAGTGTGGACTATTTACAGCACAAGCAGTCTGTTATAAATGGAAGGGAGGCACATGGACGTTGGTAATGGAACCGAGGGGCACTGTGCCAGTGCTTGGAAGGCCTGGAATGCCACATGAAGACATTTGAAAAGCACCCATGAAATGTGGACATTGTTCAAGCATAGTATTGCTAGGGACATTAGAGTTCATCCTAGGTCTGTCATTTTCAAATCTTTCCTTCAAGCACAGTCTGTTTCAGATAAAACTCTAAGTATGAAGCTGTTAATAACAGAGCCACTCTGGTTGGCATGGAGCTGAAGGGGCCCAGGATCCAGGCTGCTCAGCCTCCACCCAGGGTTCTGTGCAACACAACTTATCATCCTACAAATGGGAGGTCTGAGACTGGAGAACAGTATTTTCTCCCCCTTCCCAGGCTGACTTGTTCGAGCGCCAGTAGGCACATTGGTATTGCTGCTGGCAGCAAGGTAACACCAATGGTGAGTTTGGCCATTGGTATTGATCTGATTTGTACATAAAACAGCCATTCACAGTGGATCAATCATTAGCTGAGAGTATCCACATTACCGATATGAGGCGCTTGGACACAGCTGTCTGCTACTGAGTGCATTCCTATCCTGAGGATGTCTCCCACTAAATGGGATTCTGGAGACTTGAAGGAGTTAACACAATTGCAGAATTGCCTCTCCCTTCCTCACAGAGGAACTTGCCCACTGGGAGGATCTGGCTGCAGGCTGAGGTCTCACTGTCAGAAAGCTAAGGAAGGACTTCACTAGATCTGTGCACCTGGATGCCCTCGGGATAAAGGAGAGAGGGAAGGAATGTTTCACTTTCAGAGTTTCCAAAAGTCAATCTCAGCAGGTCAGACTGCAAGGAGAAACTATCATCCCTGGAAGAAATAAGCCAGAAGAGGCCCATGACTTGTCAAAGAAAAGACTTCCAAGTGGGGGTTAGATTGAATACAGGACACCTAGTTAATTTGAATTTCTGATAAACAACAAATAACACTTTTGCATAAGTATGTCTAAGATGTTGCACAGTGTATACTTATATTAAAGAGATAATTTGGAATTCAAATTTAACTGGATATTCGGTAGTTTTATTTGCTAAATCTGGCAACTCTTTGATCAGGCCACCTGCCTCGTGGAGATGTGCCTCCTCTCCACCCACTCTTGAGAAGAGAACTTCAGCCCGGTTTCTGGTCCAGGGGCTTCTTTGAACCCGCATTTGCATGAGCTCAACCTTCTCCACACCACAGTGGCAGAGGTCTCCCAATTGCAAGGAGTTAACACCACAGTGGCAGAGGTCTCCCAATTGCAAGGAGTTAACACAAGGGAAGGGGGTGTCCCCTTTAGAGCCCCCATGGTCCCCCAGAATGCAACTTTTGATGTCCTGGTGGGTTGGTTAGAGGCCAGCATGGGGTTTAGGCAGGGTAGGGGATTAAAGAGGCCTACTGCCTGATGAATAAATGTTTACAATAACCACATTCCCTCCTTGACTAGCTGGGGAGTTTCCATGAGAGCTGCATTGCCATTAGGCAAGCTGTTTGCTTTTTGTCATAAGTAACTTATTGATGCATTGCTGCTGCAAACAGAAAACATCTGTGCAGAGCCCACAATTGGAAACTTTGGAGGGAAGAGGGGGAGGGACTCACATTGCCTGCTGACCCTGCTTTATGCATGTTTCAAAAGGAAGAATGTAAGTTAAATCAACAACCCTCAAGTATACGTGTAAGCCAGGGCCAGAGCGTGACCAAGATTGAGTGGCACTGAGGAGGCTTTTGTCCCATGCTTCCTTTTTTATCTAGGCTGGGTGCACTGAGAGGGTTTGTTTCTCCCGCTAGCTGGATTTTTCCAGGGAAGGTGGGAGCTGCCAAAATAATCTTGTCTGTAGTACCTGATATGGGAGTGCAGCAACAGGAGAGGGACACTGTTGTAAATTACGGAAGGTCTGTTTCAATGGAGCTTCCACACTCACACATCATTCAGATTGCTACAGCTAGGGTAAAGCAAGAAAAGAATATACAGGACGACTTTCCCACAGAGGAAGCAGTCCACCTTCACGTGCATGGGCTGTGAGGATGACTTTTCAGTATTTTGCTTTCCTCTGTGCTAGGAGGTTTAGAAAATTTTAAAGAATAAATGTATGGTGTCCTAGAAACAATGAGGTTCTGGGAACAGAAAAGTTATGGCTAGAGAAGGAGAAGCAGGTAAGAGGTTTATTTACTCTTCCTCTTTTCCCTGAGAGAATGAGGAAGAAAGAGGGAGGGAGGGGGAGAGGGAGAAAGGAAGAGAGGGAGAGAGGGAACAAAGAAGGGAGGAGGGAACCCTAGAAGCAGAGATGAAGACATGCTGATAAAGACATGCAGCCTCATTCCTTGGTCTGGAGCCAGCTTATATATCCCTCAGCATTTATGTGCCTCCAGGGTTATATAAGTCATCCAGAGGACCTGGTCCTCTGTGATTTCATTAATGACCTCAACTAAAGAAAAAATAAACACAACCGTGTCTAAATTTCTAGTGGAATATAAAGATTAGGGAGAAGAGTAACCCCAAGTCATCACAGGAATGTGCCCTGGGTGGGAGGTGAGGATGGTAGGAAGTTGACTTACACTTGGCAATGGAAGAGAAATTTAAAAAAATCCTGAAAACGGACAGTTAGCAATTCTAATAGAAAGAAAAGCATGTGAGGGTGAGATTTGGCCAAGGCAGAGTCTATATTCCTGCCATATAATTTGATTGATTAACCTGTGGTTATCAGAGTACATTAGAGTCACCTGAGGAATATGTTTAAAGAAAAAGAATAATGATTCAGGCTCCACCCTCTGTTTCTAGCTCACAAGGTAAATCAGAACAAGCAGGCCACCAAGCATACTTCAAGAAACAATGTTTAAAATATGTCTGGGTAATTTGCCTCTCTGGGTAATGAGGCAAGGCACTCTTTCTGGACCCCACCGGTGCATGAAACTGTGTACCGGGCCTCTAGTCAGTAATAATTTGTCCTCTTATTAGAGCATGGCATGTGCCAGGCGGTGAGCTAGCAGTTCTATTTATTTTTTTGTTTGGTTCTCACAATAAATGTAAGGGACAGATTATTATTTCCATTCTACACATGAATAAGCAGAGGTTATATAGTTTGACCCTGATCACTCAGATGGGGTTGAGAAGAGCTGTAACTCCTCTGTTGATGGAAATTTGAAAGGGTGCAGCTGCTATGGAAAACAGTATGAGGTTCCTCAAATAATTAACAATAAAACTACCAGACAGGAGATTGCTGGATCACATGATACTTTTATTTTTGATATTTTGAGGAAATTCCATAGTTTTCCATAGTAGCTGTACCAGTTTACCCCACCAACAGTGTGAAAGGGTTTCCTTTTCTCCACAACTTCCACAGCACGTATCCCTTGTCTTTTTTATGATAGCCATTCTAATAGGTATAGCTAATAAGTATAGCAATGAGGTGATAGATCATTGTTCTTTTTATTTCCATTTCCCTGATGATTAGTGATGGTAAACTCCTTTGCATGTACCTGTTGCTCATTGTATGTCTTCTTTGGAAAGTTGTCTACTCAGTTTCTTTGCCCATTTTTTAATGAGATTGTTTGGAGGTTTTTTGCTATTGAATTGTAGAAGCTCGTTTTTTCAGTGTCTTGCCAGATTGTGATTGGTAAAACAATATCAGTGCTTTAAAATTTGCATTTCTAGCCATGGTTCATGTTTCTCAGTCGTAAGAGTGTCAGCCCACGCACCAAAGTGTCACAGGTTCAAGTCCCACTCAAAGGCACATACCTGGGTTGCAAGTTTGATCCCTGGCCCTGTTCGAGGCATGTGCGGGAGGAAACCAATCAATGTGTCTCTCTCACATCCATGTTTCTCTCTCTCTCCCCCTCCATCCCTCCTTCCCTTCTCCTCTCTCTCTGAAAATGAATGTAAAAAATATCCTCAGTGAGGATTAACAAAAAAATAAAATAAAATTTACATTTCCATAATTTATTTTGAGATGCAGCCTGTATTTATGTTTTTTAGTGGCCAGTGTATTTCTTCTGTGACTTCTCTGTTCATGAGCTCTATCAATTTTTCTGCTATGCTGTTTGTCTTTTACTGATGTATATGTATTCTTTATATAGGCTAATTATTAATATTTGGTGTATTGTATATGTTGAAAATTATTCCTTCAAGCCTTAGTAGTTAAGAGTGTTGGCCCGTGGACTGAAGAGTTGCGGGTTTGATTCTAGGCAAGGGCACATATCTTGGTTGCAGGCTCCATCCCCAGCCCTTGTGGGGTTTGTGCGGGAGCCAACCAATAGACGTATCTCTCTCACATTGATGTTTCTCCTTCTGTGTCTCTCCCCATCCCATCCACTTTCTCTAAAAATCAGTGGAAAAATATCCTCAGGTGAGAATTAACAAACAAAAAAACAAAATAAATTTCTTCAAGTCTTTAACTTCTTTTTAAATTTTATGGTTTATTTTTCATAAAGAATTTATCAGTCCATTTAATAGTTTCTGGAGTTTTATATTTTTCTAATTCATACATTTTAAGAATATTATCATAATTTTCCCAATATTTCTCTAGTTTTATATTTTATGCTTAGCTCTTGATTCCATAAAGAATTTGTATTTATGTATACTACTTGGTAGAGATTTTATTTTATTTTAAAAACCAATAGCTAATTTCTTCCAGCACCATTTATTAAATAAAATTTCTTTACTCTTGATTTGAAATAGAATGTTTATTTTAATGTAGGTTCTCTTATATACATGGATTTCTATTCTGTTCCATTGATCTTTCTAATCCCATACAATTTCTACATGATTTTAATATTTTTAAGTTAATTTTGATTTTTTAAAATATCAGAAAAACAATCTTGCCCAAATATTCTTCTCTCTAAGAAAGTTTTATTTGGTATTGTCATTTATTTTCTTCTCTAGATAAATTTTATAACTGTCTCAAAAGTTTTTTTAATCCTTTTATGATTATTATTGAGACTGTGTTGAATTTATACATTATTTTGAGAAAATTGGTTTCCTTAATATCATACAGGAATATAATACTAGACTGCATATTCAGCTTTTTTCATATATGTTGGGTTTTACAATTTTGTTTAAATATGTTCTTGTGCATTTTTGTTTGGCTTATTGATAGGACTTTAATAAGGTTTTCTACCAGTATGAATGAGATTTTCTCAAATCAATTATATTTTCCAATTGCTATTACTTGTGAAAAGGAGCGCTACTAAAGTTTAAAGTTTATTGAAGTTTAAACACCACTATTGCTATAGTATCTGATTGCTTTTTAAGACTCATTTATTAGTTTTAATACTTGGGCAGTTAATGTCTTGAATTTTATTAAACAAATAATTATTGAATAGTTACTATGTGGCAGATGTTGGAGATATGGTCAGATGTGTGTTCACAGAGACTTTGCATTGCACTGGAGGAAGATGAGTCTAAAACAAGGAAACAAATACATAGGCACAATAATGTTAGTGCTCTGCAGGATATAAAAGAGAATGCTATAACAGAGAAAGAGACAGTAGGGTACTTTAAGAAGCATCACCAAGATAGGCTTCACTGAGGTGGTGCTGGAGACCAGGGACTCAACCATGTGAAGAAATTTCCAGGCAGAGTAAATAGCAAGTGCAAAGGCCATGAAGTTGGAAAGAGCTCGACAGTCCAAGGAACAGAAAGTACAGTGGACAAGGTAGGAGTTTAAAGCAATAGATCGGAACTAAGATAATAGGAGGATTTTTTAAGCCCAGGTAAGAAGTTCAGGTGTCCTTCTATGTGCAGTTGGAAGCTATTGAAGGGTCAGAATAGTGAAACAACCTGATTTATGTTTTAAAGCAATTGCTCAGATTCTGTGGAGGAAAACTTCCAATGAACAAGACTAGAAGAAGGAGGAGGTTGTAATATATGAGCTGAGACATGATGGTGGCCTGGCAAGTGTGGCAGCAGTGGATGGATGCCGGGGTCCAACCCCAGCAGGTCCAGGGGTCCCCAAAGGTGTGGACGGAGTCAGCGAAGAAGGAATGACACAGAGACAGCGTTCAGTTGATCAGCAGCCTAGCCAGGATCTCTAGCCCGGATCTCCAGCCAAGTTCTGGTCTCGATCTCCAGAGAGGTTCTGCTCAGGTTCGCCAGTCAGGTTCAGTAGCCAAGTTCTCCAGATTCTGAGTTCTGTGTTCTAAGTTCTGTGTCTGAAGTTCTGTCTTCTGAATTCTGTCTGCTTAGAATCTCCAGCCAGGTTCTGTACAGGTTCTCCAGCCAGGTTCAGTCACCAGGTTCTAGTCAGGTTCTCTTGCCAATTTCTGTAGTCAGGTTCAGTCCAGGATCTTTTGCCATGCTCTCTCCAGCGAAGTTCTTCTGTCTCTAGAGAATGTTCTGTGTAGGTTCTGTCTTCTTAATTCTGTGTTCTGAGTTCTGTCTGTTTTTGTCTTGTTGCATCTGTATTTATACCAGTTGATTATAATCCTGTCAATTTCTATTACAAAGGTTAGGGCGTTTCTTATCTCCATTCCAGGGAGTAAAGATTATGTAGCTTAAGCATGATTGTTTGTAGTTAAATTGATTAACTACCCGCCTGGCACTTAGTTAAGGAGTTTCATCCCCTCCCTAACTTCAGGGGAAAATCCCTACCTGGGGATTCAACCTTTCTCAGAGAGGTGACCTTGGTTAAAACACAGCACCAAGAAGGTGAGCAAACATATTAAGAACCGTATGCCATATATGCCAGGTCCCTTGAAACAGCAAGGATGGACCGGCTCCCGGCAGATGGAGGGAAGTGGAGGCTTTCAAGATTGAAGTAGAATGAATCAGACTCACAAATGCATTTAATGGAGAGGATTATAAGGCTTTTGGCTTGAGTAACTGGGTGGATTGTGGTGCCATTTACTGAGATAACAAACACTGGGGAATAGTGGTTTGTCAAGGGAGAGGGAGGATCAAGGATTTTGTTTGGGACATGTTTATTCTGAACTACATAGTTGACATCAAAATGAATATGTGAAATAGTTGCATAAGTGAGTTTGGAGCTCAGAGAACAATCAGTCCAAGAGATAAACTTGGAATTCAGAAGCATGTAGATAGAATTTAAAGCCATAGGACCAGATGAGCTAATGGAAAGAAAGAATATAATTACAGAAGAAAGAAGAACCTGCTACCTAACTGAGTCAATGTGACCTTTAGATGTCGGTTATAGGAGGAGGGAGTAGCAAACTATGGAAGACTATGGGAGTAGGAGATAGCAAAGGAGCCTGAGAAGATGGGGAGGAGAATTATCAGGAAAGAGTGATGTTACAGAGGCCAAGAGAGGATGGAGCTTTAAGGAGAAAGCTTTGTGAAGATCTTAATCAAGAGCCATTAAGAGATTGGGGAAAGGAGGTGCAATCAATGACCTTAACAAAAACAGCTTCAGTGAAAGTCAGGGGGTTAAAGCCAGGTTGAGGTTAAACCCAGGTTGAGGCTAAATCCAGGTTGGAATGGGTTGAATAGTAATGGAAGATGAGGAGTAGACATAGCCAGAATAGACAGTTAACTCCTTAAAGAAGTTTTACTGCAAAAGGAGTGAAGAAATGGAGTGGTAGGAGAAAAGGGGTCAAGAAATTATTTGTTATTGTTCAAACGATTTTCAGTATCAGAGCTGCTTTAAGTGAGTGAATGATGCAGAAGAAAGTAATCAAAGATGCAGAAGAAAGGAGAAAAAAATGCACGAGCAGAGTTCTTGAGAGGAGATAGGGATGACACCAATAAATGTCCTATTATATTGGCTACTACCTCCAACCTAGTATTGAATGGCAGTGATGACAATTTGCGTCCTTATATTTTATTTTCTTTGAAGGAAATGATTCTTCCTGATGACTGAATAAAGACATTTATGCTTATAGGTTTCTTGTAGATACAGTATAGCAAGTAAAGGATATTTTCATTTCCTAAGATTGAATCATGCTTAAGATGGTTCATTTTGGCATAAACTCTACATCAGTGGTTCTCAACCTTGGCTGCACATTAGAATCACCTGGGAATCTTTTTAAAATCCTGATTTCTGGGCCTCATCCTCCGGAAATCCTGTTTCTTTGTTACTGATGTTGTGGCCCCACCCCATAACAAAGAAACAGAATTTCTGAAGGATGAGGCCCAGAAATCAGGATTTTAAAAAGATTCCCAGGTGATTCTAATGTGCAGCCAGGGTTGAGAACCACTGCTCTACATGATGGTGATACATCTTTTTTCTTTAAATGTCCTTCTCAATTAGTGTTGCTAATATCTTACTTAGATTTAAAAAAAACCTATATTCATAAGTGAAATTGGCATAGAGTATTTTATTTTTTATTTTTTTTTATTTTTTTTTTAATTAAATCTTTATTGTTCAGATTATTACATTTGTTCCTTTTTTTCCCCTCCCATAACTCCCCTCCTCCCAGTTCCCGCCCCACCCTCCGCCCTCACTCCCCACCCACTGTCCTCATCCATAGGTGCACGATTTTTGTCCAGTCTCTTCCCACATCTCCCACACCCCTTTCCCCCCCAAGAATAGTCAGTCCATTCCCTTTCTATGTCCCTGATTCTATTATAATCAACAGTTCATTCTGTTCATCAGATTATTTATTCACTTGATTCTTAGATTCACTTGTTGATAGATGCATATTTGTTGTTCATAATTTGTATCTTTACCTTTTTCTTCCTCTTCCTCTTCTTAAAGGATACCTTTCAGCATTTCATATAATCCTGGTTTGGTGGTGATGAACTCCTTTAGCTTTTCCTTATCTGTGAAGCTCTTTATCTGACCTTCAGTTCTGAATGATAGCTTTGCTGGATAAAGTAATCTTGGTTGTAGGTTCTTGGTATTCATCACTTTGAATATTTCTTGCCACTCCCTTCTGGCCTGCAAAGTTTCTGTTGAGAAATCAGCTGACAGTCATATGGGTATTCCCTTGTAGGTAACTGAGTTTCTTTCTCTTGCTGTTTTTAAGATTCTCTCTTTATCTTTTGCTCTTGGCATTTTAATTATGATGTGTCTTGGTGTGGTCCTCTTTGGATTCCTTTTGTTTGGGGTTCTTCGCGCTTCTTGGACCTGTAGGTCCATTTCTTTCACCAGGTGGGGGAAGTTTTCTGTCATTATTTCTTCAAATAGGTTTTCAATATCTTGCTCTCTCTCATCTTCTGGCACCCCTATAATTCTGATGTTGGTACGCTTGAAGCTGTCCCAGAGGCTCCTTACACTATCCTCGCATTTTTGGATTCTTTTTTCATTTTGCTTTTCCGGTTGGATGTTTTTTGCTTCCTCGCATTTCAAATCATTGACTTGATTCTTGCGCTCCTCTGGTCTGCTGTCGGGCGTCTGTATAATATTCGTTATTTCAGTCCGTGTGTGCTTACTTTCTAGTTGGTTCCCCAATATAAGATCGAGGGTCTTATTAGTTTTCGTATAGATCTCATTAAGTTTATCGGCAGCTTCTAAACAGTTCTTGAGAGACCTTAAAAGTGTGGTTCTGAACTCTATTTCTTCCATTGACAATTTTGTCCTGTTTCTTTGTCTCCGCATTTTGTTATGCTTCCTTGGTGCACCCCCTAGTGGTCTTTGTTCGCAGTCTTATAGATAAATCTTGATTGTTGTAGCTAATTCCAGGGAGGGTTTGACCTCCAGGCCAAGTGGCTATGAGAATCAGCTGTGTCAGCAGTGAGAGAACTTCTGTCCTCTAGGGAGGTGCTAATCTAGCCTTTGCCTGAGGCTATCCGGCAAATGCCTCTGTGCAGGGCTTGGGCGGGGCGGGTCGCACAGGATCAACAGGGTGGGCCGGAAAGAGCAGTTATGGCGGCTCTCAGTCCTGTCCCAAGGAGCTCTGCCTCTCTGAGTCCCAGCACCCGCTGCAAAGCTCGGAGAGAAAGCTGCCCTCGCTCTGACCGAAGCCAGACAGTCCCGCTTCTCCTGTTTGAGTCTGGGTCCCTAGAGACTCGCCCGGATCAGGAGCTCAGAGTCTGCGACTCCCTCCCGATTGAAAACAACAACCTCGCCCTCCACCGCCAGCCCGCTCCGCGCACTCCGCACCTCAGAATTTGACTTCAGCACTGCGCCTCCTCTGAGTGTCCGTATGCATTTCTCTTTCCTCCTAGTTGTAGGACTTCCACTCAGCCAGCGTTCCTGTGGTTCTGGGTGATGTCCCTTCCGTTTTTTGGTTTCACTTTTGAAGTAGTTGTTCAAAGCAGCAAACTCCGGCGTTAACCTATGCCGCCATCTTGGTTCTCCTCAAAACAATTTCTCGAGAAAAATCGGCATAGAGTATTTTAGTGTATGTGTTATCATAGGTAAATTTTTGGTTTCATGGCCATTCTAGTTCCATAAAGGGACTTTAAAATTTTTTCATATTTTTAAGCTCCAGAACATTATTTCAAGAAATGAAAATTATCTGTTATGAAAGAAATCTCTGGCAAAACCACTTGGGTCTGGTGTTATTTTAAAAAGGGTATTATTATTTTTGTAATACTTTTTTATTAGTTTCTAATTTTATTATGTTATGTCTAGGGGAGATATATTTCAATATTTAAACATTTTTTGGATTGCCATTGTAGTTAATACACAGTCAATTTTTGAAATATGTTTCATCTATATATGTATTTTTAACTAGTTAAAGCTTAGTAGCATTAATTCAAATATATGTTCTTACTTTTATTTCTAAGGATTTTATAATATCTTTTTTAAATTTTTAAGTAGACTTGTAGAAATGCAGAAAATTATAAATAAGAAGGAAACATCCTAAACCCTATGAACCTAAAGACAAATATTGATATAACTTTGGCATATATTTTCAAAACTTTTAGCCTTCTTACATGGTAAAAATAACACTATATATACATAAGTGTATCCTGAAATTTTTTCTATTTAGCCTTAGCATTTCTGCATGTTAAACAATTGATCATAACTACCATTTTATTAGCTAAATATTTCCTAGTAAGAATCTGTGGTTATAAAGATGGTTGTATTTTTTCTATTATGAACTAGTGACCCGGTGCACGTATTCGTGCACATTGAAAGGGAATTAATTAGAAGTTTTCCAGTGGGGTGGGACTGGGTGAGATGGGCCAGACACACCCTGGAGCCAACCTCCTGCTGTCCCTCCCCAGCAGGCTGCACCTGGGATGGCTCCATGGCTTGAAAGGCATCTGCGGAGTGAGCAGGGTCCCTCCGGCAGGTGGGGTCCCTAGGCCTGGCCTGTGGGGATCAGGCCAAAACCGGCTCTCTGACATCCCCTGAGGGGTCCCGAAGTATGAGAGGGGCACTCTGCAAAGTTGCTGTCATACAGGGTGTGGAACACAAATGCAAGTGTGCAGTAAACCAAATTCGGGGCTAAAAGTGCCCAGCAACAACATAACATAGCCCACAGCCAAAGGTGGAATCATGCAGCCCCATGAGGAGTCGGGCTCCCTCCTTTTGGGGTGCGTCACCTGAAAATCGCTGCTGCCAAGTCACTGCAACGCTGCAGCTCCTGCGTTGAGTGCCTGCCCCTGGTAGTCAGTGTGTGTCATAGCGACCAGTCAGTCGAACTCCAGCCTGTAGGGACAATTTGTATATTAGCCTTTATCATCCATATTATAAAAGGCCAGTGGCCATAACGCCATAATGCCGTAATGACCAAATGACCAGTCACTAGGAGGTACATTGATGGGTCTCACGGCGCAGTGGGTCTGGGTCCTGCCAGTGTGGTAGGTCTTGGTCCCACGCGATTTTGCGCGCTGGGCCTCTAGTATATGATAATTCTGTAGAAAATAACTTCATATGTAAATATTTTGCATACTTAAGGTTATTTTTATAACATGAGTTCATAAATGAGAAATTACAGTGAAAATATACATTTTTTAAGATTCTTGTACTTATAAGCCTTTTTTATATATAAAACAAAAAGTCTATGCTTTTCATATAAAGTCAAAGCAATACTAGATATCATCTTCTTGAGCCCCCTCCTATCTTTGTCTTCCTCAGCCTACATCTTCTGCTTTAACATCTAGAGAACTCATTGTGTGTATATCCTTCCAGACCTTTTTACATATTTTACATACATATGTCTGCATGTGCCTATTTAGTGTGTATGTGTGGGTGTGAGAGAGAGAATACTTGCATGCATAAGTGCATAATATACACTAAGTATATATATTTTTACATAATTTGGAGATTGCATATGTATATGTATGCAGTATACACACACATACATATAATTCTTTTGTTGTTGTTAATCCTCACCTGAGGATATTTATCCATTGATTTTTTAGGGAGGGTGGAAGAGAAAAGGAAAGACAGAGAGATACATTGATGTGAGAGAAACACATTGGTTGTTTGCCTCCTGCACTAGCCCCAGGCTGGGGAGCAGCCTGCAACCAAGGTACATGCCCTTAACCAGAACCGGACCCGGGACCCTTTGGTCCAGAAGCTGACGCTCTACCCACTGAGCCAAACCAGCTAGGACCATATAATTCTTTTTAAGATTTAATAAAAAATGTGCTAGTTTAATAGGAAATTTTCACATTTTCAGGTGCCTACTGATTAAACATACAGTCTCACAATATGGACTCTCTCATTTCATCACTAACATTTTTAAAGAGATTTAACAGAATAGTGAATCACTTCGACTTTACCTTCATTGTCTGATAAATAATTGTCAACATTCTAATTTCCTTTATTTATTGATTTTTAGAGAGAAAGAGGAAGGAGACAGAGATATTGATTTTTTTGTTCCACTTATTTATGCATTCATTGGTTGCTTCTTGTATGTGCCTGCCATTCAATGTTGCTTCTTGTATGCGCCCTCCATTTATTGGTTGCTTCTTGTATGTGCCTTGAATGGGGATTGAACCTGAGAACTTGGTGTATTGGAACCAAAGTCTAACCAATGGAGCTACCTGGCCAGGGTATCTAATTACTTTCTTTATCAAGTTTGAACACTTTTGAAAAGGCTTGCTACTCTTGCTTTAATTATCCTTTAATGAAGAAACAGGAGTACTTGTCAAAGAGGAATATCTTTTCCTTGGAGAATTAGATCAGTTGAAAGCAGGGAAATGTGAAGAGTGTGGCACCCAGAAGGCAGTAGGTGTTCCTTAGATGTAAAGAAATGGAAGTTAATTGATATCCATTAGATAGTCAATGATGGCAAACTAAAAGGCATGTTTACTTTCTCCCTTTGGATTGATGTTGTTTTTCATTTGGGAGTAAATCCCCAAATAGCTATATAGTAGCTTGACTATTAGGTATATATCAGTCAGGCTGGGAATTATAGAAAACCTCAATTTTAATTGGCTTGAATACTAAAGAAGATACATCATTTTCTCTAACAAGAATAATTCAGGTAGCTTTATTCCAGAGTCCTATGGCTCATGACAACAGTACAAGCCCTTCTTTCTCCTGTACCTTCCTCAGCCTGTCCCCATATCCTCAGCTAGTTCCTTGCCCATGGTTTCAGTGAGTCACAACATGATTGTCACAGTTTCAGCTGTTCCAGTAGGCATTGAAAATGTCAAGTAATAAACTCATCCTCATAAAGCTTTTGAGAAAGGAAGACCATTTTGCAGAAGTCCCTTGCTGACTTCTGTTCTTGGCTCATGCTCATCTATTAGCAATCACCTTTGAAGCAGGTGACCCTGTTAAAGAGGGTGTCTATCCAAATTAAATTTGAGTTCTAGTATGAAGATTTGAGGGAATAAATATCATGTGGTTAACCACCTTTGCCTACAAAAATTGAGCCCAGCTGGCATGGCTCAGTGGTTGAGTGTCGACCTGTGAATCAGGAGGTCACAGTTCGATTTCCTGGTTTGAGGGTTTGATCCCCAGTGTGGGGCATGCAGGAGGCAGCCGATCAATGATTCTCTCTCATCATTGATGTTTCTATTTCTCTTCCTTCCTCTCTGTAATCAATAAAATTACATTAAAAAATAGATATTTAAAAATTAAACTATAGTGATATCCTAGTAACTAAATGTTAATATATAAAATCTATTAACATTATCTAAAATATGTAGTCTGTACTAAAATCTGTTAAATCTTTTAATTTTAAGTCTTGATAAGCAAAGGTATATTATCTTTAGGAAAGTTCATTCTTACTAAATATTTAAATATCTTCATTTAAGCAAGAAGGCATGTTCCTTTTTGGATTTTAAAATCAAGTCACACTTTAAGATGTCAGAATTATTATCCTTTACCAGAATTAATCACAGTGACAAGAGAATGTGGCCAGACTGGTAAACAGTTATGATAAATCATACCCATTTATATGTAACATGCTTTGCATCTTAAAGATTGCAGTATGTTCACCTTAACAGTTAGGCTTGTATTTTTAAACCTCTTTTGATAGAGGTTTTTTTTCCTCTCATTTTATGTGATATGATCATAAATTTTTTATGATGCTCTAATTGTAAACTATACCAAATGTAAGGCCATTAAATAATCTAGAATGTTAATGAGTAGGACATGAAGGCTTACTTGTGGAGAGGAAACAAGCTTTACTTAAAAAACAAGGCAGTAGGATGCTACCCTGCTTGTGAAAGATTGAAGTGTATAATCCATCAAAATGTTTCCTTCTCTCTGAAGGTCTTTTAAAGAGTGAAATGATAAATTAAGACCAGAGGTGTCCCCAAAATGTTAAGACCTGAATATGTGATTTATTTCCAGATGATAGATGGGGATGATGAGTGAGTTATGAATTTCATAAATTTAATTTCTGGGTAAAGGAATTTTTGTATGAGTTTATCATAAGGCCATGAACCAAGGGCAAGATCATGGTTTTTAGGGACTCAGCATTGCTTATGTCCTATCTTTATCCACTTGTTGAACCATGGTAGGATAACTATTCTACATTGTTTTATATTTAAGGAGACCTTTGTTCATTTCCAGCTTTTGACTCACTTTATCCTCCCGCTTCTAATCTCAGTGTGGAAAGAAAACAAAGATTCTGATCCTTGGATTCAATAAAATTATGTACAGGCAGGCACTCTGTATGCTGACTCATACTATAGAAATGTCATGAATTACAATTACTAAGACTAGTTAGATGCTTTTCTCAGAGAAAGTTATAGGGGGTAAGGGGTATAGAAATCCCCTGGCCCCTTTGCAAAGGATCCACTATTGAGTAGTAATTAGCTTAAGGACAGGGAGCAGATCCTATGCTTCCTTTTTTCTTCTAGTATGTCAGGCTTTACATACACGAGCCACTCAGTACCTGCTAGTATTGATTGAAGGTATTTGAGGTGGCAAAGAAGATAACCATTCTGCTCACACTTCAGTGTCAAATCCTAAAAATGACTATAGATCCACTAGGTCCGTGGTCAGCAAACTGCAGCTCGCGAGCCACATGCGGCTCTTTGGCCCCTTGAGTGTGGCTCTTCCTAAGCCTTAGGAGTACCCTAATTAAGTTAATAACAATGTACCTACCTATATAGTTTAAGTTTTAAAAATTTGTCTCTCAAAAGTAATTTCAATCGTTGTACTGTTGATATTTGGCTCTGTTGGCTAAGGAGTTTGTCGACCACTGTCCTAGGTCAATAAAGGGTCAGATAATAAATATTTTCATTTTTGTGGGGCTTCAGCCATACACAATATGTAAACAAATGGATGTGGCTATCTATCTATATTATAAAAGGCTTGTGGCCCTAACACCATGAAGGTCAAAGACCGGCGTGGGTGGGTGGGGCTGCTCGATTGCGTGCTGGGCTTCTAGTGTTTCAATAAAACTTCATTCACTATAAGAAGTGGTCTGGGGGACAAAGTTGCTGACCCCTGCACTAGACTGTAACATACCTGCCCCTTTCTCGGAGATCTTCCAGGTGCTCCATCACGCCAACACTCTCTAAAGCAGCGGTTCTCAACCTGTGGGTCGCAACCCCTTTGGGGGCCGAACGACCCTTTCACAGGGGTCACCTGAGACCATCGGAAAACACATATATAATTACATATTGTTTTTGTGATTAATCACTATGCTTTAATTATGTTCAGTTTGTAACAATGAAAATACATCCTGCATATCAGATATTTACATTACGATTCATAACAGTAGCAAAATTACAGTTATGAAGTAGCAACGTAAATAATTTTATGATTGGGGGGTCACCACAACATGAGGAATTGTACTAAACGGTCGCGGCATTAGGAAGGTTGAGAACCACTGCTCTAAAGGAAGGTGTTAGAGCAGGTCTCATGGTGAAAATGATGTGATTTCAAAATCATGTAGAGAAATACGGGAGTTGACAGTATTGCCAATTAGAAAGGAAATTGTAGCTCTATTTCTAGGCCAGCAATGAAAATTACTGAATATTCCTATGGAGAAATTAATTTGCCTAAACCAATCACTTAGACCTGGATTTCTCTCAAACTAATGAAATCGACTGGCACAGAATTGGGAAGGGATAGAGGAGGGACAAATATCATGGAGGTATACTCACTGGCTAAGAAGGGTTACTATTAGCTATTAGTAAAAGGGAAAAATATTTTATCATTGTTAAACAGATAGAGAGATAGATGAGAAAAAAAGGTGATAGATAGATATCCAACATTTTTAAAAGGCACAATAGCTAAGTGATATTAATATCTTAATTTTTTATTTATTTTCTGTAGGAAAATTTAACTAATGAATGAAAACATAATGCTGTTAGCACAGTAAATGGTGGGTATCTTCATTCCTGTGTGCGCTCAATGTACTCCAGTGTGTTGGGGAAACATGCCTTACAGAGAAAACCAGCAGAGCTGAGCCAGTTAATCATGCTGTAAATTGGAGTCCTAGAAGATTGTGGGCTCTGAATCAGACAGATGTAGAGTTGAATCCTGCTGCTCCACTTCTTAGTAGATGAGTAACATTGGGTGTAGTAATTAACCTCTCACTGTCAGGTTCCTCCTCTATAAAGGAGGAAAAATAATGGGATCAGGGTCATAAGGCTTTTGTTAAGATTAAGTGAAATACTGCATGTGAAAGTATTAGCACAGGAACTGGCACATAGTAAATACTCAACAACTAATAGTGGTTAGGATTGCTGATTAGAAAATCTGATACTGCTGCTAGACCTACCACTGATTACCTCTGACCTTGGGTGAGTCCTTCCTCTTACTGGGACTCTTCTTCTGTGTAAGGAGACCCTAGGTCACCTCTAAAGCTTCTAAAGTAATTTGGACAAAAGCCATGCTGCTCCTCAGCTGAAGTGGAACTAAACCCTGAATGGAAGCATTGCTATTCAGTGATGGTTTCTGCAGAGCACAAAGTTCCCCGTGCTGCTCAAATGGGCTAGTGAGGACTTAAAATATTCTGTAAGGATCTGCTGCCTTTCCACTGTTTACTATCTATTGGTGTTTACTCATGCTTTTGTCTTATTTTACTTTAGTCTTCTTCCAACTCAAATTTAGAAAGATTGGAGCTAAGCCATGAGGCAGCCTTAGAAATAATTGAAGAGAGGCTACCAAGCAAAATAAGATCTTTCCTTCTTATGGCTCAGAAACCAAAAATGACATGACTGCCAAATAATTAATGATCCCAGCTTCTGTAATGCAGGGACTTTGGACTCTGATCTAGACCTTGCATTTACAAACTATGTGATCTTGGGGAAGTCAGTTATCCTTATAGTATAATTATAAAATAGGAAAAATAATCCCTACTTCATAGGATTATTACAAGGACTCATTGTAATTACTTTTATGCAGATCATGCAGCAGTTCTCAATCTGTGGGTCACGACCCCTTTGGAGGTCGAATGACCCTTTCACAGGGGTCGCCTAAGACCATCGTGTGTATCAGATATTTACATTACGATTCATAACAGTAGCAAAATTACAGTTATGAAGTAGCAATGAAAATAATTTTATGGTTGGGGGTCACCACAACATGAGGAACTGTATTAAAGGGTCGCGGCATTAGGAAGGTTGAGAACCACTGTTAGAGTCTAGAATCTAGACTCATCCCTAAGGATTTCCTTCTAATACAAGGATTAAGAAGATAGAGAATGTCTATATCCATAATTGTAAATCAGTGCCTTTAAACTCTTTTTACCTGTTGAAATATAAAATACTCAGGGGCTCTTGGAGTTACATTACCAGCAGTCCTCTTACCCACTGTGGCAGTGCCACACACCACACTCTGTGACATTAGCTGCTCATTTGCAGCTCAACAGACCACAGCTCCACCATGTCCCACCCAGAAGGAATTATTTTTCAATTAATATAGTGATAATGACTTTCTAAAATGGATGTTTATTCAGAAGACTTTTGAACAATAGTTCCATTGTTTGGTTACTTCCTGTATTTAGATTCTCAAGTAAACAGTAGTTCTAAAGACAAGTCCAGGGATGACCAGTGCACTTTTAGGAGCTTTTAGATACTGCTGAGCTTTGCAGAATGCCTTTTATTCATTCAAGGAATAATTACGCAACACACCTAGGCAATTAATTCAAATAAGGGGATGTCAATTCAAATAAAGCTTGGTTGGTTCCTGCTTTCTCAGAGCTTAGAGTCAAGTGGATAAGGCAGACAAGCAGCAATCTGGAAAGGGCTATTTGGGGGGCAGTCTGTGCAGATTTCCTGTGAGAGAACAGAGAATGCATGATTGGGACCATCTGGAGAAGCCCTCCACCAGGTGCTTAAGAAGGACTTCAGTTCTGAAGATCATCCATCTGTGGAAAAGCCTTTGGAGTGTGGTGAGCCCTGTGTGAATGGTACTCAAGATGAAGAGCCTGCGACTGCGGGCAAAGACTAGGCTACAGACGTGGGGACAATACAAGTGACTGAGTTAAGGAGTCAGTGTAAATACAGTCATGGTCACAGATTTTGTTTAGATAGTTTGGCCTCAAGGGCCCACCGAGTCTGAGGATGGATGGGTTTTATTTTTAAAGTAGTAGTAAGCTTTTCCTGATGGAGTGATTTCACATAAAAATCCAGATTTCTAGCCTTGAAAAATTGGAAGAGCTGTTAATAATCCTTTAACTTTCCCATGTGGTAGCACTCTGGGTGAGCTAGATATAGTGGTGGCCGCCATGGTAGGACCATCATAGGAGCTGGTTCTCTCTAGTCCCCCCACTTCCTGGTCTTACTGTATTTATTATCTAACTCTGAATCTATGTCATCCTCTACCCCTTAAGATTCCTGTCCCCTGGTTAGTTTCAATAAAATGTGAATCTGTAGGTACCATGTGGAGGGATTTGCAAGTTTAATTAAAGGTCCAAGTCCCTTGATCTTAAGAAACAGCGGTTACCTAGGTGGGTCTGTTCGAACTGCATGAGCCTGAGAGGTAATTGATGTGCCCTTGCTGCACTGAGGATGAAGAGGGGTGACAAGTGAGAGAGCATGCAGGTGGTCGCTGGGAGCAAAGATCAGATTCCGGTTGACAGCCAGTACGGAAACAGGGACTTCAGTCGTACAGTCATAAGGAACTGGTTTCTGCCAACAACCTGAATGATCTTAGAAGTGGGTTCTTCCCCAGAGCCTTCAGATAAGAGCCCAGCCAGCCTACACCTTGATTTGGGCCTTGGAATTGATACCTTGAGCAGAACCCAGCCGAACCCACCCAGACTCTTGGGCAGCAGAACTGTAAGAGCTGCAGGAAAAATGGATCTCGCTTATACCACTAAATTTGTGATAATTGGTTATGCAGCAAAAGAAATGAATGCATGGACTCTGGAATCCGACAAATAGGGGTTTGCATCCAGGATCTGCTGCTCGCTATCTGTATGAGCCAATGAAAGTTCCTTAGGCTTCTTAAAATGCAGATATGAATACAACTCACCCCATAATGTTATATGAGGACTGAGATTATACATGGTGGGACAATTAGCCTGGTACCTAGTTAGTGGTCAATATATATTAAACAAGATACCCAATCAACATTTCTTTTTTTTTTTTTTTTTTTTTATTTTTTTTTTTAATTAAATCTTTATTGTTCATATTATTACATTTGTTCCTTTTTTTTCCCCCCCATAACTCCCCTCCTCCCAGTCCCCGCCCTACCCTCCGCCCTCACTCCCCACCCACTGTCCTCATCCATAGGTGCACGATTTTTGTCCAGTCTCTTCCCACATCTCCCACACCCCTTTCCCCCCCAAGAATAGTCAGTCCATTCCCTTTCTATGTCCCTGATTCTATTATAATCAACAGTTTATTCTGTTCATCAGATTATTTATTCACTTGATTCTTAGATTCACTTTTTGATAGATGCATATTTGTTGTTCATAATTTGTATCTTTACCTTTTTCTTCCTCTTCCTCTTCTTAAAGGATACCTTTCAGCATTTCATATAATCCTGGTTTGGTGGTGATGAACTCCTTTAGCTTTTCCTTATCTGTGAAGCTCTTTATCTGACCTTCAATTCTGAATGATAGCTTTGCTGGATAAAGTAATCTTGGTTGTAGGTTCTTGGTATTCATCACTTTGAATATTTCTTGCCACTCCCTTCTGGCCTGCAAAGTTTCTGTTGAGAAATCAGCTGACAGTCGTATGGGTGTTCCCTTGTAGGTAACTGAGTTTCTTTCTCTTGCTGTTTTTAAGATTCTCTCTTTATCTTTTGCTCTTGGCATTTTAATTATGATGTGTCTTGGTGTGGTCCTCTTTGGATTCCTTTTGTTTGGGGTTCTCCGCGCTTCTTGGACCTGTAAGTCCATTTCTTTCACCAGGTGGGGGAAGTTTTCTGTCATTATTTCTTCAAATAGGTTTTCAATATCTTGCTCTCTCTCATCTTCTGGCACCCCTATAATTCTGATGTTGGTACGCTTGAAGCTGTCCCAGAGGCTCCTTACACTATCCTCGCATTTTTGGATTCTTTTTTCATTTTGCTTTTCCGGTTGGATGTTTTTTGCTTCCTCGCATTTCAAATCATTGACTTGATTCTTGCGCTCCTCTGGTCTGCTGTCGGGCGTCTGTATAATATTCGTTATTTCAGTCCGTGTGTGCTTAATTTCTATTTGGTTCCCCAATATAAGATCGAGGGTCTTATTAGTTTTCGTGTAGAGCTCATTAAGTTTATCGGCAGCTTCTAAACAGCTCTTGAGAGACCTTAAAAGTGTGGTTCTGAACTCTATTTCTTCCATTGACAATTTTGTCCTGTTTCTTTGTCTCCGCATTTTGTTATGCTTCCTTGGTGCACCCCCTAGTGGTCTTTTTCGCAGTCTTATAGATAAATCTTGATTGCTGTAGCTAATTCCAGGGAGGGTTTGACCTCCAGGCCAAGTGGCTATGAGATTCAGCTGTGTCAGCGGTGAGAGAACTTCTGTCCTCTAGGGAGGTGCTAATCTAGCCTTTGCCTGAGGCTATCCGGCAAATGCCTCTGTGCAGGGCTTGGGCAGGGTGGGTCGAACAGGATCAACAGTGTGGGCCGGAGAGAGCAGTTATGGCGGCTCTCAGTCCTGTCCCAAGGGGCTCTGCCTCTCTGAGTCCCAGCACCCGCTGCAAAGCTCGGAGAGAAAGCTGCACTCGCTCTGACCGAAGCCAGACAGTCCCGCTTCTTCCGCCTGAGTCTGGGTCCCTAAAGACTCGCCCGGATCTGGAGCTCAGAGTCTGCGACTCCCTCCCGATTGAAAACAACAACCGCGCCCTCCGCCGCCAGCCCGCTCCGCGCACTCCGCACCTCAGAATTTGACTTCAGCACTGCGCCTCCTCTGAGTGTCCATATGCGTTTCTCTTTCCTCCTAGTTGTAGGACTTCCACTCAGCCAGCGCCCCTGTGGTTCTGGGTGATGTCCCTTCCGTTTTTTGGTTTCACTTTTGAAGTAGTTGTTCAAAGCAGCAAACTCCGGCGTTAACCTATGCCGCCATCTTGGTTCTCCCCCAATCAACATTTCAATTTTCTGGGTGTCTTCAGTAAAAGCAGAATTTTTAAAGTTCTTAAAAAGCAAATTATACAAGTAGAGAAAATGCCAAACAGTTTGCAGGCTGTCATAGAGACCGAACCTGTTGATTAAAATACTTTGGCACTGTTTGCCTGCCGGGGCCCAACCCCAGCAGGTCCAGGGGTCCCCAAAGGCGTGGACGGAGTCGGCGAAGAAGGAAGGGCACGGAGACAGCGTTCAGTTGATCAGCAGCCTAGCCAGGATCTCTAGCCAGGATCTCCAGCCAAGTTCTGGTCTGGATCTCCAGTGAGGTTCTGCTGTCTCCAGCCAGGTTCAGTAGCCATGTTCCCTCGCTAGGTTCTCCAGCCAGGTTCTGTCTGAGATCTCCAGGCAGGTCCAGTCACCAGGTTCTAGTCAGGTTCTCTTGCCAATTTCTGTAGTCAGGTTCAGTCCAGGATCCCCTGCCATGCTCTCTCACCAGGCTCCGCCTCCAGGCTCCGAGGCCAGTCCCTGTCCAGGATCCTCCGGCATGCTCTCGCCAGCGAAGTTCTTCTGTCCCTAGAGAACGTTCTGTGTAGGTTCTGTGCCTAGGCTCTGTCTCTCTTGGTCCTGTCTTCCAAGCCCTGTGTCTTGCTGTCTTCTGAATTCTGTCTCATGAGTTCTGTCTCTCTCTGTCTGGTTACATCTGTATTTATACCAGTTGATTCAATCCTATCAATCTCTATTACAAAGGTTAGGGTGTTTCTTATCTCCATTCCAGGGAGTAAAGATTATGTAGCTTAAGCATGATTGTTCATAGTTAAAGTGATTAATTACCCACCTGGCACTTAGTTGAGGGGTTTTATTCCCTCCCTAACTTCAGGGGAAAATCCCTACCTGGGGATTCAACCTTTCTCGGAGAGGTGACCTTGGTTAAAACACAGCGCCAAGAAGGTGAGCAAACATATTAAGAAAAGTATGCCATATATGCCAGGTCCCTTGAAACAGCAAGCATGGACCGGCTCCCAGCATTTGCCTATTGTGAGATTTTTGGGGCCACAGAGAAGATCCTGCCAGCCTGCTGCAGGATGAAAACTCCATACTTGAAGGAAGGCAGAAAACTTGGGCTCCTGTTCCCAGGCATGCAAATAGCCAAGAGATCTTAGGAGTAGTCTTCCATGTTTCTGAGTTTCATTTTCCTCATCAATGAGTCAGGCTTGCAGGTCCCCAGGAGTCTCCCCACTCTCCTCTTTTGAAAAGTTATAAATGAAAAGAAAAAAAGTGCTGCTTGTATTAGAGAAGCAACTGTTTGTCTTTGAAAGCCTGTCCAGGGCACAGAGGTGAGGACCTGAGTCTATTTTCACTGGCGGTCATTAGCTTCTCCTTTACTCAGACTTCTTAAGGGTTTTGAGAGCTGAAGGGAACCTGGGTGAATGACAGAGTAGCCCATCCATCCAAAAGACTTCTAGAATTTGCCAAACATTCATTAACTTAGCTTCTCATTCATCTGTACACAAAAATTATTTCCAGAATTAGGAGAGAATTAAGGTGATATTATTATTAATGTCTGCATCTTGCTTCTTGGTATTCCCCTTTATATATTATGAAATCCATCTTTGCAATGATCATCCCTCAATAAACCTCACCAGGTATTATTTCAGCTAAAGCATTGTGCCAACTCGAGCACTGGGGAAAAGCTTTGTAGATGACAACACTGGCATTTGGGATCATTTATGCTGCTTTCCAGTTCTGAATGATTGCTGGTGTTCACGCTCATTCAGCAAAGTTCCTTGGAGACTTCTTTGAAAGAACACATGTTCCCCGAATAGGGAGGAAAAATCTCTCTGCTTGTTCTCTAGGACAAAAAGAGGAGCACAGAAGACGCCATTAGTGACCTCAACTTTCTGCTGCGTGTGACCTACCAATGGGAGTTTATTCATAAAGAACCCATAGAGGAGATGGGAAATAAGCTTTGTTTTCAAAACTGCTACTGGCTGTGTTCCCTTGGGCAAGTTACTTGACCTCTCTGGGCCTCAAGTTGGTTTGTAGTAAAAGAGTAGAGACTCTCTACTCTTAAAAAATAATTACTTTTAAAAAATAATTTATCCACATTATTAGAGTATAAGTAAATTTACCTATACTATCTTTCTAAATCTAAAGGGATCCCATTTGTCGGGGCAACTCACATTTGTCAGTATTGGGGTGCTGTGTGGCATGTGCAGCTTTCCGCAGTCCTAATGGTCAATGCAGTCTGGAAAATATGGAGAGGGGCCTCTGTTGCTCAGTCTACTATGGTGCCACTGCAATTTCATTGTCCACATGGACCATTCCAAAATGAGCTTCTCCCACACTCATGGCATTCATGCTCTCAGCCAGCCGGCTCCTGGAACTTTCAACCTGGCTCCCAATATCACAGAACATGGGCACAAGACCCAGGCAGCCGTGTCCTATCTCCACCCTGCCTGTTCTCATGGGTGATTAAGAATTCCTGTCACTCTGCTTCCCCCACCCCTTCAGATCCTTGAGAATACAGCCTCTCTTCTCTGGTCATACTGCTTTTCCCTCCTCCAGCCTTGGAGATTTCCCACCTTGGGTTAAGTAGCTCCATCCTATATAATAAAAGGCTAATATGCAAAACGACCAAACGGTGGAATGACTGGTCACTATGATGCGCACTGACCACCAGGGGGCAGACACTCAATGCAGGGGGGGAGCACTGCTCAGCCAGAAGCCAGGCTCACAGCTGGCAAGTGAAGCAGCAGTGGTGGCAGCCTCTCCCACCTCCGCAGCAGCACTAATGATGTCTGACAGATGTCAGTTGGACATCCCCCAAGGACTCCCGGACTGCGAGAGGGTGCAGGCCAGGCTGAGCGGCTCCCCCTCCCCCTGGAGTGCACAAATTTTGTGCACTGGGCCTCTAGTATTTCAATAAGCATAGATTAGGGACCACAGTGGACTAGAGTATCATGACAAATGGCAGCAAACACTCAGCCTTGGGGGACACAAGATGAACTGGGAAGGATGTGGTGAAGTAGTGACCACATGCCCATCTAAAGGAGGAGGCTGCTACTCAGTTTCAGGTGATTTTTATCACATGGGCATAAACTGTAGGCTTTCCAATGTTTTAGAAAAGCAGAAACCTAGATTTTTTTTTCAGGTGAAATTTCCTGACTTTAAAATATCAGTGCAATTTTCCCTAACTGGTTTGGCTCAGTGGATAGATCGTTGGCCAGCGGACGGAACGGTCCCAGGTTCGATTCCGGTCAAGGGCATGTACCTTGGTTGCGGCGGGCACATCCCCAGTTGGCGGTGTGCAGGAGGCAACTGATTGATGTTTCTCTCTCATCGATGTTTCTAACTCTCTATCCCTCTCCCTTCCTCTCTGTAAAAAAATCAATAAAATATATATTTAAAAAAAATGTCAGTGCAATTAAAAATTTAAAAAAGGCTAGCCCTGGCCAGTTTTCTCAGTGCTTAGAGCATTGTTCCATGGACCAAAGGGTTGAAGGATCGATCCCTGGCCCTGGTCAGGCACATGCGGGAGGCAACCAATCAATGTGTCTCTCTCACATCAATATTCCTCCCTCCCTCCTTCCTTCCCTCCCTCCCTCCCTCCCTCCCTCCCTCCCTCCCTCCCTCCCTCCCTCCTTCCCTCCTTCCCTCCATCCTCCCCCTCCCTTGTCCTCTCTCTCCCTTCTACTTTCTCTAAAAATCAATGGAAAAAATTATCCTGGAGTGAGGATTAACAAAAAATAAGAATAAATAAATAGCCCAAACAGACCACATCTGATGATATCTGGTTTGTGACAGTATTTGTTTGCTAGGGTTTCTATAACAAAGTACCATTAAATGGATGGCTTAAACAGCAGACATTTTGTTTCATAGTTCTTGAGGCTCCAAGTCTGAAATCAAGATGTTGGTAGCGTGGGTTATTTTAAGGGCTGTGAGGGAAGGATCTGTTCCAGGCCCCACTGCTTGGCTTGTAGGTGGTAATCTTCATGTTCCCTCTATCTCCATATCATCTACCCTCTCTGTATGTCTGTGTCCAGGTGTCCCCTTTTTATAAGGATACCAGTCATCTTGGATTAGAGTCTACACTAATGATCTCATCTGAATTTCACTAATTACATCTATAAATTCCAAATAAGATTGGATTCTGAGAATCTGGGGGTTAGGACTATAACATATGAATGCTGCAGGGATATAATTTAATCCATAACAGTGGTTTCAACCTAGACTTAAAAACAAGTTACTTCTCTTTATTAACAGAAGACTCAATTTTCAGTCCATGTTATTGGTGGTGGGGTGTGGAGAATGGATCAAGAAGAAGGCCAGCATCACTCATTCTTTTTTTTTTTCCCCCCAAAGTTTATTCTCTCTTCTTAAAGGATCTTTTATTTATTTTATTTTATTAATTAAATCTTTATTGTTCAGATTATTACATTTGCTCCTCTTTTTTCCCCCCATAACTCCCCTCCACCCAGTTCCCCACCCTCCTCCCTCACTCCCCACCCACTGTTCTCATGCATAGGTGCACGATTTTTGTCCAGTCTCTTCCCGCATCCCCCTCTCCCCTTTCCCCCCCAAGAATAGTCAGTCCACTCCCTTTCTATGCCCCTGATTCTATTATAATCACCAGTTCATTCTGTTCATCAGATTATTCACTTGATTTTCAGATTCACTTGTTGATAGATGTGTATTTGTTGTTCATAATTTGTGTCTTTACCTTTTTCTTCTTCTTCCTCTTCTTTTTTTTTAATTAAATCTTTATTGTACATATTATTACATTTGTTCCTCTTTTTTCCCCCCCCATAACTCCCCTCCTCCCAGTTCCCACCCCACCCTCCGCCCTCACTCCCCACCCACTGTCCTCATCCATAGGTGCACGATTTTTGTCCAGTCTCTTCCCACATCTCCCACACCCCTATCCCCCCCAAGAATAGTCAGTCCATTCCCTTTCTATGTCCCTGATTCTATTATAATCAACAGTTCATTCTGTTCATCAGATTATTTATTCACTTGATTCTTAGATTCACTTGTTGATAGATGCATATTTGTTGTTCATAATTTGTATCTTTACCTTTTTCTTCCTCTTCCTCTTCTTAAAGGGTACCTTTCAGCATTTCATATAATCCTGGTTTGGTGGTGATGAACTCCTTTAGCTTTTCCTTATCTGTGAAGCTCTTTATCTGACCTTCAATTCTGAATGATAGCTTTGCTGGATAAAGTAATCTTGGTTGTAGGTTCTTGGTATTCATCACTTTGAATATTTCTTGCCACTCCCTTCTGGCCTGCAAAGTTTCTGTTGAGAAATCAGCTGACAGTCGTATGGGTATTCCCTTGTAGGTAACTGAGTTTCTTTCTCTTGCTGTTTTTAAGATTCTCTCTTTATCTTTTGCTCTTGGCATTTTAATTATGATGTGTCTTGGTGTGGTCCTCTTTGGATTCCTTTTGTTTGGGGTTCTCCGCGCTTCTTGGACCTGTAAGTCCATTTCTTTCACCAGGTGGGGGAAGTTTTCTGTCATTATTTCTTCAAATAGGTTTTCAATATCTTGCTCTCTCTCATCTTCTGGCACCCCTATAATTCTGATGTTGGTACGCTTGAAGCTGTCCCAGAGGCTCCTTATACTATCCTCGCATTTTTGGATTCTTTTTTCATTTTGCTTTTCCGGTTGGATGTTTTTTGCTTCCTCGCATTTCAAATCATTGACTTGATTCTTGCGCTCCTCTGGTCTGCTGTCGGGCGTCTGTATAATATTCGTTATTTCAGTCTGTGTATGCTTAATTTCTAGTTGGTTCCCCAATATAAGATCGAGGGTCTTATTAGTTTTCGTGTAGATCTCATTAAGTTTATCGGCAGCTTCTAAACAGTTCTTGAGAGACCTTAAAAGTGTGGTTCTGAACTCTATATCTTCCTTTGACAATTTTGTCCTGTTTCTTTGTCTCCGCATTTTGTTATGCTTCCTTGGTGCACCCCCTAGTGGTCTTTGTTCGCAGTCTTATAGTTAAATCTTGATTGTTGTAGCTAATTCCAGGGAGGGTTTGACCTCCAGGCCAAGTGGCTATGAGAATCAGCTGTGTCAGCAGTGAAAGAACTTCTGTCCTGTAGGGAGGTGCTAATCTAGCCTTTGCCTGAGGCTATCCAGCAAAGGCCTCTGTGCAGGGCTTGGGCGGGGCAGGTCGCACAGGATCAATAGGGTGGGCTGGAGAGAGCAGTTATGGCGGCTCTCAGTCCTGTCCCCAGGGGCTCTGCCTCTCTGAGTCCCAGCACCCTCTGCAAAGCTCGGAGAGAAAGCTGCACTCGCTCTGACCGAAGCCAGACAGTCCCGCTTCTCCCGTTTGAGTCTGGGTCCCTAAAGAGTCGCCCGGATCTGGAGCTCAGAGTCTGCGACTCCCTCCCGATTGAAAACGCCAACCGCGCCCTCCGCCGCCAGCCCGCTCCACGCACTCCGCACCTCAGAACTTGACCTCAGCACCGCGCCTCCTCTGAGTGTCCGTGTGCGTTTCTCTTTCCTCCTAGTTGTAGGACTTCCACTCAGCCAGCGTTCCTGTGGTTCTGGGTGATGTCCCTTCCGTTTTTTGGTTTCACTTTTGAAGTAGTTGTTCAGAGCAGCAAACTCCGGCGTTAACCTATGCCGCCATCTTGGTTCTCCCAGTACCAGCTTTAATATCTTCTTCCTCTTCTTAAAGGATACCTTTCAGCATTTCATCTAATACTGGTTTGGTGGTGATGAACTCCTTTAGCTTTTTCTTATCTGTGAAGCTCTTTATCTGACCTTCAATTCTGAATGATAGCTTTGCTGGATAAAGTAATCTTGGTTGTAGATTCTTGGCATTCATCACTTTGAATATTTCTTGCCACTCCCTTCTGGCCTGCAAAGTTTCTGTTGAGAAGTCAGCTGAAAGTCGTATGGTACTCCCTTGTAGGTAACTGAGTTTCTTTCTCTTGCTGCTTTTAAGATTCTCTCTTTGTCTTTTGCTCTTGGCGTTTTAATTATGATGTGTCTTGGTGTGGTCCTCTTTGGATTCCCTTTTGTTTGGGGTTCTCTGCACTTCCTGGACTTGTAAGTCTATTTCTTTTACCAGGTAGGGGAAGGTTTCTGTCATTATTCCTTCAAATAGGTTTTCAGTATCTTGCTCTCTCTCTTCTTCTGGCACCCCTATAATTCGGATGTTGGTACTCTTGAAGCTGTCCCAGAGGCTCCTTACACTATCTTCGTATTTTTGGATTCTTTTTTCATTTTGCTTTTCTGGTTGGGTTGTTTTTCTTCTTCGTATTTCAAATCGTTGACTTGATTGTTGCGATCCTCTAGTCTGCTGTTGGAACTCTGTATAATATTCTTTATTTCAGTCAGTGTATGCTTACTTTCTAGTTGTTCCTTTATCACAACCTCGAGGGTCTCATTAGATTTCTTGTTGGTCTCATTAAGTTTATCGGCAGTTTCTAGAAAATTCTTGAAAAACCTTAAAAGTGTGGTTTTGAACTCTATATCCAGAAGTTTGCTTTCCTCCATTTCTGTCATTTGTGTCCTTTTACTTTGTCTCCGCATTTTTTATGCTTCCCTGTGTTGATAAAGTAGTTTTCTGTGCTAAGTGTCCACTAGGTCCCAGTGGTTCAGCCTCCTCAATTACCTGAGGAGGACACTCTTGGTGCACCCCCTTGTGGTCTTTGTGCACAGTCTTGTTGTAGTTAAGCCTTGATTGTTATTGGTATCACTGAGAGGAATTGACCTCCAGGCCAATTGGCTGTGAGAATCAGCTGTGTCTGCAGTGGGAGAACTTCTGTGCTGGAGACACCCCTCCAGGGCAAGACTTGCTTCAATGGGGTTTGGTGCTCATTGAGTCTGCCCCCTGAGTGTGTCCTTCATGGTTCCACGGAACTGCAAACTGTATGGTCCCACTCTGACCTCTGGGTGGCTCCTGGCTCCTGGATCTCTAGGGAGGTGCTAATCTAGCCTCTGCCTTAGGCTATCCAGCAAAAGCCTCCCTGCAGGGCTTGGGCGTGGCGGGTCCCACCAGATCAACAGGGTGGGGCTAGCAGTATGGCTGCTCTTAGAGGCTCCGCTTCTCAATGTCTTGGTAATTGCTGCAAGCCCCTCTGAGAGAAAGTTGCCCTCGAGTTCCGACCGATGCCAGACAGTCCTGCTTCTCGCTTCTCCCATATGAGTCGGGTCCCTAGAGACTCGCCTGGAACTGGAGCTCAGAGCCTGAGACTCCCTCCCCATTGAAAATGACAACCGTGCCCTCAGCTGCCAGCCCTCTCGTCATGCACCTCCGCACCTCCGCACCTTAGTATTTTACTTCTGCACTGCACCTCCTCTGAGTCTCAGTATGCTTTTCTCTTTCCTTCTACATGTAGAATTTCCACTCAGCCATCCTTTCTGTGGTTCTGGATGATGTCTGTTCTGTGTTTTATTTGTATTTTTGAAGTGGTTGTTCGAGGCAGCAAACTCCAGTGTTTACCTATGCCGCCATCTTGGTTTTTCCTCTTTACTCATTCTTTTAAGAAGAGAAGCCACAATCCCTTTCTCAATTAGGTTATCTAGTTAGCATGGCATCTAGCACATCATAGATTCTCAATAAATATTTGTTGAATTAGGATGAGTTGAAGTTGATCAGAATCGGGCAGAGAAAAAAAGGGTAGGAGGGATGTCAAGGTGAATAGAGGTATTAAAAGGTGCTTCTGGGAAGCCCATCTTTATAGTAAGACAGGAGCTCAGCCAGTTAGCCATGAACTGGCTGGACCAGGTGTTTTCCTGGCTTGGAGAAAAAAATATAATAGATTTTAACAGAATATAACAGGTTCTAACCTAGATAGAATTTGGAGCTAGGGAGGTTGAAAGGCTTATTTTATCAACATTGAATAAAAATGTGAATCATTTAATTTATAATGAGTTATTAGTGATATAAACCTGCATACTAATTCTATTCTCTCTTGTCTCCCGGTGTTTGCTTATTGAAGGTGGTCAGTGTAGGTAAATTCTTCTTATCAGATAAAAAATGCATGGACTTTGGAGACTCACATCTGCCCTCTCCCCTTATTCGCTGTGTGCCTTTGGCCAAGATAGCAAGCTCCTCTGAGCCTCAAAGTTCACATTTGTAAAGGATTAAATTGTGCAAATAATCGGGTTCCTGCGATAGGGTTCTGGTTCCTATCACAGGACAGAATGACAATACTTCACATCTGTTTAGATAAGTCTTCCTGCAGCACTTTTGAATCAATTTATTGATAATTTCCCCCCCTGAGTTTATTTTATATTATGAAATATGTTCAGTTGCCAACCTAAACTGGTTTAAGTAAAAAGAAGAACAAAGCATTTTATTTGCTGATGCAACTGGGAAGCCACACTCGGTTGTTCCCAGGAGCTCAGATATCATCAGAGTTCTGCCTTGCCTCTCTCTTTCCATCTCTAGGCTCAGACTCTGCTTAGTTTTGTTCTCAGAAGACGCTTTTTGTGCTGGATTATTAATAAATAGCTCTATGCTCACAATAGTGTTACAGCTTTGAATTCAGAACAATAGATAAAAATCTCTCTCTATGGCTCTAGAATTAAAAAAAAAAAAAGGCCAGAAGACTTGGATTGATGGAGCTTGAATCCCATCCCTTTTCCTGAACTCATTGTGTCCCAGAGGTTGCAGTATCTGACTGGCTAAGCCAGAGACACATGCCAGGAGCAGGAGGAAGTGGCTAGCTCTTGACTCCCACACACATTGAGTGGGCAAGGAATGATTCCCCCAAAGAAAGGGATGCTGAGAAAGGGCAGATGAGAATATAGCCACTGTAATGGACAAAAGTCTCTGGCTTGATTCAGTTATTTATTAAAATCTCTAATTTTTCAATTAGTGGTTATTTCTGCCTTACAAATAAATCTGACCTTGAACATTGATATTTTGGCTGGCCATAAATACAGACTGAAAAATATTACAAGCTCCTAAAGTGAGCAACTATGTTTGCTTAAAACAAATGGTGCATACATGTACACATACCACATACAACACTCACACACGTGTGACTTTACCACTGGGAGTTTATTCACAAAGGACCCACAGAGGAGATGGGGAACAAACTTTGTTTTCAAAACTGGCTGTGTACTCTTGGGCAAGTTTACTTGACCTCACTGAGCCACATCTGGAAAGTGGGTATGAAGTGAAAGAATAGACTCTCCCACCAATTACCTAAGACTTTCACTGTGTATGTACTTCATCCAAATACTTTAAGGGGGCATTCATGGCTCTTCCTAAGATGTTATAAAATATGACCCCATATAGTTTGGGTTCAGAGATTGACTCCTATTTTGCAGCTTATAATACTGGGACTTGGGACTTTTCTGAGCCTTGACCTAAAATAAACAGTGAATAAGGCTAAGAGAATTCTGATATGTCTGAGAGTTTCCAGCACAAAGGTGCAGATGTAGAGGGGCTATTAGAGATCTGTTTGCATGGGTGCTAACGTCCCTCCTGGGGAAGGACAAAAATAAAAAACATTGCATGCTCTGCAGGGTTAATATATAGCTACTCATCTCTGGGAGAAGGACTGAGGATCTTCTCAGGAGAAGGTACCTGCTCACAGGAAAGGGGCCTTGGCACCACCAGCTGGAGCCAGCCCTAGTTCTCTGCATGGAGAGATGTCTTTCTCCACCATGGGGTCACTCCTCAGAGTTATCCTCCTGTCCCACGTCCCCTGGGTGAAATATGAATCTTTTAAACAGGAGAGCAGCTGTAAGCAAAATGTTTCAATAGCAGTTGCTCCAATGGCATCACATCCACCTAGCCGACAGACAGTAAATCAAGGCAGAGAAGGCCATTCTGCTTCCCTAGAGACGCTGCATAGTGCCTTCTGGAGCCTTTGTCATGGAGCCCCACGGAGCAGAGATGGTCACAGGGAGGCTCTGTTGTTCCCAGAGGATTGATGGAGTGACCACCACTGCTTCCATTTTTCATGGCAGTGGGGGTCACTGGTAGGCAGGGAACTGCTGTGCCCACAGAACCCTGGGGTTCTGGGGAGTAGCAGTAGCTCTAAAGAGCAGTGATGGCCATTAGAGGAGAACCATTGCCCAACCCCCTTAGCTGCCTTGTGCAGAGCAATTTAGCTTTGCCCTCCTTCGAGCCTCCTTTGAGATCACCTCTTAAAGTGACCTTCAATTATTTGACCATTTAACTGAATATGATGTTGTCAATCAAAAGACTCTGAAGTTAGAAGGATTTCCCTCCATCCTGGTGTAGAGGCAGCAAAGAGTGAATTTCTAGGGTGTTCATGTGTATAATTGTTTTCTTCACACACATACACTAAAAAGATGAATGGATATACACCAAAAGGTTAACTCTGGTCCATGATTGTCTCTGGTTGGTGAGTATAAGTAATTTTTTTTTCTTTTTGTTCCTTTTTGTCTCCTTCCTTCCCTTTTCTTTACTGGGAAGGCTTAAATTTCTAAATATGCTATAATTTATTTGTTTTGTCTTTATATTTAAAAAAATCCATTGATTAAAAAATAAACAAAACCCTCTCTATCCATTCTTAAGCTCCATTTTAGAATCTCACTCCTCAGTAGAGCCATTTCTAGCCTTTCCTCCTCCTATTCCTCCTGCCAAATAATGAGGAACATTTAATCTCCTGAACTGGGGCAGTGCCACCAGCTCCACAGGCCCCCCCGTTAGCCCCCGCCAAAGGTTGGCTGTCCGTTCAAGGTGCCCAGCCTGGGGCCTTAAATTAGTCACATAATGGTTCCAACTCTTTTAATTCAATTAAAATTAATAACTTTTGATTGAACATCCAAGTGCTATGGTGGGCCGTGAGCCTTTGTACATACAAAGGTATAGTTAATGGCCTTAGCAGGAGCGCTTGGAATAAATTGAAGTATGAGCCCACCCTTCTCATTTAACCCACCTTGGTGCTCTCAGCTTCTTCCCAACCCACCCCATTCACATGAGTCCCAAGGCCTCTCCAGAGTTCTCTGTGCCCTGCTTTTTGCCTATCGTTGTGTGTATAGACAATAAACTCACAGAGGATATGAACTGACACTCCATGGGATGTGAAAAAATAATTAGAAGAAGGGATGGAAATATTAGAAATTTAACTTACCTTTACTTTCAACCTAAAACAAAAGGGAAGTGAAGCTTTACCAGTGTTTTATATTTGTTGGCACCCTAACTAACCAGATATATAACAAATGAGTTGTCAATACTAAAACTGATACAGGCAATTTAATCTGCATTGGAGACTCATTCTGTATATGATGAAACTAGACCAAGGTGAATGAGAAATGCCTTTAAAACAAAGTATAGTTTACCAATATGTAAAAAAGTACAGTTCTTAAAAAAGAAACTTAATATGTCCGCAAAATAATAATACAACAGAATGAGTATTTGAAGAGGAAGGAGTCAAAGGAAAATATTTGGAGTTAGCTTATATCTCTCTCTTTACCATTTCTCCACTAGAGTCATAAAACTTTTCCAGAAGCTACATAAATGTGTGCTAATAATCACAACAATTTAACACTTCATTATTATATATAATTATTGTAATAATTTAACAATTATAATACTTTAGGATTGAATTCTAAAAAATCAAATATCTTCCATTTTCAATGTTCATTAATTATATTAGTTTATATTTAACATTTGGGTTATTTTTGAATAATTATTTTATCTATAAACTTTAAATCATATGTTTTTATTTAAATTTTTATGAATTTGCTTTAACTTGTTGCTTTTTAACATATTTATTTCATATGTTTGCAAGATGATGAATATTTCGCTTTACTGACTTTCTATATTATGAATGTTGAACATATGAATTAAAAAAAATACTTATGTGAATATCCGTGCTTTTCTAATTTACAAAATGAGTACCAAAATACTTAACTGTCATTTTGATTTTTTTATACTTTGACGAGTTGGTTAATAAAAGTGTGAAGTGTGAACCCATCACAATTAGGAATATTTTAAAACACAGTATTTTAACTTTGTCTCATCCTTTGACTGTTTTAAGTTTTTAATGTTTTATAATGAAAGCAATATATTAATACTAGAGGCCTGGTGCATGAAATTTGTGCACAGGTGTGGTCCCTAGGCCTGGCAGGTGATCGAAGTGTGAGTGTCTGGCATGGAAGGGCAGGTCCCAGCTGACCTCTGGGCCCTGGGCAGCACCTGGACCCCCGGGCCCCCACGTGCCCCACTCCACCTGAGTCACGGTTCCCGAGTCCCCATGCGGAGATGCAGTGAGTGCGCGGGTCACCGCGAGCCTTTGGGCTGCCCAGTGGCGCTGCACAGAAGCTCGGGGGGTGGGGGTGGGGCAGCGCACTCTCTCCCAGCCAGCCTCGCAGACCTACTTCTGAGTGAACCCACGGGAGCCTGACCAGCCTCTGTGGTCCTGGTAGCTGCAGCCAGGCTCATCCGGAAGAGGCGGTGTGGGTGCTGGGTGCATGAGCCCTGGCATCACCCGGGAGGGTAGCAGGCAGAGTGAGAGCTAGTTCAGAGGACACCCTGCATTGTCACCACACCTATGTCCCTGTCACCTCTGCCCCCAGGTAGCAGCGAGAGGTCACAGCTCCCTGCCCGGGCCCTGCAGGAGGTTGGTTGCCACTCTCCACTCCCAGTTCCCCTTCCCACTCTGGGGCCTGGCCCCAATCATGCGATCAGGGACTGCTGGCCGGCCGCTGGTCACTGTCTACAGGATGATCGGTTGGGGTTGGGCTCCCCCACGGCCCGGCTCCCTCAGCACCTGGGAGCTGGGAGGTAGCCCTGCCCTCTGCCACCACCGCTGGTTGACATCTGCAGGGCGATCAGCGGGGTGATCAGGCCCCTGCTTGCACCTTGGCCTGGTGCCGCCCGTTCACCTGCTTCACCATCCCGCTGTGGTCCCGCTCTTGTCTGGGCCCATCGGGGCCAGCAGCGCCTCCACTGCCACCCGCTGCCAGTGCCGTGTTGCCAATGCCTACCATCTTCTGCGCTGCCCCCTGGAATAGATGATTGTAACTTTTTTTTGTTCATAGTGAGCGGTAGAACTCCTGGTTGAGCAATATTCATATTAGGCTTCTATTATATAGGATTAGTTGATTCAGAAAATTTATATATGGATGCATATATTGAAGGTGGATGTTCAATACTTTTTTACCAATGGAGAATACAACAAATTTTCTATAAGCTTCAGAGACCTGTTTACTGTAAAAAATGTTTATATTGTCAGGTTTTTTTTTGTTGCAGTTGTTTTTTAAAGAAAAGCTAGCATTCAGCAAATAAATACAATTGAAACTGTCTAAAGATCAGAAAAATGTTTTGGAAGACTTCTAGAGTTCCTCCATACTTTTCCTCCTTAAAGTTGACGCCAGCCTCTTTCTCCCATAATGCTAGCTAGACCCAGGGGAGGTCATTTGACCGCTTCCATGTTTCATGGCATCGTGTAGTATATTCATGCAGGTCATTACGGGAAAGGGGAAAATGAGAAAATATCCCTTGGCTTTTATTCAGGAGATGTTTCAACTGTATGTGTCTGAATAGCCTTCTCTGAATGTCTGGTCTATGAGGTCAGTTGGCTGCAGGCATCCCTCTGTCACCAGGTGCAGGGAATAAAACTATCAGGGAAAGAGAGAGCCAGTCCAAACACTCATTGCTCTGTGTTCTTTAAACAAAGAAACAGGGAGAGCCTGTATTCCTAAAGAATAAAGAAAGTATTATTGGTGTTTTGGGGAATGTCCATTTGTAGACAGAAAAGGGCTGATTGCTGGCATCAGGTACAAATGATATAAAGCCTCCAGTGCCAAGAACTTACTATATACATGAAGTCCAGCACCACCTTTACCTACATTGATGTTTGTAACTTCACAGAGACATTGGGTCACTGCAGGGAAAGGGAGTAGTACAGTTACACTGGTAGCCCTGGATTTTGTGCTAAATCCTATCCCACTGGCCATAAGCCCTTGTGCAAACATGGGAATGATGGTCTTGATTGTCAATTCTAAAGGCATGCTTTTTTATGTTGATTCACAAGGGTTGTCTCCATCTTTTCTGTGGATATTTTCCTCAAATAAGACTCACACTTAGACCACATGTAAATTTGGATAATGATTGCTTGAGTGTTGACAGAGAATTTGGCACAGTGCCTTGCAAAACCAATGGAACCTTGGGAGACTGCTTTTATCCTTAGCATGGATCCAATCTAGACATGAGAAAGAACATGCCTTCCAAGAAAGCTTTTCTAAACCATTGCTGGGGAGAAATGCAATTGAAGGGAAATCTGACATGTGAGTGGAATATATTAGGTAACATACTCAACTTCATAATCGAAAGCATTTGTCATTTGGTTGAAATAGAAGACCAAGGAGGAAGTGGCTTTGTTCCACAACACAAAGTCTTTAAAGTTACAATCACCTATACCTGCAAAAATCTTCCCAACAAAGACATATGTTACTAGATGTTGTAATTGTAATTTAATTTCTTCTTTTAAATTTAAGAGTCTTTGAAGAATGGCAAGAGGGTACAGGAGAGATCAGTGGGAAAAAATGGACATATAAGAAAGCAGTTAACTAAGATAAGCTATGCAACGAATTTGATTCATAGACCTTTTTTAAAAAATATATATTTTATTGATTTTTTTACAGAGAGGAAGGGAGAGGGATAGAGAGTTAGAAACATCGATGAGAAACATCCATCAGCTGCCTCCTGCATACTCCCTACTAGGGATGTGCCTGCAACCAAGGTGCATGACCTTGACTGGAATCGAACCTGGGACCTTTCAGTCCGCAGGCCGACGCTCTATCCACTGAGCCAAACCAGTTAGGGCTGATTCATAGACCTTTTATTGTCCCAGTGCTAATGGTTTCTTAAAATTGTGGCTCACGATTCCAAAGGAAATAGAATCTACACTGTAATAAGGTCTGATGAATTGAATTGACCATAAATGAATCTCAATTTCTGTAGATTATGGTATTATGTTTTGTTCTCATGTAACTTTCGATCCAGAAGGTAAAATGGAAATGAATATAGCAATTATTGTTTCAAAAATGCATGGCACCTTATCTATCAATGCATTTGTATTAGCCTTATTTATCATGTCTTTGTATTCTGTATTTTTGATCCTTTGACAATCTTAGAGCCTTGCTAACTCTGGAGGGACTGCCTCTCCCAGGGCTAGTTAATTCCTAGTGACAGCTGATAACTTCTCTGTGAAGGTGCCTTTCATATGCAGACCAACCATTCCAATGCCCTACCCCCAACTTCATTGAGCTCTTACACTCCAGACCACTAGTCTCAGGCATTAACCATCTCAGGGCTGGATACCAGACAACTAGACACAACCTCTATTCCCCAGAATTATTCAGACTAGCCAATCTTAAACCTTCTTACTCTGTCTCACCAATTTCTTCCTAAAGAAAGGACAGTAAAGGCTCTTGTTCAGTATTCCCCACACCCTCTGCCTACTGACCAACCCTGGCACTTCCCCCCATGTTATCCCCCTCCTAGGATATGTGAGTATAAGAAAATAGCTTTCTTAAAATTGAGGTAAAATTGATATATAACATTATGTAAGTTTTAGGTATACAACATTATAATCTGATATGTGTATACACTACAAAGTGATCACCAGCAAGAGTCTAGTTTAAACATCCATCACCATACACTTGACAACTCCTCCCCGACTTCATTCATTTGGCCCTCCCACCTTCTGCTCCTCTGGCAACCACCAATCTATTCTCTGTATCTATGAGGTTTTTTGTTTGTTTGTTTGTTGTTTGGTTGTTGTTTTTAACATTACACAAATAGGCAAAATGATATGCTATTCTGTTTGTATGTAGCCCGATTTAGTCATTCATCCATTGATGGACACTTAGGTTGCTTCCATATCTTGGGTATTGTAAATAATGTTGTAGTAAACATAAGGGAGCATATATCTTTTCAAATTAGTGTGTTTGTATTCTATGGATAAACACCCAGAAGTGGAATAGTTGGATCATATGGTAGTTCCATTCTTAATTTTTCAAGAAATCATACTGGTTTTGATAGTGGTTGCACCAATTTACATTCCCACCAATAGTGTATGAGGGTTCTTTTTATTCCACATCCTCTTCAACATTTATTTTTTCCTATCTTTTGATATTTGCTATTCTAACAGGAGTAAGGTGATATCTAATTGTGGTTTTGATTTGCATTTCTTTAATAATTAGTGATGTTGAACATCTTTCCATGTGCCTGTTGGCTATCTTTATGTATTGTTTGGAAAAGTGCCAATTTAGACCTTCTGCCCATTTATTAATCAGGTTGTTTTATCATTGTTGAGTTGTACGTGTTCTTCATATATTTTGACTGATAACTCCTTGTTAAATGTATAGTTTGCAAATATTTTCTCCCATTCATTAGGTTGCCTTTTCATTTTTGTTGATGGTTTCCTTCACTGTGCAGAGCCTTTTAATTTGATGTAGTCCCATTTATTTATTTTAGCTTTTGTTTTCCTTGCCTTTAGAAGTCAAATCCACAAATGCTAAGACTGGTGTTAAGAAGCTACTGCCAGGTTTTCTTTTAGGAATTTTATAGTTTCAGGCCTTACATTAAAGTTTTTAATCAATTTTGAGTTAATTTTTGTATATGGTATAAGATAGTGGGCTAGCTTCATTCTTTTGCCTGTAGCTGTCTACTTTTTCCAACATCATTTATTGAAGAAACTATACTTTTCCCAGTGTATGTTCTTGGCTTGTTTGCCATAAATTATTTTGATAGACCGTATATCTCTGAGTTTATTTCTGGACTCTCAATTGTGTTCCATTGATATGTGTGTCTGCTTTTATGTCAATACCATTACTGTTTTGATTATTACAGCTTTGTAGTATAGTTTGAAATCAGGGAGCATACCTGTAGCCCTTCTTCTTTCTCAAGATTGCTTTTGCTATTTGGGGTCTTTTGTGATTCCCTATAAATTTTAGAATATTTTGGTTCTAATTCTTTGAAAAATGCCACTGGAATTTTAAAAGGGATTGCGTTGAGTCTATAGATTGCTTTGGGTAATATAAACATTTTAATGACATTCATTCTTGCAATTCATGAGCACAATGTATCTGTCCATTTATTTCTTTTACCTTTCATTTTTTTTTTTTTACCAGGGTCTTACAGTTTTTAGAGTATAGGTCCTTCACCTAGTTGGTTAAATTTATTCCTAGGTATTTAATTCTTTTTTATAGAATTACTAGAGGCCCGGTGCACAAAAATTTGTGCACTCGGGGGGATGGGAGGGTCCCTCAGCCCGGCCTGTGCCCTCTCGAAGTCTGGGACCCCTCGGGAGATAATGACCTGCTGTCTTAGGCCCGCTCCCGGGTAGCAGAGGGCAGGCCCAATCCCTAGGTGCAGCCCCTGGTCGGGCTCAGAGCAGGGCTGATTGGGGAGTTGGGGCGCCGCCCCTGTCATGCACAGAGCAGGGGGATCAGGAGGTTGCGATGCCACCCTCAGTCACGCTCAGGGTAGGGCTGATTGGGGAGTTGCGGCGCCACCCCCTGTCACGCACAGAGCAGGGCCCATCAGGGGGGTTGGGGCTCCTTACCCTGTCACGCAGAGAGCAGGGCCAATCGGGGTTGGGGCGCTGCCCCCTGTCACGCAGAGAGCAGGGCCAATCAGGGAGTTGGGGCACTGCCCCCTGTCACGCACAGAGCAGGACCCATCACGGGGGTTGGGGCTCCGTACCCTGTCATGCACAGAGCAGGGCCCCTCAGGGGGTTGGGGAGCTCCCCCCTGTCACGCACAGAGTAGGGCCGATAGGGGAGTTGGGGCGCCGCACCCTGTCACACTCAGGGCAGGGCCGATGGGGAGGTTATGGCTCTACCCTGTCACACACAGAGCAGGGCCCGTGTGGGGGGCGTTGGGGCGCCACACCCTGTCACACACAGAGCAGGGCTGATCAGGGGGTTGGGGCTCCGCAGCCTGTCACACACAGAGCCACAGGGCAATCGGGGTTGGGGAGCTCCCCCTATCAGGCACAGAGCAGGGCTGATCAGGGGGTTGGGGCGCCTTCCCCTGTCACAAACAGAGCAGGGCGGATAGGGAGGTGGTGGCCCCACCCCCTGTCACACACAGAGCCACAGGGTGATCAGGGGGTTTGGGCGCTGCCCCCTGTCACACTGATCCCAGTGCCGGGAGGCCTCGTGGCTCCGCTGATCCTGGTGCTGGGAGGCATATTACCCTTTTACTATATAGGATAGAGGCCTGGTGCATGGGTAGGGGCCAGCTGGTTTTCCCTGAAGGGTGTCCCGGATCAGGGTGGGGGTCCCCACTGGGGTGCCTGGCCAGCCTGGATGAGGGGATGATGGCTGTTTGTAGCTGGTCACACACCCTTCAAGGTGGGGGTCCCCACTGGGGTGCCTGGCCAGTCTGGGTGAGGGGCTGAGGGCTGTTTTCAGGCTGGCGGGTGACAGAAGCTCCCAACTGCTCCTTTTTTTCTTTTTTTTCTTTTTTTTATTCTGGGCCAGCTTTAGCCCTGAGGCTTGTCTCCAGCTCTTAGGCCTCCACTGCTGAAAGCAGGTTTCTGGCCTTTGTTTACCTTCTGTATTTGAAACAATGTTGCGATCCTGCTGGCTGAAGCCTGGTGGACTAAAACAGGTTTCTGGGGTCTTGTTTAACTTCTATATTTGTAACATAGTTGCTTAGAGTTGTAGCTCAGAGGCTGGCAGCAGCAGGCAGGGAACGTTGGAGTCCTCCGTCACTGAAGCAAGCAAGCCTCAGGTTCGCTTTAAGCTGCTTTGCTGCCAGCCGCCATTTTGGCTGGCAGTTAATTTGCATATTGCCCTGATTAGCCAATGGGAAGGGTAGCGGTCGTAGGCTAATTACCATGTTTCTCTTTTATTAGATAGGATAAAATTCTTAACTTCTCATTCTGACTGTTTGTAGTATATAGAAATGCCACAGATTTCCATATATTGATTTTGTATCTTCCAACTTTACTGAATTTATTTATTAATCTTAATAGTTTTCTGGTAGAGTTTTTAGGGCTTTCTAAAATATTATGGCATCTGCAGATAGTGACAATTTTAGTTTTCCCTTTCATATTTGATGCCTTTTTTTTTTCTCTTTTTCCTTATTGCTGTGGCTAGGACTTCCAATACTATCTATAATAAAAAAAGCGTAATATGCTAATTAGACCGGACAGCCAAATGACCTTCCGGATGTTATTCTGGACGTCCTTCCAGACGAAGCTGCCATGGTAGGGTCCAAGGCAGAGGTGGTTAGGGGCAATCAGGCAGGCAGGCGAGTGGTTAGGGGCAATCAGGAAGGCAGGCAGGCAAGCGGTTAGGAGCCAGCGGTCCTGGATTGCGAGAGGGCTGCCCGGCTTCCAGTTTAGGCCCGACTGTAGGGATCTGGCATTCGGACATCCCCTGAGAGGTCCCGATTGCGAAAGGGTGCAGGCCAGGCTGAGGGTCTCCTGCCCCCCCACACGAATTTTGTGCACCGGGCCTCTAGTGTTGAATAATAGTGTGAAGGACATTCTTGTTTTGTTCATGATCTTAGAGTAAAAGCTTTCAGCTTTTCATCACTTAATATGATATTGGCTGTGGGTTTGTCATATATGGCCTTCATTTTGTTGAGTTATGTTCCTACTATATCTGTTTTCTTAAGAGTTTTTAAACATGAATGAATGTTGAATTTTATCATATGATTTTTTTCATCTGTTGAGATGATCATATGAATTGTATCCTTCATTTTATTTATGTGATGTAGCATGTTGATTAATTTATGGATGTTGAACATCTTTGCATCCTTGGAATAAATCTCACTTGATCACAATGTAGGATCCCTTTCATGTATTGTTGAATTAAGTTTGCTAATATTTTGTGGATATTTTTTGCATTGTGTTCATCAAGGATAATGGCCTATAATTTTCTTTGTTGTGCTCTTCTTATCTGGTTTTTGTATAAGGGTAATGATGGCCTCATAAAATGAGTTTGGAGGCACTCCTTCCACTTCAATATTATAGAGGCATTTGAGAAAGCTAGGGATTAAATCTTTGAATGTTTAGTAGAATTCACCAGTGAAGCCAACTGGACTTGTACTTTTTTGTTGGGATGTTTTCAATTACTGACTCAATCTCCTTACTTTAATTCATATTTTCTATTTCTTCATGATACACTCTTGGAAGATTGTATGTTTAGAGGAGTTTATTCATTTCTTCCAGGTTGTCCAATTTGTTGGCATATGATTGTAGTATTCTCTTATGATCCTTTGTAGTTCTTTAGTATCACTTGTAACATCTCTTTAGTTTATGATTTTATTTATTTGAGCCCTCTCTTTATTTTGGTGAGTCTATCTAAAGTCTTATCGATTTTGTTTATTTTTCAAAGAAAAAGCACCTAGTTTTATTGATTTTTTATTGACTTTTTAGTTTTTATTTCATTTATTTATGCTCTAATCTTCATTATTTTATTTCTTCTACTAACTTTGAGCCTCATTTAACAAAACTATCTTTTCAACAGAAGTAATAAAATCTATATTTTAAAATAGCCTGGTGATGTTAATGCTTCTGTATAGCAGATTAGATTTCCTCCAAAAAATTATATAAATTTTGAATGAAATATAAAAACATATTTTAAAATGCATAGCTGGGTCACTAGAAAGTAAAGAAGAACCAAATTAATGAAAAGCACAATTCCAGACTAGTAACCAAGCTGATGACAAGGACTCCTACTGAGGGTATCCACTAATCTTTTGTGCGTATATCTTCAGTTTTAGTTGGCTTTACATAGAAGGCAGAAGACAAAGCCTAGAGCTAGCCCAAAGTGGAAAGTCAGGCTCATAAAACAGAGGCTCCTCAAAAGTGTTAACCTTGGTTGATGAACTTAGAAAAGATAAAACCCTACAAACCAACATATTCTTCACTTGGGGTTGAGGAGAGGGAATTCTTAATGGTCTCTCTTAAGGACTCATAATATGAACTTTGATTTCAAATAAATTTTGGGCTGGAATTTGCAATGTCTTTGTATCCCCCCAGAACTTCAAGCCAAGTTTATTTACAAAGTAATCCTAGGTAAGAAGAATATGCAGATATCCGAAAGAAGCAAATTGAAATAATTTCTAGAGAAACTGACCTTCAACCTTAGTCTGAAAAATTCTGCCACAGATAAAATTGCAAGAAACTTAGGCTCACATAAGGGAGGGAGGAAGGGAGGGAGGTGGGAAGGAAGGAAGGAAGGAAGGAAGGGAGGGAGGGAGGGAGGGAGGGAGGAAGGGAGGGAGGAAGGAAGGAAGGAAGGAAGGAAGGAAGGAAGGAAGGAAGGAAGGAAGGAAAGAAGGAAGGAAGGAAGGAGATGAAATGTAAGCTACAGTGAGTGTCACAGCCGGAAGTGGAGTATTGCATACTCTAAAAATAAGGTGTGTTAGTGAATTTTCAAAATAAAGAGCTTGAGCCTGATGATCCTTGAGGTCCTTTTAATTTCCACAGTTCAGACATTTAAAATGCTAAACAGTATGGAGCAGAAAGAATTACTTCAAATACATAGCCTTGTGAGAGGTCGAGATTTAAATTGTCAGGAAGACAGCACAGAGGAGCTGACTCAGCCTTCATATTTCCCATGCTCCTCATCTACATGGGCATACCCGTGGTGTATGGTTATGTTGCTCATGTCTGGACAGCATTCGTCATGCTGTCTTCTGGATGAAGGTTTTAAATTCCCTTTGAAGCATCAAAGCATGTCCCTTTACTGCCTGAAGCACAGTTATGACCACATGGAACAACCAGGAGATCTGTATGTGACAGACTCTCTTAGCAGATCTGTGCAGAGCCCCTCTACAGCTGGAGAGAGTTTCTCTGACATACAGAAAGGCCGTAGTCCCTGATTTGGTTCCTCCTCCCTCTCTTCCTCTTCTCATTGAGTATTTCATGCTGGTTCTGCTGTGACTGTCAGTTATTGAAATTGGTTAAGCACCATTCTGCCATTTAATACATCTGAAAATGAACAAATGACTTCACCACTCTGAGTTTTGGCAGCCTCATCAACAAAGCAGGCATAATCGTAGTACCTACTTCCTAGGATTGCTGTAAAAATTAAACAAGATAATCTCCATAAAGCACTTAGCACAGCATCTGGCTTGTCATGCATACAGTAATTGGCAGTTAGTGTCATTACTGTCCCATCTGGGGAAGATAAAGGAGTTCAGTCTCAAAATTAAGAGTTTGATAAACACATCAGTCCCTAGGCATGGTGAGAAAGATTGGATAATCCATCAGGCTGTGGATACAACTGAGATATCTGAGAGATCGGGAAACTTCTACACATTGTTATTATGCAGAGTTCTCAAACCATGTTTGAGAAAGGGAGTTTTGAGCCCAATCAAATGACTTATTTATTTGTTTATTCCCTAGAAACTCCGTTTTCCAAAAATGATTTGAAATAACCAGAAAAGAAACACACATGATGCAGCAGGATATAAAATTACATGTGGGAAATAAATTTCAGGAGGAAAATAGAGGTATAAAAATATACAGTATATGATAGAGAAAAACATGTAATAGAGTCTTAAACATCTAATATTGGATGCATTTTGAGTGTGCTTGAAACCAGAGAAACTCAGTCTGAGTCAGAGAGAGAAGGGCACCAAACCTTTTGAGTTTATTACCCAACTCATGAAATAAACAATGTCTTAGACAAAGCCTCCTAAGGAGGAACAATTGCATGCTTCTTTAAAAGATGGCTGGATGATACCTTCAGGCATCTATGATCCTCAAAAGGACTTCCACATTTCTTTTTTTTTTAATTTTTTAAAATATATATTTTATTGATTTTTTACAGAGAGGAAGGGAGAGGGATAGAGAGTTAGAAACATCGATGAGAGAGAAACACCGATCAGCTGCCTCTTGCACACCTCCCACTGGGGATGTACCCGCAACCAAGGTACATGCCCTTGACTGGAATCTAACCTGTGACCTTTCAGTCTGCAGGTCGATGCTCTATCCACTGAGCCAAACCAGTTAGGGCTTGCACATTTCTTTAGTCACCCTGTAGGTCCCCACGGTGTAGGGTCAGAGTGTTGGGGCCTACTCAGTTTTGGGTATTTATTATGTTTTTGTGACTCCTCAGTATTCTTTGAACACCCATCCTGGGGAGGAGGCAGACACCGTGCAGAATCCATCTTATTTCAGCAGGGGTTATGGCTGAGGCTGCAGAGTTTGGTGCCTAGCCCAGAGGTAGCATTGGTGCTGCAAGGAGAGAAGCAGGTGCACTAAGTCGATGCCAGACATGGAGGTGAAAGTGATGGAGATTCCAGCATCTAGGGCTCATGAGCTGTGGTAGCAGTTTTCGTGTCAGACCAGCTCTGCTGCACAGTTTGGGGAGTTGTTTCTGGAAGATTGTCTCAAGTCCACTACTCTAACTCTTTCAACTATTGTGAACTACCCAATAAACACCCTTTCTGCCAGAATCAGTTTCTTTTGCTTGAAACCAAGAACATTGGCGGTTACTCAGACATTACATACCATGTTTATTCAAATGAATATTTTGCTTATAAAAGTCATAGTTTGGTTCACTGACTTTGTTAGCAGAGATGATTTCTAGGGAATACAATTTTGGCAAAGAGTGCTTTTATTTGTTTTTTTTTTTTTCCCTATAAGGGAAATACATTGTTTTATTCATTTTAAAAGCTTAAATGTTAAAAACTGAAGTTGTGGTGAGGATGATTTTATCTGTTGGGCCATCAGGCTACCTGCTGCAGGCATGAATATACAAATGGACAATGGTCACACCATTTATAAAAATAGAACTCTGACCAATAATCTGCAGCCAAACAAAAACCCCTATAGCAGTCAGCCCAAATAACCCGGACTTGGTCAGTAATGACAGCTTCCCCAAATTTTCCTGTTCCAATGTAGGATCAATCAGAGAAAGCCATATACATTCCTCCAACCAATTACATAATATAATTCTGCTACCAATTCCAATGTGTGTGTGTTTTTCCCCCCATACCACCAAGCAATTCTTGGGCACCAACTGAGTGTCTTACAATTTGACTGAATTCTGAACAATTTACCTGGAGATACCATTAGCTCCTGCAGGTTAGGGTGAACAAGACTCCACCCTCTTCAGATGCCAATTGCAAGTCCAGGTTGTCACCTGTATTTCTGGCCAGTGGCTTATAGATTTAGGTTCCAAAGACCCCCTCATTGGGTTTGATGAATTTGCTGGAGGGGCCCACAGAACTCAGAAACATTTTTCTTACTACATCACTGGTTTATTATAAAACAGTATAACTTAGGAACAGCCAGAAGGAAGAGAAGCATAGGACAAGGTATGGAGAAAGGTGGTGAGCTCCCAAGTTCTCTGTGTGAGCTACTTTCCCTGAGTTAACATGTGTTCATCAACCTATAGACTTGTCAAACCCTCTCCTTTGGGATTCCGATGGAGACTTCACTGTTGGCGTTATTGAGTGAGTCATTGGCTATTGGTGATTGAACTCAATCCCCAGCCTCTCCAGACATCAGCGGTGTGGGACTGAAAATTCCAAACTTCCAGTCACATGGTTGGTTCCTCTGGCAACTAGCCCCGTCATAGGTGCTTTCTAAAAGCCACATGATTAACATAATAAAATATAAAGCCCAAGGCTTTTAGGAATTCTATGCCAGAAATGGTGCTGAAGACCTAATATTATAAATTACAGTATCACACATAGGATACCCTACTTCTAGTTAACCTTCCTACAGCTTCCACTGCCAACAGCCTCCTATTAAGACGTAGCTGAAGCTTTCCCTTTTTCCATTGTAAAGCTTTCCTACCCCTCAGCCTGCCTTTGAGTCTCTGCCAAATACACATGATTGTGGCTGGCTCCCTTAATACAGCCGTTCTGAATGAACAGGTTTCGCTTGTTCTTATTTGGGCAGTCTTCATTTATTTCCACATCACAGGGCATGTTGCTGTAGGTTGTGGATTGACTGGAACTGTGAGCTGCCTGCATTCTTCACTGCCTCCATGGTGGTTCCCTCCACTATTCCAGCTGAGCCCCATTCCTTAATGGCGGCGGGGGGGGGGGGGGCCCTTTGCCCTGACCCATTCAGTGGAAAGATGATGGATGTGGTGAACACTCAGGGAGAAGTGGTTAGCCTTAACATTTGTTCTCCTCATTCTGTTTTCATTCTTAAATCTGATTCTGCAGAGAAAAAGTATTATGCTTTAGATCATAGAGATTAAGCATAATGTAAGGCAGCATAGTACAAGACATAGGCACAACTAATTCTATGATTTGAAGGCTGTGTTTAACGGATCTTTGTATTACATGCAGCAATATTTTAGTTCTCAAAATTAATTCATAAAATGTAGGTTTTTATAATATGTATCTGCAAAATAATTTCCATTGTTTTTCTCTTCAAATGTATATAGGTTCTATAAGGTATTAAGTGAACAATGTATAGTTAATTTGCTAGTTACATTTGAAAATTTCTCAAGGTATTTGGGTATCTATAATAATAAAAGCATAATATGCTAATTAGACCGACATACCAAGCGACCTTCTGGACGTCATTCCGGACGACCTTTTGGACGAAGCTGCGGCGGCGGGGGATCAGGCAGAGGCAGTTAGGGGCGATCAGGCAGGCAGGCGAGTAGTTAGGGGCTATCAGGCAGGCAGGCGAGCAGTTAGGGGCGATCAGGCACGCAGGTGAGCAGTTAGGGGCGATCAGGCAGGCAGGCGAGTAGTTAGGGGCTATCAGGCAGGCAGGCCAGTGGTTAGGGGTGATCAAGCAGGCATGCAGAGTGGTTAGGGGTGATCAGAAAGGCAGGCAGAGTGGTTAGGGGTGATCAGGAAGGCAGGCAGAGTGGTTAGTGGTGATCAGGCAGGCAGGCAAGCAGTTAGGAGTGATCAAGCAGGCAGGTGAATGGTTGGGGGTGATCAGCAAGGCAGGCAGAGTGGTTAGGGGTGATCAGGCAGGCAGGAAGGCAAGCAGTTAGGAGCCAATGGTCCCGGATTGTTAGAAGGATGTCTGACTGCTGGTTTAGGCCCAATCCTGCAAGGATTCCTGTGGGATCGGGCCTAAACTGGCAGTTGGATATCCACCAAGAGGTCCGGGATTGTGAGAGGGTGCAGGCTGGGCTGAGGGATGCCCCCTCCCCCACAACTGTGCACAAATTTCCTGCATCAGGCCTCTAGTTATTACATAGATTATGAAGAATTTAGTAAAGTAATTCCACTGTTCTTGTTCATTGTTGGAGTTAGCGTTTTTAAATGGACCATTTATGTACCTATGCCAAATTAATGTTTCAGACTTTTCTGCTGTCTCACATACTCTTTTATTTATTTCTCTCTTTATAAATAGTTATTTAAAATGTGTCTTTTTTTAAATGCATGGAGCCTATTGTCAATAGAAAAACCCAAATAATCTCTCTTAAGTACTTTGTTTGCTTTGCATTGCATTTTTCTTCACTGCTTAAAAATTCATTTCACTACTCAATTTCACCAATTCTAAAGCAAATTTTTTTCACATTAGAGCATATATAAAGTACAAATATTTTTTTATAATCAATGTCATGTCATAGTTTATTGCATTTTTTTCATTGTCCGCTGATACACAAAATAACAGCATATTATAATTGATACATCTTTAACATAGTGAAATGTGATAGCAGATTTTGATTGACCATTGTTTTCTGGGTGTTCTGTACCCTAAAAGGTACTGTAGACATGCAACAGCCCTGCTGAGGGCACTGGCTTCCCAAAAGTGCCCTTGAGCTCTATGGTTTCTTGTGAGGAGCGGAGCAAGTGGGTCACCAGTGTGACACTGTCCTCCCCCCCCCCCCCCTTCTTTTTAAACAAATGGACTTCTCTATAAGCTTTCCTTAGAAGAGAGGCTGTGTTGCTAAACAAAACAAAACAAAACAAAACAAAATTTTGAAAATCAGTGATCAGGAAGATTGAGTACCCACAGCAAGCGAAAATAGGGCTCCTTCGTGAGCTCCTGCTATACGATGGGCCCAAAACTAGACACTATACATATGGGGCAGGAGATTTTATAATGGTACTAATTTGTATTTGTTGTCTATACCTTTACTGCTCATTTATTGCTCACTTCTAGCAGGTAATCAGGTTTGTGTTCTCTTTGCCTAAGGAGGTTGGTGGCAGGGCCTCAAGCAGGAATGCCTCTTCCTGGTTCTTATAAATGCTTCAATTCTTAAAGATGATGCTGGCTGTCCTTCACCCCCATGCCTCCACTGGGAAGAGGTCTGGTCTGAATCCAGCATTGTGGTCCCCTCTGTGCAGGTGGCCTCCGGAGGTCACTTGACTTGAGATACTCATGGGAAGATGGATCCCGGGCACAAGCCTCCAATTCTCTGTCGTAACCTTGACCAAGGCGCTCTCCATGACTAAATGTTAGCTCCTTTGAGCCCTCTGTTTGACTGGGCCCAAACTTGGGTTTCTGTCTCTGTATTTGTAGAGTTCAATTGTAGCAAGAATCTTACTAAGTCATTTCAACCAGAATCTCCCTTCTTCAATGTCTGACCACCCTCATTATCTAACCCAATTCCTCATCTTCCTTCATCCCCCTGGTAATATGTAATCACTCTGGCCGGCTTTCAGTTTGAATTTTGTTAGGGCATTTAGCAAGAATTACCCTACTGTTTTAGTAATTTTCCATCCAGCAAACTCCTCTCCTACTTGGCTCTTTGGCTATAAGTACTCACTTTTCCTTGTCATATTTGGACTTGAGCCCAATCTCTCTTCCCAACTACAAAACCCCATTGCAGTAATTCCTATACCTATTGCAACAGTCCTGAGTACAGTCGGCTTTGCCACTTTAACAAGTGTCAGAATGTTTTGTTCCTTTGCCAGTCCATGCCCCGGGAGTGCCAAGACCTGCAGGGATAGTGAATGTCTCCTTGGCACCCAAGCTGAGCAGAGGTCTAGAGGAGTCTTTGATACTCTGATAGGTGTAGCATGATGAAAGGAAAGGAGAGAGCTCTAAGGATTGCTGTGCTTGGATTTCACACTACCCTGGTAGGTTGAGACTTGGAGATGATTTAAGAAAAAGAAAAATGCCTTTCTGCCCAGCTGGTGTGGCTTAGTGGTTGAGTGTCGACCTACGAACCAGGAAGTCACAGTTTAATTCCAGGTCAGGGCATGTGCCCAGGTTGCAGGCTCAATCCCCATTGCGGGGGCATGCAGGAGGCCATTGATCAATGATTCTCTCGCCTCATTGGTATTTCTCTCTCTCTCTCTCTCACTCTCCTTTCCTCAGTAAAAGTATATTTTTGAAAAATATATTCTTGCACAGCAAAATTTGGGTATGCCGATTTAATTTATATCGTGACACATATTTTACACATTTCGCTTTACATAGAAAAAGTTAGTACTACACCTGTTTTACTATTGAGGTCTTGGAGGTTCAGAAAGAGAACAGGTTTTCAGAGTGATCCAGTCAGAGCAGAACATGTACTGCTAAAAGCAGTGATGAGGAGACCATATTCTTTGGCTTAATTATTTAATTCACAGCTTAACAATTACGTCCTTGTCTAGTCATTTCTTAAATGTATGCTCTCTGTTGATTTCTTTTTAAGAGTGTTGAGTCACTCAGGAAAGGAAGCTTACATTTGAGGAAATATTCTCAATTATGCCAAAAATATCTGGATACAAAGTAAACAATAAAAAAGAATTAAAAGGAAGCATTCAGTTTCATCCAGAAGATTAAGAGCCCTGTAGTCATAGTCAACGTTAGAGGAAGATGAAAGATGTTCATTTAAACTGTGATGGAGTGTCTGGCCTTGTGGGAGGAGGACCCTAATGGAAGGACAAAAGGATCGTAATAAAAGTATGAACTCAGCAGTGGGATGGGCTAGGTCTAAATCCTGTTTCTTTTTTATGTAACCCATTAAATGTGATTAGCAAAGTGCTAACATATGGCAACCCATAATTTGTTTTAACTGTATCATGGAGGCAGCATTTTACTCTACCCTTCTAGGTTCTTTTGGCTGGTCTAGTAATTAAATTGACAAGAGACAGATTAACAGGAGACAAACAAATTTAATTACATACATGCGGACGCCCCATAAGAATATGAGCCCACAGGCAGTTAGGTAATTGATGCTTATACTGTATGCCATTCTGAGCTAAGGATAAGGGGGTACGGATCTGGAACATCAAAGGGGAGGAATACAATTTATAGGAAGATGGGAAAAGCACATGTTTGCTATGCCATGCACAGACAATGGGACACAGAGAGGACTTTGAACAAAGAGGCTCTACCTAGTTCCCTCCCATTTACCACACCTAGCCCATATTCTTTGTGGATATTTCTGGTGATAGATAGTTCTCCTGGACCAAGTGCTCTATTAAAATTTTTTAGGTAGTTAAGGAAGAGGTAAAAAAAAAAAAAAAAAGTTCCTGAGTCCTTAGGATCTCATTTCTCTTTAGCCACAAATAAAAGTGGCACATTCTGGGAGACTCATTCTGAATCCCTTCAATTATTTAGGAAGGCCAAACACAGTAAAGAGTTCAACTTGGCTCTTCCACTTATCAGCCAGGTGACTTGGAGCAAGTGATTTAACTTCTGAGCATCAGCTGTATCTTCTGGACAATAGGGATCCTAACAGAATCTGCCTCATGGGTTGTAGTGAGGATTAAATGAGATGATGGATATGAGGCTCTTAGCCACATAATCAGCACTAAATGTTTGCCATTTTAGTATTATTACTGTAATCGCTGCTGTTACATGCAGCTACAAGTCTACAAGTACTTTGAGTTAAACTGAAGCAGCAAACATCTTCTCCCCTTCTTTTTCCTTCTTTCTACACCCTTGCCATCCTCCTCCCCCCCTCCTCTTCTTCCTCTTCTTCCTCTTCCTCCTCCTCCTCTTCCTCCTCTTCCTCCTCCTCCTTTTTCCTCCTCCTCCTCTTCCAATAAGGCTTAAATTGAGAGAATGTCGAAGTTCTGGAGCCACCAATTTTTTCAGCATGAGCATGAAAAACAAGTTTCTCAATTTTTACCTAAATTCACTTGGAAACAAAGCTCAGATCTGGAGAATGACTAATTATTATTATAGCTCTATAAGAACTAGAAGGTAAATATTGGCCTTCTAGATGCAAGCATTACATTCCACTAAAATTAGTGTAAAGTGGTTTTCCACTACAAACATAAAATAGATGATTTTGTTTTGGGAGCATTTATTATCATGTAGATTAGATATTAAACACAAATATCTTATTTACTAATTCACCATTCATGAGAAAATTAGACATGCTAAAAAGTTCTCATTTTTAGAGCAAAAAGTCTTTTAAATTCTCAATTCAGAAGGTCTACCAGTGCCCAAAAGATATTTAAATGCATGCAGATATTTTTCAAAATCTTCAATCCAGATGAAAAGTGTGATTCAGTCTACAGTGTTGCTAATTTTTGACAAAGCACTATGATTTCTAGCTTGTTTCTTGTTTCTTCATATATATTTATGCAGACAGTCATGATGAAAGCAATGATTAATTTGTAAAACAATTTGAAAGTTCAAGACTAAAGAGGTATTTCATTGTCTCAGAGCAATCACAGCATTGTGTTTTCTTTTCTTTCTTAATGGCTCTCAACTTCCTGTGGCCTTTGTTGCTAGGAAACTAGTCTCTACAGAATTGAAAGCTACCTTGCTGTTTTTGCTGATTCTGTGGAGTCAGAAATGAACCAAGTGTATTTTGAATCTCAGGATTAACTGTCAGTGATGTGTCTATGGATGATGTAAAAAACCCTGAGCTCAACATTTTCTGTAGAGCCACCACTAAAACCCCAGGAGCAACCCAATTCCTTTATAATTTCCTTTTGGAAAATTCCATTAGTCTATCCCAGTGGTTCTCAACCTTCCTAATGCTGTGACCCTTTAATACAGTTCCTCATGTTGTGGTGACCGCCAATTTCATTGTTACAAATTGAACATAATTAAAGCATAGTGATTAATCACAAAAAACAATATGTAATTATATATGTGAAAGGGTCTTTGGACCCCCAAAGGGGTTGCGACCCGCAGGTTGAGAACTGCTGGTCTATCCTATATAAACTTACTCTCCCAGAAGTAGAAAGAAAAAAGAAACTGATATGTGGTCCATGTGCCCCCATTTTCATATTGAATTAAGGTACAGGTCACTTTAGGAACCCTGACATGTTCAAAGAGGTAGAGCTTCAAAGCAACAATGCATCCTGTCCAAATTGCATTCTTTCTGTATAGTTCTCTTTGTACTCACAGTTCAAGTCCATACTTTAGAATGCATGCTGGAGGCTTTTAAGCTTCCTTGCTGGTATTGAAAATGATGAGAGCAACCAAAAGGCACTTGCAAGATGAGAAGAATATAGTGGATATGATTTGCAATCTTGTTTCTCCTGCAACCCAACTCTGAAATACAGATTCTCTTTAACAGCACTTTGATTCTGATGCAGTTCTGGGAGTGTGCATTCAGAAGTAGGGGCATATCTATAAGATGCAAATCATCTGATGGGGCAGAAGTAAAGGTTCAAGGCAGGTCATAAGGCAGCCCTGAGATACAGTCTGACCAAAAATGGACCATCAGCCAGTAGCAGAATGGGGTTTTAAAAGCCCCTAGAAGAGTTTAAAGATTGGCTGACTCTATTCTCTGAAGCATTTCCTTTTTCCCCCCCACTCTATTATGCTCCTCTCTCTCTCTCTCTCTCTCTCTCTCTCTCTCTCTCTCTCTCTCTCTCTCTCTCTCTCTCTCTCTCTCTTTGTGTGTGTGTGTGACTCCACTGTGTTTCAGGTTTGAATTGAGCTACTGTCAAAGTTCTAGACTCTAGAATCTAGAGCCCACATCTTCTCAGCATGAGCATGAAACATGAAGATTTTCAGGTCTTTGCCTCAATTTAAGTTAAAGCTACCCCCCATCAAGCCTTGCTCTCCTATTGCCTTAAGCAGAGTGTCTTGCATTTAGATGGATTCCACCAACACTTACTAGATTTACTCCAGTCGTCCTTCATAGTTGATTCGGTTATGTCTAAATTATGCCCCAAATTATGCATCTTTGTTGTTGTTAGATAAAATTAGTCAGACTGATTAAAAGAAAAACCTAACATAGAGACAGACAATTGGCTGATTACAAAGCAAGCCATTGTAATATGATTGCATCAGAAGTACTTTCAACCCCTACTGTCATTGCAGAGTCCCCTCAGTTTAGATTGCTGGGAAGGGAATAAGGACATATCATCTTCAACACTGGCCATAAGGACAGGTGCTAAAAGCTGAGTGGTAGCTGGTATAGGGGAAAGCACTAGCAGAGCAGAGGTGACACCCAGCCTGTCTAGAGAACCATGGTGGCAGTGTGGTCCTTTGTTCTGGCTTCTACCATTGGCACTGGTGTAGGCTCATTTCTAGTATCCAGAATAGCCCTTGTTCACCAAGCTACCAACCAGCTCCTAGATGCTGGGTTCAGACATGCTAGCTCAGGATTCCCTGGATCAAAAGCCCTGATTTATTTCTTTTATCCAATCCCTTCCCAGAGGACTGGGAAGTCTCCTTTTATATCCCCAAACACAAAAAATATGATGCTGCTCCCTTTTCTTGGCAGTGGAGCCATTTGCTCATCCTCCTAATATTACCCACTCTTTTATAACATACCCACTCTTTTAAGCTTAGTCCTCAATGACTCAAAGGAAAGTTACTCTCCTAAAGTCAATTTGCTAAGTGCTTCCAAAGAAACTTTCTGAGATATATCTTCTGGGTAGGAAAACAGAACTCCAGCAGGGCATGATTCCATACTAAATAAGGATAAAAACCATTCTTCCATTTCAGAAATTATGTCTGCCTTTTAATGTTGGGACGTGCACAACAGGGCAGTATTTCTTAGTTCTCTCAGACCTTGGGTTTGAAAACAAGCCATCTGAGATCAAATTGTACGGTGCTGGGGAATATGGGCAATTATTTTACTTGTCTAAGCCTCAATTTTCTTGCTTGTACAAACAGGATTTGTAGCAATAGTCTCCTGATAAAGATTATTGTGAGAATTCCATGAGGTAATGGATTATTGTGAAAATTCCATGAGATAATGCATGTTCTTAGTAGAGAACCTGGCATAGAATAAAGTGCACAATAACTAGTTTCTATTATTATTATCTTATAGTATCCTGTGTATGCATCAAGCACTATTGGAAATTGGAGAGGGAAGACGAGTAGACAGGCATACGATTATCAAGGAACTATCAGTCCAGTGCAGAAAACAGACATGCTAAGTGTAAGTTCTAGTACTAAGCAGTGTATTAGAGGAAAGAATATCCTGTCACAACACTCTTGAGGGAAGCTGAAAATAGAGATTCAGGAATGCTTCACAGAGGTTGGACATGTGATCTGGCTATTGAAGGAAAAATAATAAGAAAGGAAGAAAAATTCCAGGTAATGGAGCACCTATCCACAGTTAAGACTCTTTCTTGCTGTCTTTGGGCAACCTGGATTCGCTTGGCATTAACGTTGAGCTTGGGGTACCTGTGGATAGGGTGTAGTTTAGAAGTGTGAGAACCTAGAAGTGGAGGAGACAAGTCTTGATGTGTTTCTTTCCACCAATGGACATTGCTGGTACTTTCTGGGCTGTCGTTTACATATTAAAACTGACAACTAAATGGCATAATTCAGTTTAGTTCATTAACTCTAACCTGTGGTTCAACCAAGGAGTTTGAGGCTTTCATTGAGATCACCTGTTCTCAGATATAAATAAAGATAATAAAGATTTCAGGTATTTCTCTTAAAAATTTACCCCAAACTTATCAAGTTTTAGAATATTTCATCTCAAAAATTTTCTAGCTTGAGTAATCTGGGGTATTTTTGTTTGCTTTTAAAAAAAAATGATTTTTTACAGAGAGGAAGGGAGAGGGGATAGAGAGTTAGAAACATTGATCAGCTGCCTCCTATACACCTCCTACTGGGGATGTGCCCGCAACCAAGGTACATGCCCTTGACCAGAATCGAACCTGGGACCTTTCAGTCTGCAGGCTAGCACTCTATCCACTGAGCCAAACCAGTTAGGGCATGTTTGCTTTTGTTTTAACTGTGTTATTAATACTTAAAGCTTAAAATGTTCCTTCTTAAAGAAACAAAAATTGTTATAATTTCTTTGAAGGGTATTCGTGCTTCTTTAAGGAAACTCTCTAATCAAAATGAGAAACTCTCATGGTCATAATACTATTAAGAGATAGTATTAAGCAGATCTGAGTCCTGCTTCTACCTCCTACTGTCCCTATGCCCTGAGGAAAGTTAGAACCTCTCTCAGCCTCGTTTCTTCATCCTCAAATTGGAAATATCTCTCCTCCCCCCTTAAACAATTTCAATAGACTTTTTGGGCAGTTCTGGATTCACAGCAAAATCAAGAAGGTACAGAGATTTCTTATTTACTATGTGACTATACATGTACAGAATCCCTCGCTATTAACTCTTTACTATTGAGGGATAACTTTGCTGAGTATAGAGTTCAAGGTTGGTGATTTTTTTCTTTCAACACTCAGTATTTCACTCCATTCTCTTCATTTTTACATGGTTTCTCATGAGAAGTATGCTGCAATTCTTACCCTTGCTCCTCTATAGGTAAGCTGGTTATCCCACTCCACCCCTAGGATTTTACCCATGTTTTCTCTTAGTAGTTGGTTTTATGCAGTTTGAATCTGATATGCCCATATTTGTTTTGTTTTGTGTTGTATTTTTTCTACTTGGTGTTCTCTGAGCTTCCTTGGTCGGTCATTTGGTGTCCACCATTAATTTTGAAAGTTTTCAGGCATTATTCAAATATTTCTTGTGCTGCATTCTCTTTCTTCTCCTTCCTCTATTCCAATTATGTGAAATTATTCCATAGTTCTTGGATGTTCTGGTTTGTTTTTCATTCTTTTTTCTCTTTACATTTCTATTTGAGCAGTTTCTATTGACCTATCTTAGAATTCACTGATTCTTTCAGTTGTGTTCAGTCTGCTGATAAGCCCATCAAAGGCATTTGTTACAATGCATTTCACTTCTAATATTTTCTTTTACTTATTTCTTAGAGTTTTCAACTCTCTACCTGCATTGTCCATCTGTTTTTGCTTGTTGTCTAATTTTTCCATTAGAGAACTTAACATATTAATCATAGTTATTTTAAATTCCCTGTCTGATAATTTCAATATATGTGTCATACTTGAGTCTGATTCTGATGATTGCTTTGCCTCTTCAGACAATAGTCTTTTCTTGCCTTGTACCATGTCTTGCAATTTTTGTTGCAAGCCTAACATGCTGTATTAGGTATTAAGAACTTTAGATGGGAATTTATGTTAATCTCCCTATGTTTAATGTTTACTGTCGCTATATGTGCCAGAGGCTTAAAATTACTCTAGTGTCCTTGTTTTCATCTCTCCACTTGATTGTGGACTTTCCTAAGTACTCCTCCTCAGAGGGAATTTGTGTCTTGCAGCTCTTTGAGATATAATTCACAGTTATAATATCAGAGCCCTGTTATCCTGGGGACAGGCATGGGAGGGGGAGAACACCATCAGACACAACCTTATTATGTGACATGACCAATAGGCTGCAACTCTGTTATATGACTCTATTATATTTATGGTTCAAAACAAGGAATTCACATAGTATGGCTATTGTTGTGTGGGTTATTATTATTTTTTTATTTGACAATCTAAGAGAAAAGATGTCAGTGCCCTTGACTAAATAGTCAGGTATTTCATGTTTTAAAAATTCTTTTAGCACACCGTTTGAAAATCTCTGCCCTATGCTCTTCCCTGGCTATGACATTCCCAATCTATTACCTTAAAGCCTTGATATCTGTTGACTATGGTTTCCCCCTTTCCCTACCTTTTAAGTAAGACAAAAATGCTAGAGGGGCATGTAGTGGGAGGGAATTCTTACAGAGTCTTTTCCTTGGAAAATATACCTTTATTTTGGAGAAAACTCTGAGACTCTTTTACCATGATTATTTTTCCTCTCTTACCAAAGCCAGAAAAGGATTTTTCTTATATCTTCAATATGGAAATTTGGTATGATTTATAGAGGTAAAGCTCATGAAAGTTTGGGGGCCCCTCTAAGACTGTAGTCCCCTTCCCCCACTCCCCACATGAGACTGTTTCTCGCTGTCATGCTAGTACATATTCAAGTCTTCACCAATTCATCCAAAGTCACCATTTTAAGTGTCTCTACAGTTTATGGTTCTAGTGGCTTCTGTTCCAGGTAAGCGGTTCTGGCCGTGACTCTTTGTATGGGCCTGTCTCTATTTTAGGGTGGCTGTTTGTCCTTCAACTTCAGTTCTTTGACGATTCCAAGAAAAGTGATTGAGCTTTAGATTTCCCAGCTTTTTTGGTTGTTGTTCTAAGGACAGGAGTGATAACTCACAGGCTCTGTCCACATTGGAGCTGAAACCAGAAGTCCAAGTTGGAAATAAAAATAGTTTGTGTATCATATTTCTTTGGGCAAGATTCAACAAGACAGTGCATATAAAGTGCATGGCATAGTATCAAACACAGAGTAAATGTTTAGTGAATTTTAGCTTTTATTATCACATCAGAGAAGTTTTACAATTTTCTTTCTATTAACATATTTAAAAAACTAAATATTTTTCTGCCATGCATTTCTCTAAAATAAAAGAAATAATTTTAACTAGACTATGTGAATCTAGCCAAGTAGTACAAGATTAAACCTGAACACCATCCAAATTCTAAATTATACCTCCCGTTCCAAAAATACACAACAATTCAGTCTGGTCATGCTTCACTTATCAAAGCACACTTGCCATTGGAAACAAACATCTCAATTTCTATGATTCAATGATTGTTTTTTAATGTACATTTCATGTGCCAGGTGCCATGTGATATAAATTGATTTTTTCTTTGTGCTTTCTCTGGAATTGTTCAAAGTGTAATGAGAGTGACAGCCAGGCAGATCACTGATTATAATACTGTACAGTTAACAGTGTGGTAAAGCTTAGAAAAGAGTGTTATGGCATGATTAAGGCAAAGCCTCTACACAGTCTAACTGCATTGAAATCCCAGTTCTGTGGCTCAGTCTTGCAGTGAGGCAAAATGTTTAGCCTCTCTTTGCCTTGGTTCACTCATCTATAAAATGGGACTAATGAAACATATACTATAGGTTTCAATGCATGTGGAATGCTTAGCACAGTGCAAGGAGCAAACTAAGTGCTTGGCAGACTAGCTCCAACAATTAGTTGTGAACAAAATGCTGTTCATGAGGAGGAGTTACTTAAGCTTGCTGGCAGGAACCAAGTCTTGTTTCTAAAGTGATCCCAAATGCCTGGCACATAGTAAGTACTCAGTACATCAGTTAAGTCAGTGAGTGATTGAATGAACAAGTCATTCATTCTGCAGGGAATTAGGGAGGGTGTCCCAACACAGCAGATGAGCCTGGTTTTATAGGCTGAGGAAAATGAAGAAAAAGGATTACAAAACTGGGGGGAGGACAGATATAAGTCTTAAGAGAGGAAATCTGGAATGATCCAGTATGGCTAGACTTTTGCTTTAGAAATGAGAACTCAGCTTTTGAGCCAGTGGCCCCAACGTTTTAGTTACTTTTCTTAAAATTGCCTGTTCTGTACCCTCCCTCCCTTAAAGAACTGAAAACAACAGTGAACTAAAGGAAACAGGTAATGGGATCAGCATTTAGAATTGTATTTTGATTTTAAAGATTTTTAGGAAGTGGATAAAAATATATATTGATGTGATCAATTGTTTCTATTTCTGTGGGTTTGCTATCTCAAATATACCCATGGAGCTGTTAGAATTCAGATTCCTGGCTCTCCACCACACTTACTAAGTCAGGTTATCTGGGTGCAGGGACAAAGATTCTACATTTTAGACATGTCTCTCAGCTGATTCGTTTGCACACTGAAGTTTGAGCACCATAGGTTTCCATGCAAGGATCTTAAGCTGATGTCCAGGAGCTAAATACATATTTGATTATTTCTGGCATCTTGGTCTTTGTCCCTACTATTTCCTCTCACTGGAAATACTTCTCCTCAACTCCTCTATTTCTAGACACATTATTTTTATCTCACTATTTATTCTTCCAGGGTTAGTTTACACATGATTCTTTATTCAAAATGTATTCCACAAATAGGGCCTACTATGAGCCAGACAAAAAAATTTTCTTAAAATGTTCCTTCTTTAAGTTAGGTACCATTCTTGCATTCTCCCATGGCACCCTGTATTTGATGTCAGCTGACAGGTCCCAAACAGGGATCATTTCAGGAATCGCTTACATTTCACATTGTGAGACAGCAGGCTTGCTAATAACCCTGTTTTAGGAAATCGGAATTTAAATGTGTTTTGGAGTGGTTACTGATTTAGAGGCTTTAATATTTTTGCATAACAATCTTTACTAATAAAAAGAAGAAAAATTATATAGTTGGGCACTGAAGCAGTTAGCTGAGGCATTGAAATTCATCCAAATTGTCTGACACACTTTCCTCTGCACTCTAGCCATGGTCAGTGGATAATTATAATCCCCCCAAGTCCCTGTTACTGGACTTGCAACACTGACTTTTCATAGAAAAAGCAGAACATTTAGTCAATATTCCAGATGTTCCCAATGATCTAGCTGTCTAGTGTGAGGGCAAGACCTCTCCAGATGGTACCTAAATATTTAATTTGCCTGGATGTTGGCTGCCATCTGTACACCCAGGCTTAGAACCTAACATGTATCAGTCAATACCACATTGTCTGTTAGTTAGGGATTGACTTGAGTACATTTTGTACATGGAATGCCTGCTGCTTCAGTAATCATCCAGCTAGAGTCACACCTACCTGAATATTCATGGTCACTTAAGGCACTGGGCACTCCCATGCTGAATAATTATTTAATTCTTCCTACCTGCCTTTCAGCATCTGATCTTGCTGTCTCTTTTTTACTAGGCTTTTATTATTTCCCTTTTCAAATTCTAAAGATCGCTGGAAAGAATGCTACAAAAACGGTTTGGTGATTGTCTGAATTTCTATTTGCTGGTGAGTAAAATTACCTGGCATACCTTTGCTTGTATGTAGTACGGTCTCCTCCACTGGAGCAGTCATATGTGTTTCATAGATCTTTAGGAAAAAGCCTAAAGTATTTACCACAGCTCAGAGGCCATGCAAGATCATTTCCCTGATCTCCTTTTCACTTTTGTCACACTTGCCTTCTTTATTTCTGAAGTAACATTTCTTCTGTGGCATCTAAGCCTTCCCACGTTCCTGGATCTCACTTTCCCTCCCTCTCTGACTCATTACATCTCACTCAGCTCTGATATTAAACCTTTTTTCAGAGAAGATGTCCTGAGAGCCCCAAATAAGGTAAACTTGCCTTATCTGAACTACTACACTATATTGGTGTCCTTGTTATCTAATGCACCTCATTCATAATTATTTCTTGGCAATTTCCTCCGTATATTATATCATCCCGAAGGTCCACAACGGCATGTGGCTTTAAATGCACATCCCAGTATCTGGCACATAGTAGGAGCTCAGTAAACATTTGCAAATTAGAGAATGAAAATGCAAGTAGAGGTTTAACTTGGCAAGTTTAGGATCAATGTAATAATGTAACAATATTGAATTAATGTTTCAATTGAATCAGTGATTTCATATCAATGAATATTTTCTTGACTATTTCTCCTATTTTACAAGCACTCTGTGAGATGCAAAAAGAGTAATATATAGTTTCTTTTCTCAAAGAATTTATCTAGTTGAAATACTTGCTAGATGATGACCAAGATGACAGTGTATAACTTTTGCAAATTTGATCTGTAGTAATGCAGTACTATTAATAACTAGATGAATGATTTTTTTTTCTTTCCCCTTGTTGGTTTCACCATGACCGGGGTTTATATGGAGATTTAGGATGTTGGGTACTCAGACTTACCCTCTGGAGTTTAGGTGTTCTCTTCATTGTAAGAAATAATTGGTCCTTACTTGCCTTTATTGCCTCCAGCCTACTCCCCATCTCCAGCAAGCTCAGTGGTTCCACTCTCTTCCAGGAAGCATAGCTGTGGGCCAGGGAAGAGAAGCTTTTCTCCCCTTTCATGGTACATGGGCCTGTCTGTGGCTTCCTTCTTGGCCTGAAGATGATTGGGGGATGTCTGCAGATTAGAAGGGGTAGATTGAGGTCAGGCTTTGGATTGCTGCCATGCCTGTGTGAAGATCAATAAGCACATGGCAAACTAAGTCAGCTTCCTGGTCTTTAGCCTGGCATCAAACCTCTCTGTATCTCAGCTAACTCATCTGTTAATACCACCCCTCTCTTAGAGCTTCTATGGAAATTTTGGGAGATGATGTATGTTTCACAGGAGTTATATTTTTAAATGACTAATAAATTTTACCTTTTAACCTTTCAGAGTGCAAGGCCTTCTCCTTAGTTGCATGGGGCATCTGTCTAGATGGAGACTTGGAACTGCTAGAAAGGAGGTGTGGGTATGGGGATGGAAGCATTAGAATTTGTTTCAGAAAAAATACAAAAAAACGGAGGGGGCATATTCCACCTCTAACATTCAAAATAGGATTATTCAGAAAGGCTTGACTTGCTTCCTGAATGTTGCCTGAACACTACCCTAAGGGACTATTTAAATTAGTATTAAGCTCTAAATGAGATTGGAACAAAAGTTGTTATTTTTTTGTTCTTAACCATTGGGCCTTGGAAGGAAGACCAGATAAATTATAGTCAAATTGAATAAGCTATATTTGCTCTGCACACCTGGTTTGAAAGCTGAATTAAATTTGTGCCTAGCACAGTTATTGGAACATAATAAATAGTTATGCTTATTATTATTATTATTATTATTATTATTATTATTATTATAATACTAGAGGCCCGGTGCACGAAATCTGTGCACAGCTAGGGTCCCTAGGCCTGGCTGGCAATCAGGGTCGATAGGGGCCTTCTGGCTGCCTGCCAGGGCCTCCCTTCCCCAGCTGCTGGCTGAACTCCCGATCGATCTCCCAAGGAGACTCTTTGCATATTAGCCTTATATATATATAGATCTGCTGACTAAATTTATAATAATTAGAATAGAAGTATACAAAGCAAAAAAGTGATGCACAGTCAACAAACAATTTATATTTAACTTTTTCTGGTAGCACAAAACAAAGAAAATTACTTTAGATTGAGAGCTTATTGCAGGCAGGAGTGTGCCTTATTCCTCAGTATATCTCCATCACCCACCAGAGTCCTCAGAACAGAGTTGGCATTCAGTAAATGAATGAATTGACAAGTCACTCCATAGGTGGGCATACCAAGACCCAATTCTGAAGAAGCAGAACTACTGACCTACCAAACTTATTGGGAATGGTGTTTAGTGGTTATAACAAAAGAACACAACCCCTGGTAGGTGGTTCTAAATCCATCAACTAGTTGTGTAACCCTGGCCAAGATATGTAACCATTCATACACCAGCTTCTTATATCTGCAAAATTGAACAGATTATCTGCCAATCTTGCAGGTTTGCTATGAGAACAGAATGCGAACATTGTATGTGAAAGCAAAACAAATGCTAGAAATTTGACATCCTGTTTATTCCCAAGAAACTTTAAGATGAATAGGCCACCTGTGGAACTCTGAGTCTTGGCTGTTGTTTGATTCCTGGGAGGACAAAGGCATTTTAAGAGATTATTTCATTATTCTCTTCTGCCTATGATTTAGATAAGGTACATTCTTAACACCTAATTTTACTTTTATTTTTCATAAAATTGGGTGAGTAGCTCCCCAGAGAATCCAGGAAGCCAGCTAGAGAATATAATTTGAAGTCATTTTTCTTATTTTTAATAAAAACTTTATTCTTATTAAAAGTGTCTAAATTTCTGGCCTCAGTTGACTTAAGACCAGAATGAAATTAATTTTATGACTTCATGACAAAGCCAAACGTCTATTCTTGAAACTTCAGTCAAAAACATATGAGGCAATTTGAACAAACTCCAATGTAGATATTGGTCCAGAAATAACGAAATCCAAGCCTCCACCGATATCCATGTAGCTTCTGCCTTCTCCACATCTGTGGCTTTGCTACATACAGTGCCTTTGCCTAGAATAAGAATGAGCAATAACAGACTTCAGAAAATTTCACTATAAAGCACAGTAAAAACAGCATAATATCTCTAAAAACTACCTTAAAATCTCAGTATATCCATGTTAATGAATTCTTGATATGCACACACCCTTGCAGCTCAACTATGTTACCATCTCCCTTATGTCAACTGTCTCTCCCAATCAGTAGTCTCCTAACTCTAAGCCTTTCTTAAACAAATAACTCAGTTAATCTGTTTCACATACTAGTGCTGTAAGGATAACACCAAATTTTGAGCATAGATTAGTAATAATTTTGGCTTCCCAGATCTATTTTTTCCTACTTTTAGGTTTCCTTTGAAGAACTTCCACTGTTTTCCTTCTTAGTTCCTATAGTTTGGGTGGACCAGACCCCAAACTTAGATACAAAAGTGGGCATGTGAGCTAGGCCTAAACTAACCAGAAATCCATTCCCTTTGGCTCAGGATTTGGTTTAGGGATGTGTTCATGACCTGAATTGAGCCTCAGGGAGGTACTTTAGCAGCTGAGATATTCCTCCTGATTTTCATCTGCCGCATATGGGTTTGGGACCAGCCCACTCTGCATCTCCACCCCTCCTACCAGTCTCGATGTGCCTTCTTCTTTGAATTCCTAGTTGTAGGACTTCCATTTAGGTAGATTTCAGTTGTTTCTGAATGTTACTTTTTCTTTTTTAGTTTACTTGTAATTTTGATATGGTTATGGGACTTTTAAAAAAATTATTATTTGGATCTGGGAGGATTTAGGCCTGGAGCTGATATGTTACCCTGTGAGGTTTTATTTTATAATTTATTTATTTATTTAATTCTATCTAAAGCTCCATAAAATCTCATAAGTGGGGAGCCCAGGCCATAGAGAGGCTCAAGGTCACACATTACATGGTCACACATTACATGGCAGGATTGACACCACATCTTCCTCCCTCACCTCTGGTTCTAAACCACTCTCTAGCCTGACTTCCCTGTTCCCTAGCTTTAAATTATAGCACTTCAAACAGCCCTATTAACACATTCACATTTCTTCCTCAGCCATGTGAGGTTTTAGATTAAAACTATCACAGGGTGAGAGGAGGAAGAGAATAGAACCAAGATATCTTTGAGCCTCCAGATGCAATTATACCTAAAGCTACTTGCTTCCCTGATACACAAGCTAGTGATTTTCCTTTTAAACTGAGCCTTTTTGAATTTTGTTTCCTATCTATTGTGAGGTACTTTCCCATTTTGGCGTTGAAAGTCTTGTATCCCAGGAAACCCCTCTGTCCTGGGTAAACTGAGATGGCTGATTACTCTGTCCATTGCCAACAATGGAGCCCATGTTGGTGCAAATGCAGATGATACACTACTTCCTCACCACTGAAGCTATCTGACATTATAGTGCTGTGTATTGATAGAATGTTGTACTAAGTGCCTCAAGTGATATGGGGCATATTTTGGCATAGTTTGCTATAAGAAATAAGATAATAGAACGAAGTCAAAGATGCCAAAACTAAGTTAATGTATGAAAGAAAGATTGTGTTTTCACTGGAATATTGGAGGACTTTGCCCCTGAGTATCTAAAATGACATGTTCAAGGCGGTAAAAAGTTGTGGTCAATGTAGACATTGTTTTCCTGCAGTATGTTATTGTAATCATTGTTGACTTAATTTAGTACCACTTTACATTTTTTCATTAATTCATTAAAAATTCCAGTTTTTGCCCTAACTGGTTTGGCTCACTGGATAGAGCATCGGCCTGGGGACTGAAGGGTCCCAGGTTCGATTCTGGTCAAGGGCATGTACCTTGGTTGCAGGCACATCCCCAGTGGGAGATGTGCAGGAGGCAGCTGATCGATGTTTCTCTCTCATCTATGTTTCTAACTCTCTATCCCTCTCCCTTCCTCCCTGTAAAAAATCAATAAAATATATTTTTTTAAAAATTCCATTTTTTAAACATGTGCCATGACAATGAAAAGATGCAGAATAATTGACTTAACCCTAACACTTTCTCCCTTGAAGTACATTTGTATATAGCTCTTACTTTCTCTTTCTAATTTTAAGATTCTTAAGGGCAGACATATGTTTTGCTTATCTTATGTTCTCCTTCCACACCAAATTCAGTATTAAAATGGGTGTCTGTCTGCCTAATATTTCTGGAACAAATTTATCTGAACTTCTTAGGGCATAATAAACTTACTTAAAGAGTTTGAAGGAGTTTAAAACACTTTAATATATGGATTATTTTCAGTCATTACATTCTGGGGATTGTTTGAGATGGCTGGATCACATTGGCAGGGGTTTGAGTTAACCACTGGGAACCAGAAAAGCTGCAGATGCATTTTCAATATTGGATTCTTAGTGTATAGAGGCTTGTGTCTGCAACAAAGAAAAATTTCAGAAGTGGTAGATCTATTTGATGCCAGTGGGGGTGAGATTTGTTAGGTAAGGGAAATATAATAAACTTTCTTTCTTTCTTTTTATTTTTTTTTATTTTTGGAGACAGAAAAAATAAATATGTCTAGAGATCCAGAGAGGAAAAGAGAAATACATCATTCTATAAAAAATCAAAGAGCTCTCTATTCTTATCATGGCTAATAGATGATTCTGAAGCAGAAAATCAGAGACTGTAATCCTGTGACTAGAAGGATATTTTAAAAAAATCTTTACTGGAATTTAAATGAGTCAAGAACTTAAATCTTTTAAATTTAACTTTATGTGATATTTGGGTTTAAGAATTCCCACGGTACTATACAAACCCACACAACTCACGGCATAAGGCATCTCTATATACATAGGATTATATATCCATTTATATAAATGCATTTATATAAGTACATGTATTGTATTTAGAAGAACTTTAAACAAATGCCTGTAGATAATTGTATTTAAAAGTTTAAGAGAAAGCAATTCAGCTCAGTGTGACTCAGTATTATTGAATCTCTCTATGATTCCAGCAACTCACTCAAAGGCTGCAGACTTAGACTCAGATAATTCTGCTTCTTGGAGTTTCAGGTCACATCAGGATTTAATGTCAGTTCATGCAGGCTGAGACTGCCTTCTTCCAAGATATACACACCCTCAAGGTTCTGTTCAAGCCAGGCTAGTCATTCCTCGGAGTCTACAGCTCCCTTCTTTGCCTCCCTGCTTTGCCTTCTTCCCGGGAGTCAATTTGATAACTGAGAGAGAGAGACCATGATGGCCTAGTTAAGGCCCTGGATCCTGTGCTCAAATTCTGGTCCAGCCATTATTACCTCCATCATTTTCTCATATTTTTTCATATATTATCTAATTTCCTTATCTTATAGGACCTCATTTTAACCTCCAGAGAGGGTAGTCACAGTAACTGTTTTGGGGTTGTAATGAATGAAGAGGATTAGTGCTTAGACTAGTACTTGTCATGAAATGAATGTTAGCTGCTGCTACTTTGGCCCCAACACTGTCCCCTTTAACAACAGACCATTGGATCAGGAGTGGCTACCTCCCTGGGAATAAGATGCAATATAGCAGAGTCAATTAAAAAAGAGCTTTAGACCTGAAAGGGGGCTTATAAAAATCAGAACAGAGAACATCCTGCTTGAGTCCTAATAAACAAGGAGGGAATGCTTAGTTTGAGGGGAGCTAAAGGATGCAAAGTGTTGTATATAACATTCTACATGTATTATTAACTCATTTAAATTTAAAACAACACCATGAAGTATATACTATTATATACAATTTTACATAAGAGAAAACTGAGGCATAGGATGGTTAGAATTCAAACTCAGGAGGTCTAGCTCCAGAGACCACCCTCTTACCTATGACATAGACCGATGCTGAGTAGATAAATGAAAGAGATGCATAGAGGGAGAAATAGAGCATAAAGGGCAGGGAGAGCCTGGCTGCATGTCTCATAAGGTCCATTCCCTACTCAGGGATTCAGTGAGATACTACTATAACATTTCAATAAATATTCTCCTTCTGCTCTATCTGAATGGCTTACTCTTATTTGCTGATTCATGACTCAGACTTCTGTCTTTTTAGTGACTTAAAATCTAAATCGACCAAGGAAACACCATACCTACACAGCAAAGTCCTGGAGGCACTTGTAGACAGTTAACCAACCCTCCAACATGGAAGGCTGGAGAAAGAACTCAGGTGCCGGATATAGTTAGGTTCAGGATCCATCCGGCCACAGAAAGAGCAAAAGGCACAGGTCATTGTTGAAAAGATGAAATAGTTCCCTCCACGTTAGAACTAAGGTTTATTGAAGAACAGAGGTGCCAGCATGCCTTTGTTGCCTCTCAATGTCACCTCAAGATAATTTACATTCTTGGCTTCTCAAAAATATTCTTCAGTGCCAGCTTTCTCTGTTAAAATGAATGGGTAGTTTGAATTGGGCAAGAGATATTTTAAATCAGGAATTCAGGCATCTCCATGGTGATCCAAGTCACCAAAATAGGTCAGAGCCAGACTGTGTTTAAAAAAATCACTGGGAAGTTAGGGGAAAAGGAGAAAGGCTGCTGGGAAGTTCCAAAAAGAAAGAAAAAAGAAAGAAAGAAGCAGCAGCCTATTGGTTTTTCATGTGAAAATGTGATTCATTTAAACCTTTAAAGAATTGAAAACATTACCTCTGGTGGCCTGACTGCCTCTCAGTGGGGGCACTTGTCATTTGGAGAAATGCCAGAGTGGAAGAGAAGAACATTATATTTGACCCATGAAGTACAGGTGGCTATTGAAAGGAAAATACTGACAAAAAGATCTCTGAGTCTACACACTTTGCTCTGGTTGTCCCAATATTTTATTTCATGTCTTTAGTTTTGTCTAAGCTTTGCCCAAATCCTAAGTGCACCAAGCAGCCAGATTCCAGGCTTGCTGGCAGTGAGCTATGCCTCATTCCTCATGTATGAACTCAGTTTCTGAATGAATCTCTCCCAATGGAAAGAAACAGGCAAAGAAACCATGGAAATTTGTACACCTAAGTTCATGTGCAAATTAAGGAAGATAGACTGAGTGAATTTGGAATAACAAGATGGATATTCTCCCTTTGGCAGTATAGAAAACATTAAATTCACAACCACAATAAACATCAAGCTAATAAACTACTACAAAGCACCATTTTTCACTACATGTCTAATCCCTTTTATGAACAAAACTAATTGGGAGTATTGTAAAGACATCAAAATGTAAAAATCCAGGGATTTTTAAACTATGGTGATTATTGCCCACTACAATATGAGCAAGCATTTTTATTTTCCTACCTGCCACCCTTTATGTTCCACTCTTATTCGCTGATTTTTCAAGCTCCCAGCTCACTTTGCCCATTGTTTTCTCCACTCCAACATGTGTCTTTCACATACTGGGTGAGTGTTGCATTTGGAATTGGAATCAGGAGAGAGAAGTCAGGACTGAGGGAAAAACTGGGGTATGTTAGAGGATGCATGGGAGAGAAATGGGCCCGTAGGCTGGAGAAGAAGGACTTAAAGGACTGACTTCATGGACCTGTGACCTGTGCAGTCACCTAGGGCCCTTTGCTTAGAGGAGACACACCTTGGTTTAATGCTCTGATGTTACCATCTTGAAATTTTTAATTATTTTGAACAAGGATCCTTCCTTGAATTTTCATTTTGCATTGGGCCCCAGGAAGGATATAGCCAGTTTTGAGAGCCAATGGGAAAGGAATTTTCAGTGAGATATTCTTAGGAGAGGCAGGAGATAGCAAGCAGATAACGAGTGACACAGTTTCTGGTGATAGAAATATCTAGGAAGACACCATGGGCAAGGGTGGCCGAGATGGAGAATGATCATTTCAGATAAGGAACTGAGAAGCCAAAATGTGGAGTCACCAGTCATGATGACAGAAGTAGTTCTGAAGGAGAGGTAAGTCAGGTGCCCAAGTCATTGGTGAATGAAGGAGAGGTACAAGAAGCTCAGAAGGTAATGGAAGGAGTAGGAATGACAAGTCAGAAAGTTTTGGTGTGAATGATTTTTCAATACTGGGAGGAGGTTTCAATTTGGCCTGTGAAAGGGGACCAAGAGAAGCCTATGGCCAGGGTCAGTGTGAGAGTGCCACGTAGGATTGAGGACCAAGCCAGAATGCAGGATGAACTTGTCTACATGTGGACAGCATGTAGACCATCACTGTTTAGTGATGAGTGTGTGTGCATGCAACACATCTCTGAGGTGACACAACACCCATGATGGAACCAAATACTTCATTGGATAGTGAGGGTCCACTCTTAAATCCCATCCCCAGACATCTGCCTCAGAGCAATGCTGAGGACAGGCTCGGAAATGGTTATTCTAAGCATAGATGGGAACTGCCATCCCTGGCTGCTGAAAGCTGCGCTCCGAGGGTGCTGAGTCTGAGCCCCGCTTTTGGTCTTCGTCTGCATAGCCTTTCTTTGCCCGCAGCATCTTTGCATGGTGCCAAGTGGCATCTGTGTCAACCACATTCATAAAATAAAAAGAAACAAGATGTGGTCACTGACTGGGAGCCTTCAACCAGAAAATTAGAACCCACAGTAAAAAAAAATTAAGCCAGCCAAAGGACAGGGCCTCTGTGTTACATTTAGTGTGAAATAAATGCTACCCAGGACAAAGGATAACTATTCAGAGAGAAGTGTACAATTACAAATATACAAAGAAAATTTTAAATAGCAGTTTCTAGATCAAGGCATGTTAGTCAATAATTCACTTTGGAGGAACTGCCTAAGGTCTAATTTGGAACAATTTGGATAATACAGTTATTGTTGTTGTTTTTTTTACTTTTTAAATTGAATTTATTGAGGAGGCATTGGTTAATAAAATTATATAGGTTTCAGGTATACCATTTTATAATACATTGCCGGGAGCCGGTCCATGCTTGCTGTTTCAAGGGACCTGGCATATATGGCATACTGTTCTTAATATGTTTGCTCACCTTCTTGGCGCTGTGTTTTAACCAAGGTCACCTCTCCGAGAAAGGTTGTTTCCCCAGGTAGGGATTCTCCCCTGAAGTTAGGGAGGGAATAAAACCCCTTAACTAAGTGCCAGGCGGGTAATTAATCACTTTAACTACGAACAATCATGCTTAAGCTACATAATCTTTACTCCCTGGAATGGAGATAAGAAACGCCCTAACCTTTGTAATAGAGATTGATAGGATTGGAATCAACTGGTATAAATACAGATGTAACAACACAGAACTTAGAACACATAACTCAGAACACAGAACTTAGAAGAGAGCCAGGAGGACAGAACCTACACAGAACCTGCAGACAGAGGAACTTCGCTGGAGAGAACATGGCGGGGGATCCTGGACTGAACCTGACTGCAGAGGTTGGCAAGAGAGCCTGACTGGAGCCTGGTGACAGAACCTGGCTGGAGAACCTGGACAGAGCCTGGCTGGGGAACCTAGCGAGGGAACATGGCTGCAGAGCCTCGCTGGAGATCCGAAGCAGAACCTCTCTGGAGATCCAGACCAGAACTTGGCTGGAGATCCTGGCTGGAGATCCTGGCTAGGCTGCTGATCAACTGAGCGCTGTCTCCGTGTCCTTCCTTCTTCGCCGACTCCGTCCACACCTTTGGGGACCCCTGGACCTGCTGGGGCTGGACCCCGGCAATACATCACCCATGTATTGTATGTTCACCACCCCAAGTCAAGTCTCCTTCCGTCACCAATTATCCCTCCCTTTACCCTCTCCCACCTCCCCACAACCCACTTTCTCTCTGGTAATCACCATACTGTTGTCTGTATCTATGAGCTGTTTGTTTTTTGTTCTGTCTTCGCTTAATTACAGTTTGTATGATTACCAAGCATGGCCCTTTCACCAAATCTGTTTGAACTGTTAGATATCATCTTGTTGGTGAAGGTGATAGTGACAAAAGTGAAGAGCCAGGCCAGCTTTTCTTAAGAAAATGACTCATTGCATTGTTATGTCTACTGTATTCTGGAATGGGTCTTTGAATGAGCTTCTCCAGTACATGAATTGCTACTCATGTCAGTCAGTTTATTGAGAGTGTGCAAACTAGGTGACATGTAGACAAAAACGTGTGATTAATTTCATAATTTTCTCCATATTTGTGTCAGTATGCAGGCTCAGGATAAGTTTAGCTGCTTGGGTAGATTGGACATATAACATCAATTGTAAATTCCCAGTGTTGACTTCTTATGTATCAGATGAGTGGTTGAGCTCAAAATTCTTTAAAATTCTACCCAGCTGCCAAATTCTAGGATTCTGATCCATTGCAATCCCCTGGCCCAAATTTGCATATCTTTGCAAATAGAAGGAGAAGGGAGATAGGCTAATTAGTGTGACTAAATTGAGAATGAGAAAAGCATTTGTTTTGCCTCATTGGAGTATGAATGGAGTTTTAGAAGAAGACAAACCCAATCTCATAAGGTTATTGTGGTCATTAAATGAGATATTGCATGCAGAAACTGAGGCTTGGAATGAGTATATGCCTGCGTTGACCACTAGTTGGACCAGAATTCAAATCTAGGTTGTAGGCTGGGGCCAAGACAGAATTTACTCTAACTAGTTTAAATAGAAAAATAAGACTGTTAGGGAAGTCACAGACATGGAGACTACACAAATAGGGGGGAAAGTCTCAAATAAACCTGTGACTACTGCAGTGGACTCCTAGCTACTATAACTGGCAGGCACATTCCCAGCAGCCCATTTCGTCCATGGTTCTTACCAGACCTCCTCCCCGCTTTCCCTGTAAACTGGCCTCCTCTGTTACACCGGAAGGAATTCCTCTCTCTGCCTGCTTCTTTGTGTCCCTAGCTTGCAAGCTAAGTCACATGTGGAAGTGCCTGATTGGTGAAGCCTTTCAGCTGCCTGTGGTCCAACTGCAAGAGAGTTAGAAAGTGAAATTCCAATGTCTATCTTGGAGAGATATGGACTCCAAAGGTGGGGAATTCTTCAAACACCAGGAGGACAGTCAAAGGGTACTGGACTCCCCAAATAATAATAAATAGTTCCTAAATATAGTGCTTCGTATTCATAAAGCTGACAAATTAAAAATAGCTTTCATATTCTTTTCATTTGATTTTCTTTGAAAAGAGTAATAGGGAAAAAGACAGTAATCTCAATTTTCCCAAAAGGAGAAACCATTTTTCCAGGTGTGAAAAGTCTACAAAAGTTAAGGATTATACTTACCCTCTAGCTAATGAGGGCAGAGTCAGTGCTTAAACTAAGCCCTCCAGGTTGAAGGTCCTTGATTTACCATCATTGACCTTCTTATTTAGTCAAGGTGGTATTTGCCATTGAATATTTACAAAGAGTCTGTTATTTATGAAATTCTGAAAAATTAAAAAGTAAAACAAAAACACACTTGAAAAATTAAAAATGGAACTGCTTTACAACCCAGCGATTCCACTTCTGGGAATATATCAAAAGAAACCTGAAACACTAATTTGAAAGAATATGTTCACCTCCATGTTCATTGCAGCATTATTTATAGCTAGTAGCCCGGTGCACAGATTTGTGCACATTGAAAGGAAATTAATTAGAAGAAACATTTTAATATTTCTATTTTCCCTTTCTCTATAATAGAAGTGTCAACCAAATTCATGATTGACAATGACAGATCGAAACACAAGTGTGTGATTGGCACCAGCGAGAGCTTTATATGTATCGTGCATGCGCGAGTCAACTTAGCCTTTTATATATATGGAATAAACTTGCTTAATTAGACCTGCTTTCTGATATAGCTAAACTTTTTCTAGCCCAGTGAAGCACCCCAACTTCTCTTTCAGGTAATTGTCAGCAACACAGCAATAAATATCAACATGAAGCAGATGATTATTGTAGATCATGCAGGGAGAACAAAGGGTAAAATATTTAACTGCAGCAGTGTTTGACTATATTCTGTGCAGTGAGAAAACCTGAAGTCATTTTCAAGGTCCACCATATCTTCTTTTCAGTCGGATCAAGTTTCTAAACTTCCTAAATTTCCATTTTCTGGCTAATGAAAAGAAAATAGGATTCCACCAAGTCTCTTATCTACCTACTCCAGGACTTCCGTGAAGATCAAATGAGATGAGACGCGGGAAAACATTTCACAGACATTTGGTTGAAGTGTGAAATGTTTGCACCTGTCTATAAAGCAAGTTGTGTCCCTGGGCTGAAGAAACTGCAAGGAGGCTAGTCCTCGCTAGGGAGAGGAAGCCAGGTGTTGCTACGTGACGTCATTACCCGGATGGTCAGACACTTAGCATAGTAGCCTTTTATATATATAGATAGCCAAGATTTGGAAGCAGCCCAAGTGCCTATCAGTAGAAGAGTGGATTAAAAAAAACTATGGTACATTTAAACAATGGAATACTACTCAGCTATAAAAAGAAGTCAGTCCTACATTTTGTGACAGCATGGATGGCCCTGGAGAGTATTATGCTAAATGAAATAAGCCAGTCAGAGAAAGATAAGTACCATATGATTTCAGTCAAATGAACAAAATGAACTATCAAGCAAAATATAGATAGACCCATAGATAGACAGAAGGCTGATAGTTGTTAGTGGGGTGGGGGATTTGGGGTTCTGCTTAGTACAGTGTGGAAGGATTGAGAAAAAGAGAAAAACCTCATGGAGAGGGACAACAGTGTGGGCAATGGCTGGGGTGGTGGAGTGGGGGGAGGAGGTAGAAGAAGATATAAGGGAGATAAATGGTGATGGAAGGAGACTTGACTTGGGGGGTGAACACATACTGCATAGATGATGTGTTATGGAATTGTGCAACTGAAACATGTATAATTTTGTTAACCAGTGTCACCCCAATAAATTCAACAAAAAGGAAAAAACCCACACCTGAATCTCACCACCCAGAGATAACCACAGCTAACATTTTTATCGTAAAAATTAAAATCAAAGTCTATGTAGTGGTCCATTTGTTGCTTTTCCTCTTAACATTCTAAAAGGGATTTATCTCCATGTAATCAAAAGTCTTCTAAAACATAACTTAAATGACTATATAGTACAGGGATGGGAAAAAGTAGTTTTATAGTTGTAATACAAATAATAATTAATGAATAATAATACAAGAATAAACTCATGTAGTCACAACTGTAAACCTACTTTTGCCCAACCCTCTAATTTCATTATACATATAAAACATAATTAACTATATCTTAGTTCTTGGACCCTTATAACTGGACTTTTGCTATCCTATCTAATAATAGACAAACATGGTAATTGATCATACCTTTGCTACGCCTCCCATGGGCTAATCAGCGAGATATGCAAATTAACCGCCAACAAAGATGGCGGTTAATTTGCATACGTATGCGCGGAGCGGTGGAGCGAATGCTTGAAGGCGGCTCCAGCCGGAGCTACGATGGCTTGAAGGTGGCTCCTGCCGGAGCAGCAAAGGCTTGAAGGCAGCTCCGGCCGGAGCGAAGGCCTGGGTCCCAGGTGTGGGAGGAAAACCGGTGCCGGCAGCCAGGGGAAGGGAAGGACTATTGCATGAATCTTTTCGTGCAACAGGCCTCTAGTTATAAATAACAGTGACAAATATTTTAGTATAAATTTGTATATATTATATATAAATACATATAGATGGCTAGATGACTATTATATCATGTAATCTATATATATCAAAGCCTAACTGACCGAACGACTGAATGACCAGTCAACCAATTGCTATATGCGCATTGACCACCAGGGGGCAGATGCTCAACGCAGGAGCTGCCCCCTAGTGGTCAGTGTGCTCCCACAGCCAACTCCTGTGGCCCCTCCTTTCGGCTGGCCAGCCAATCTCCCGTGGCCCCTCCCCCCACCGGCCAACCTCCTGCAGCCCCAATCGGCCCTGATCATCTGCCAGGTCAAGGGACCCCACCCATGCATGAATTCATGCACTAAGCCTCTAGTAACATGTATAACTAGAGGCTCTGTGCATGAAATTCATGTACTCCAGGGGGTTCCCTCAGCCTGGCCTGCACCATCTTGTAGTCTGGGAGCCCTTGGGGGATGTCCGGCTGATGGCTTAGGCCCATTCAGGGTTTCTGGCTGAGCGGCACTCCCCCTGTGAGAACACACTGACTACCAGGGGGTAGCTCCTGTATTGAGTGTCTGCCCCCTGGTGGTCAGTGCACATTATAGCGACTGGTTCTGCCGTTCAGTCGATTTGCATATTGGCATTTTATTATATAGGATAATATATATAATCACCAATATGTCCCTAAGCTAGAATCTTAGAAATGCAATTTCTAGGTCAAATGATATGAACTATTTACTACATTTGAATGCAGCTGTTTTCCTGAAACTTAAGCAATACTAGGTCAGCTTGAGTTTTATTTCTTTTAGAGGACTTGCTTTTATTTGCTTGTTTTTATTTTTTTATTTTCACTTGAGTATTTTTTCCAGATTTTTTTCTTTACCTGGGTAACTACCAATGTTTGTGGAGGTTTATCTAAACATGGGCTTATTTTTGTTGTTAGAAGGATTGGCTCTGGATCCAGACCACCTGGCATAGAGTCCTGACCTTGCTATTGGTTTCTTTAACCTTGGACAAGTTAGCTAGCATCTCTTTGATTCACGTTCTGTATATATATAAGAGAGACCATAAATTTATATAGTTGTTGTGAGTTAATGAAATTAATATGAATTAATAAGATGAATGCCTGACAAAGTAAATGCTCAAGCAATTTTTATTGTTCCTATTACCCATTATTTTCTATTATGCTGTTTCATCTTCCCTCATCTCTGAAAATTTTCCCTTACCCTCAATTATTTCTTACTCTATTGCTCCAAATGTTCTAGCTTGCTCCTTGAGAATTCCTGTAATTCTCAGGCATCTCTCTGTTCTTTCTTCTCCCTATACATCACCTTCATTTTTATCGTTTGATCTTTTTGTATTTTTTCTTCTGTATCCTTAGAGAACATTTCTAAGTGCATCGTCTACATTACTGACTCTATTTTCTATTTTGACAAGCCTGATTTTACTATCTTCAATACATACTTTGATATCGTATTACAATTTTAGTCTCCTTGCAATTCTTAATAATATTATCCAGCTCCCTTTTTATCTCTGCTCACTATCTTTATACAGTATCCTATTTTCAGCTTATTCTCCTGATAACTTTCTGTGCCTGTTTCATTTAGACCATACCTTCTAGAATCTTATAACTAGAGGTCCATGCATGGATTCATGCACCAGTGGGGTCCCTTGGCCTGGCCTGTGGGAATCGGGCCAAAACTGGCTTTCTGACATCCCCCCAGTGGTCCTGGATTGTGAGAGGGTGCAGGCCAGGCTGAGGGACCCCACTGGTGCATGATCGGGGGACTGGGGAGGGACCGAGGGAGGGCTCCAGGGCATGTCTGGCCCATCTCGCCCAGTCCCCATTAGTTGGATCCCAGCAGCAAGCTCACCTACTGGTCAGAGCATCTGCCCCACTGGTGGTCAGTGCACGTCATAGTGATGGGTCGAACAGTCGACGGGTCAGACACTTAGCATATTTGGCTTATATTATATAGGATGTCACATGAGCCCTGGCCCGTGTTGCTCAGTGATTGGAAGGCGGGTCCATGCACTGAAGGGTCTCGGGTTTGATTCCTAGTCAAGGACTTATACCTGGGTTGCAGGTTTGATCCCCAGCCCCTGCCAGGGTGTGTACAGAGGTAGTGAATTGATGTGTCTCTCTGGCATCCATATCTCCCCTTTCTCTGCCTCTCCCCCACACCCTCTCCCCCAGCCCCTGTCCGTCTCTCCCTTCTGCTCTCTACAAAAATCAATGCAAAAAATATACTCAGATGAGGATTAACAGGTCAAATGATATTCTAAACTTTTTCTCAGTTCTCTATTAATTATTTTTAGAGTCTGTTTTTCCCAAACTTCTGACTGATTTTTGTTTTCCATAGTTTTTTAGTATGTTTTCATGGGACCCTTTGTGGGTTTTAGGTCCTCTTTATTCATCCTCAAGTAAGGGGAAAGCTTGGAGCCTGGTATCTGTACATAGACAGATTGCATGGATCTCCCTTGTTCCTATTATTAATCCCTTGGGTATTGATCATATCTTCTTCTAAATTTTTCTGGTGGTTGTTTCTAACTTGAAACTTAGTTCCTAGTGTAAAACAGACAGGCATGCTAGTGTGGCTCTGTTATATGGGACTAACATTTTCTCCCACATACACTATCTAGTTCTTTGATAATAATTCATTGTTTTAAAAACCACAATTTCTAGTATGCATTATTCCTGAGATTTTCTATCTTTATAGGAACCCTATCTCAGGATGCAGTGTAAAAAAACCAGTCCCAACCACTTTCTAGCCAGTTATTTTATGAAAGTTGTTTACAAATGAATACAGAAAAGTTGGAGCAAATAGGATCTTCAAAAGTTGCAGCTGTGCAACTTGGTCGAGATTCTAGGTATCAGGCAATGGTGGGAAAATGCCATTTTTCTGTAATTGAAAAAGCTGTTTCAAGAAATAAAGTATGGCCTGGATGGTGGTGTTCAGTGGTTGAGCATCGACCTGTGAACCAGAAGGTCACTATTCCATTCCCGTTCAAGGCACATGCCTGGGTAGAGGGCGTGCAGGACAAAGCTGATCAATGATTCTCTCTCATCATTGATGTTTCTATCTCTCTCTTCCTCTCCCTTTCTCTCAATACATAAATCAATAAAAACATAATTGTTTTTAAAAATGAGTTTCCTAAACTAGCTCCATCATTCTTGGGTATGGTGGAAAACCATCTTAGATTCCAGCCATGGACTTTCTTTCGGTATCACTCTTCAACGTGGCTAGTTTTCTTTTTTTTCTATCTTCTTAGATACCAAAATGGGTGTCAGGATATGTTGCGTCAGGGACTGCTGCCATTCATCTTTTATAAATGAAAGTCTCATCTGTTTATCTTGAATATGTCAATGTGAACACTTTCTACATTACACATCACCTGACACAGCAGTGTCCTCCAGCTCTTGGTTTTACCTCTTTGCTACAAACCACATGATGACACTTCTCTCTGTCTCCTGTTTATCTTTATGTGCTGCTCCTTGAGGGCAGTAACTTTACCCGGTTCATCAGTATGTCTGTTGGTCTGCCTTGCGGGAAACAGTGCTCTTGAAATCTCAAGACAAGGTGAGCAATGGCAAGGGAGCACAGACATGGATGCACCTGTGTCAGCAGAAGGAAAGGTTGGGCATCAGCTCCCCTAAGAGTCATATTAAAGGGGTTTAAAAGCCATTTGATCTAACACAACTGCAAAACTGTGTATTACATTCCTACTACATGCAAGATATTTGGGATTTCAAGATGACTAAGCCCTGTCTGCTGGGTAGAAGACAGCCCATGTGTGAGTAGGTCTACTGGAGGGAAGACCACAGTCATGCTTTACTGAATATTAAAGCATTAGATTCAAATGAATTGGATGATTTCCACTTGCTTACCCCACACACATTTATTGAAGACCAACTCCAAGGCAGTGTAATAAGCACAGAAGTAATTCTGAGTAGCAGACCATGTCAAAAGGAGCCAAAAGACTACACGTGACTTGCCTAAGTAATGGAGAGGAACACCCACGTTCCTTTGTAGTTTCCCACTGTTGGGGAAACATTTGCCCTGGATCCTCAACTGCCAATTAAGCAAACAACTGCAGTTCTAGAATCAGGTGTCAGCCTAAATGTATCTATTGTCTATGCTGTCCTCTCTCTGCTTCCCACTCTTATAAGAAAATGCCTTTTAAAAAATTTTTTCTTAGCAACAGTATTGTTCACAACAGGACAAACTAAGGTGACACCCAAAGCATCTATATTTGTATGTTACTGGAAATAGCCTGTGCTTTCTTAAGCAGTTCTTAGTTATAACTAAGTTTTATTGCTGAAAAGGCTTTGCCTGCTTTTCTGATGCCACAATTTGCTGCATTTAACACTTAGCTGACTTTCCATATTTATTTATTTCTAATTTAAAGGTAAGAGATTTTCAAGAAGCCTACATCTAAATAATGATGTAAAGGGAAGGAGTAACTGATAATATTGGGGCGAAAGACATGTGAATAATATAGTTCTTAATTATCCTGCTTGTTTCTAAAGGAAGCAGGAAGTGCTATGTTACCCATTTTAAAGATCAGAAAATCAAGACAGAGAAGAAAAGTACAGCCCTGGCCAGTGGGACTTAGTTGGTTGGACATCATCCTGTGCATGGAAAGGTTGCCATTTTGATTCCTGGTCAGGGCACATATCCAGGTTGTGGGCTGGATTGCTGGTGGGAGGGTGTGCAGGAGGCAGCTGATTGATGTTATTCTCTCATGTCGATGTTTCTCTTTCTCCCTCTTCTTTCCTCTCTCTTTAAAAAAATCAATTAAAAAATTACAGGTCATAGATGAGTCAGTAAAGAAGAGAAATGCAGCATTATGGCGTTTACTTCATACTGTTTCAATTGCATTATCAGGTTTTCATCTATGTTATGGGTACCACACATTTCCTGAAGGGCAAGGATGAACAATATTCTAATGGTAACAGTAGTAGCCAACTGGATTGACCTCTTAGCTATGCCAGGCACTGGGCTAAGTGCTTTTCATATATTATCTCATTTAACCTATACAGCAATGATGTAAAACAGGCATTATTTCCATATTAGCGGTGAGGACATGAGGCTTAAATATGATAATTGCCCAAGCTAACATAGCCAGTATTTAGTAGACTTGGGATTTGAACCTAATTCTGTCTGACTTCAGAGCTCATGTGCAGTCTAAACTACCATGTGTGCTGTCTTGAGATCATCAAGTAGCAACCCCTTATTTTACTTTTGCCACAACTGTAACCGAAAGAAATTGTAGCTCCCTGGAGTTTCACAGACAGTTGGTGAGAGGGGTGGAACTAAAAATGCAAATTTCTCAGTTTCCAGACTACTCTATTGCTGAGAGTAAAGGGGACATTTCTTTGTTGTAGACAAGTGCTCCAATCAGCACTGCTTTGCTGAATGTCAGGGTAGAAGCATTTTTATAGAAAAGACAGCCTATGTACATTTAGGAAAGTTACTTCCAAACTTTGTCACCTATTTCAAATGAAAAGAGACTGGCCACTTAAAAAGTGTGACCTGAAGATCATTTGCTACTAACTTAGGTATTTTCTTGATACAGAGTCTGGCATAAGAAATTTCTGAATATCAGCGGGAGTAGACTCACCCATCTCCCGATTAGAACGTACATCCCTCAAAACTCTGTGCAGTTAAAAAGGGTTTGGGATCAGAAGGTTGAGGTTGAGTCCCATTCTTTATTTTCCTCTCTGGGGGAGCTTGGTTAAGTGGCTTACCCTCTTTAGTCCTCAGTTTTCTCACTGCAGAATAGATAGTTACAATATTTACACATCACTTGCTTAAGAAATAGTTAAACAGATAGGTGAAAAGCAATTTACAAATGGGAAAGCATGTGCAAATGTTAGTTTTCTCTTCTTGATAAGTGCCATTTCACCCTAAGTTTTAAAATATCAATTGTTTTAACTGTTTCTTCTACTTGTCATTGATTTATTCATTCATATATACACCCAACATTATTAAGACATCTGCCATGCCTCAAAGTGGATATGTTGTAAGGAATATATAAAACTTAGCAGACAAATTATACCTGTTCTTCCTTTACTTTGATGTCTAATAGACATCTCAACATATTCAAAACTGAGCCCCTATTTTCTGCTCTAAAGCCTAAAGCTACCTACCCCCCACTCACGGGCTTCACTCTTTCCCATCTCACTTGATTGCAACTTCATCCTTCCAGATGTACAGAACACAAACTTTGCAATCAAATTGTTCTTCTCTTTTTTTCTCTCCTCCCCCACATCTCCAAAGTTTTAGAGAATCTTCTTAGCTGTGTCTTCAAAATATGTTGAGAGTCAGATGCATTCCCTCTGCTACCCTGATCTAAGCTACTAGAGTGAATTGAGTTGTGTCCCACTAAAAGATACGTTTAAAAATCCTAACCCTGGTAGCTGAATATGACCTTATTTGGATAGGGTCTTTGCAGAGATCAAATTAAGATAAGGTCATCCTGGATTAGGGTGGCCCCACATCTCATGACTGGTACCTTTATGAGAGAAAGGGGAAGGAGATTTGGATGCGGAGAGACAGACGTGGAGGAGACAGCCATGTGAAAATGGAGGTAGAGGTTGGAGTGATGCTATCTCAAGCCATGGGACACATGAAACCACTTGATTTCGGAGTCGTAGCCTCCAGAACTGTGAGAGAATAACTTTCTGTTGTAAGTTACCAAGTTTGTAGTAAATGGTTATAGCTGTCCTAGGAAATGAACGTGACCACTATTATGCTGTGCCTGGATAAATGCAATAGACTTTCTAACTACACTGTGTTTCCACCTGCATTTTCTAAGTATATTCTCAACACAACAGACATGCCAGCCTTTCCAGTGCGTAAGTAAGATCATGTCCCGCCCCTGTTCAAAACCCCCAATGGCTTCTTATCTCAGAGCAAAACCAGTGGCCTTCCAGGCTCTACAGAATCTGCCATTTCCTCCACACCACACACCTCCTCTCCTTCACTTACTCTATTCCAGCCTCATGCTTCCTGCCTCCTCCTGTCAAACACCCAGGTGCTCTGCCACAGGTCATTTGTGCTTGCTGCTTCTTTGGTCCTGAGATAACACTCTGATACTTAACAATCATCCGCAGGTATGAACCAATTAGAGTGAACGCTGGCCATAGGGCTGGGACTGAGTCCTGGAGGCCCTCTGCTGTGTGAGTTCATGCCTGAATCACCTCTTGCCTGGGAAAATGGTTATATCAAACAGTGCAGACATATTTCAGTATTTTAACAGCCTACATGGTCTTACAAACTTTCCTGGATGAACATCTACTTTTCTAGAGACCCACAAAATTTAATCTCTTACTTCCTTCGGGTCTTTGCTCAAATGCCACCTTCTCTGTGAGTCCCATTCCAACCCAGTATTTTGAATTGTACTCCACACTCCTTATCTAACTCTTCTACTTTCTATTTCTCTATGTAATGTATTGTCATCTAAAACACACACACACACACACACACACACACACACACACGTGTGTTTATTTACCTTATTTTTTGTCTGTCTTGTGCAATAGAATGTGAGGTGCATGGAGACAGGGTTTTTTGTTTTTGTTGCTTTGTTTTGTTTGCCTTCTTTGCTTTGTTTTTCATTCAGTTTTATCACCTGCTATGTCTCAGCATCTAGAACAGTGCCTGCCTGGCACATGGTAGATACTCAGTAAACATTTGTTAAACAAATGAATACATGCTTTCAAGTAGCTTACAGAATGGCTGTATGTACATGTGTGAAAACAGAGAGGAGTCCTGAGCAGCCCACATGCTCCAGGAACTGTCATCTTTAGTACTCTTCTCTGGAATGCTGAAGCCCAAGCCAAGGACAGATGCTCCCTCCTTCCCACCTCCCCCCGCCCCCCGCCCCCAACCCCAGAGAGCCAGGTGAGCACAGTGGGCCTGGAACAGGTCCTCTCCAGCAGTTCTCTTTATTTTTATAATTGTGATTAAAATCGCTTTAACACACAATCCCAGCATTCTCCTTTGTGGCAAAATAGTTTTATTTCTATTTCGTTTGGTGAAGTATCATTAACAATTTGCCTTGTTTTGACAGCATGGAGCTATAATTAGTTTCCACAAGAAAAAGTACCAATTAAACACAGTGTTTGTGCTGCTTGGCTTGAATCTAAATGGAGACTGGAGGAAGCTAACTGAAAAAATGTAAAAACCGTTACATTAACGTTAATAAGAAATGCACCTGCCTGTGGATTAAGTAAACTGTGTGACAATTTAGTTACCCTTTAAAGGAAAGGTGTTTCTTCTTATCTCATCTCCTCAAGATATTTTATTGATGCCCATCCCATCTGTGATCTCTTCTCTTTCTGAAATCCTCTCATATTTATATTATCACTCCTCATACTCAGAAATAGGTAACAGTCTTTTGTTATTTTCAGTATATTACCCAGATTAGTTAAAATTATAAAGAATTTGGCATACTGTACAGTACATAGATGATAGACAGATAGGGAGAGATCACTAAGATAAGTTTAAGTGAAAAAAATGAGTTTGAAGAACAGTGTATATGGTACCATTCATTCTATACAAGCAGGAAAATATGAATATCCTATCTAATAAAAGAGAAAAATGGTAATTGGCATACGACGATACCCTTTTCATTGGCTAATCAGGGCTATATGCAAATTAACTGCCAACTAAGATTGGCAGTTAACTGCCAACAAGATGGCGGTTAATTTGCATATGTAGGCACAATGCAGGGAGGCAAAAGGGAAAGCAGGAAGAAGCCCCCTGCCACTGACAGTGATTGGAAACCCAGGGGGGAGCTAAGAGCTGGGGGGCAGGGCAAAGGCGGCCCTGGGGCCGCCTTTGCCCTGCCCCCCTGCCATGATCGGAGAATCAGGTGCCTTTGCCGCCCTGGCCAGTGATAGCAGGAAGTAGGGGTGGAGCCAGCGATGGGAGCTGGGCACGGTCGAAGCTGGCAATCCCGGGAGCTAGGGGTCCCTTGCCTGGGCCTAAAGCGAAGCCCACGATCGCGGGGCTGCTGCAGCTGCGGGTCCCCGCTGCCCGGGCCGGACGCCTAGGCCAGGGGTGTTAGGCCTGGGCAGGGGCGGAGCCTGCAACCACGGGGAGCTGGGGGTCCCCTGCCCAGGCCTGACACCTCTGCCAGAGGCCTCAGGCCTGGTCAAGGGGCCGATCCGGTGATTGGTGATCGGAGGGTGATGAGGGTCAACTCCTCTGGCCGAGGCATCAGGCCTGGGTGGGGGGCGGAGCCGGGGATTGGGGGGATATGATGGTCCCCTTGCTCAGGCCTGAAGCCTGGGTCAGAGGCGTCAGGCTTGGGCGGGGGGTGGAGCAAGCAATCAGAGGGAGATGGGGGTCCCCTGCCCAGGCATGATTCCTGGGCCAGAGGCCTCAGGCCTGGGCGGGGGCCAGAGCCAGTGATCAGGGGGAGATAGGGGTCCCCTGTCCAAGCCTGACACCTCTGGCGGAGGTGTCAGGCCTGGGCAAGGGGCCGATCAGGCGATCGGAGGGTGATAGGGGTCTACGCCTCTGGCCGAGGCATCAGGCCTGGGCTGGGGGCAGAACCAGTGATGGGGGGCAAGGGGCCGATCCTGTGATTGGAGGGTGATGGGGGTCAACGCCTGAGGGCTCCCAGTATGTGAGAGGGGGCAGGCTGGGCTGAGGGACACTCCCCTCCCCACACACACCCAGTGCACGAATTTCGTGCACCGGGCCCCTAGTATATATATATTTGCTTATACTTTCATAAAGTAACAATGGAAAGGCAAACAATAAACTATTGATAAAATGTTTATCTGTAGGGGTGAAGAGAAAGGAAAAATGGGGAAGGTATAGGAATGAGGTTCTTTATACCTTTTTACATCATTTTAACATGTGAAGCAGGTAAATGTGTTGCCTATTCAATTTTTTGGTTTTTGGTTTACAAAAGGACTATGGTATCATCCTTATGCAGGACCTAAGATAATATTGGTGACATCAGTTGCTCAATAAGTGAGATGGATTTATTGGAAGAGGAGCAATAGGGAAGGGGTATATTAACCAAATCTAGCCTGGCTCTATGTTCATGTGAACACACATCTATAAGAAAAGAATTCATTGTGCTTATAGAAGTGACTTGGTCTCAGCTTCTGGTCATGCTGTACCTCCCTTTCATTTCATATTGCTTTTAGAACTATAGAAAAGCTAAATGTTTATGCATGTTGTTCCTCTTAGAATAATAATTAGCAGGTATATAGTGTTTACATGGCTCTTTTTGTATATTGTTCCTTTGGAGTGTTATTTGTGGAGCCCATTCCTTTGATCCATTAGTCTAGGCAGTTAGGTGTCATTGATGGTCTGGGTCAACATTAGGGGAAACATACAATGGAGCATGATTGGTTAAGTGGATGGGTTTTGAATTAGAAAGATCCTGGTTGGTATCCCAGATTCACCATATATTTGCTGTGTGATTTTGTTCAAGTTACTTATATTTTATGAACATTTGTATCCTCATGTATAAACTAGACATAATCATTCCTACCTATTAGAATTGTTGGGATGCTTCTATAAGTCATATGTATAGTGCTGTGTCTCATATATGTGAATACCCAATAAATGTTAAGAATGGCATTATTATGTATTAATTTCCATTGGGTTTACTCCCTACCCATCTCAAATATTTCTTTCTTGCTCTTTGGCACAATGCTCATTAGGGCATTAAAGATACATTACTTTGGGTTAAGTATATGCCCTGCCAAGGTGTTTCTCACTAAAAATGAGATTTACTTAGCTTAACTTTGACATAACTTTTCCCAGGATGGCTCAAAGCAGGTACCAATGGAATGGAAACAAGCAGGAGTCAGAAAGAGTAATTTCAGAGCATGGGCTTCCCCTCCTCAGGAATAACCAAGGAGGCAGAGCTGTGGGGGTGAAGGGAACCTGCATAGCCTTGGCGATCCAGCAGGCAGGAGGCACTTGAAGCAGCAACTAAAGTTGAGAGCAAAACAGAAACAAGGGCTGGAAGGAATGAGAGAGAGTCCTAGTCCACAGACCTGCCCCACCACCCCACAGGTACTACACTCTAAAACATGTAAGCCCTTGGCACCTGCATCTTTGCCTGTCAGAGCATAACTGGTTATGAGCTTGGGTCCTGCCACTGGATCTGAGTGGGTGATACAGTGAGACCACGTAGCTTCCTTTCTCCTCCCGAGTCACATTCGGGCTCTGGAACATGAATGTGATGTAACATTATTCTAATTGCTTTGGTAGAATGGGCTGAAATAAAATGCAGCTGAAGGAAGAAACAGGGATTGAACAGTGCTCTCCTAGTCCAGGAGTGAGGCAAGGGAAGGTCAGGTGGAGTAGGATATCTTTGTCTACTTTCCAAAGATTACACAAGTCTGGGCCATGTTTCTGCATGACTGTTATATCCCCGTACAGATTCATTGTGGTCAACATTTTGAGAATTTCCACATAATAATCAGCTTAGTCTGAAAGTTGTTCCATTTTGGTGTTTAGGATTGATGGCTTTATCCACAATTTCCAACAGTTAATTCAGTTTTAGAGCCACCTTAGACAGACAAGTCTCCCTCTTTTTGAACCAGCAGGTGTCACTATTGATCAGTTGGAAATGAACATGGTAGCCTCACCATGGTAGGAGTAGATCCACTTCTGATAAAGAAAAAATGAGTTTGGCATTTCAGGTTAAAGAACTACTGCTTCAGATCCACTGGCTTCCTGGTAGACAGCTGAGTTCTCAAAAGAATGTATACTTCATCATCATCATCTACTGCAGGTACAAGAGACTTCATGGAGAATGGAGTTGCAGAGACAGTTCTCATGGCTCCACTTTCCAGTACCAATGCTTGAAAGTTACTGATAGCTGAATTTTACATATGTATCATATATATATATATACATATATATATATATATACACATATATATATATATATATATATATATATATATACACACTAGGGTCCTGGTGCACGAAATTCGTGCACTGGGTGTGTGTGGGGGGGCGGGGGGGGGTGTCCCTCAGCCCAGCCTGCCCCCTCTCACATACTGGGAGCCCTCAGGCGTTGACCCCCATCACCCTCCAATCACAGGATCGGCCCCTTGCCCAGGCCGGACGCCTCTGGCCTAGGCGTCCGGCCTGGGCAGCGGGGACCTGCAGTGGCAGCGGGGGTGGGGGGGCCGCAATCGCGCGGGCGGGGGGGCCGCGATCGCGTGGGCTCCACCCCTGCCTCTGCAGGATGCCTCTGGCCTAGGCGTCTGGCCCGGGCAGCGGGGACCCACAGCTGCAGCGGCCCCGCGATCGTGGGCTTCGCTTTAGGCCCAGGCAAGGGACCCCTAGCTCCCGGGATTGCCAGCTTCGACCGTGCCCAGCTCCCATCACTGGCTCCACCCCTACTTCCTGCTATCACTGGCCAGGGCGGCAAAGGCACCTGATTCTCCGATCATGGCAGGGGGGCAGGGCAAAGGCGGCCCCAGGGCCGCCTTTGCCCTGTCCCCCAGCTCTTAGCTCCCCCCTGGGTTTCCAATCACTGTCAGTGGCAGGGGGCTTCTTCCTGCTTTCCCTTTCGCCTCCCTGCTTTGTGCCTACATATGCAAATTAACCGCCATCTTGTTGGCAGTTAACTGCCAATATTAGTTGGCAGTTAATTTGCATATAGCCCTGATTAGCCAATGAAACGGGTATCGTCGTACGCCAATTACCATTTTTCTCTTTTATTAGTGTAGATACATAAAATAGCTAAACATAGCTAATTCCTGATGAACTACTAAATGAATCTTCCATGGTAGATTTTAACTCCAGATGGGTTCCCTTCTTTGGTCTATTTCTCAAATTCAGGGTGGAGTAAAAGTAGATTTACAGTTGTGAGTACATGTAACAATTTATTCTTGTATTATTTATTAATTATTGTATTATTTTCCATGTGAACAACTATCAACCTACTTTTGCCCCACCCTGTATTATACTTGATTTGAGAGAATTTTATGCTAGGAATAATCAAGTGTGTAAATCATGTGGTGAATTTCAAATTCAAAATGTGAGAATTTTTTAAAAAGGGTTTTATTTATTGATTTTAGAGAGAGCGAGTTAGAGAGATATCTATTTGTTGTTCCACTTACTTATGCATTCATTGGTTGATTCTTTTAAGTTCCCTGACTGGGCATCAAACTCACAACCTTGGCATATCCCAGTGATGTCCTACTTGGCCAAGGCTGAGATGTTCTTGACTATACATCATCCAAGGCCACTGTTCTCTTCTCCACCACAAAACTCATTGTAAGACAATTTGATGAATGAGTCCATGTATATCTTTTCTGTCCACTAATATATAGTGAATTATGATATGCAAACTATTATGCTTCCTCTGTGAAATGTACCCCAACTGCATTCTCTTTTAGGGAATTAATTCTCTTATATAAGATTTTTCCAACTTTATTTTCCCCCAATATTTATCTTGTTTAATTTGTTGTATTGTAGTTTTTTGCTGCTAGACTAGACTGTGAGTTCTAGGTCATTTTTTAAAAGTAAAGACTTTAGATATTAACTACCCCAAACTGCCCTTGTATCACATGTGGGTTATCACAATAGCTAGCCTTACCTGATTTACTTTTGTAATTGAAACCCCTGGAATAATGTTTTGCATAGAAGAGGTACTCAATAAATATTTGAATGTCAGGCAAAATGAAGACCTCCTTCTCTGCACCCTTAGTGAGGAGCTTAGAGTCTAGTAGGGGTCATAAAACATACTTACAAGTAGGACTTCCTACCTTGTAGTAAGTCCTATAGAAGGAATGCCATTTATTTCCGCTCTGATCTTTATTATTTCCTTTTTCTGCTTACTCTCAGCTTTTCTTGTTGCTCTCTTTCTAATTTTTTAAGTTGTAGGGTTAGATAATTTATTACAATTTTTTCTTGTTTTTGAGGTAGGCCTGTAGAGCTATGAACTCCCCTCTCAGGACTGCTTTCACTGTGTCCCATAGATTTTGGATTGTTGTGTTTTTGTTGTTGTTTGTTACCAGGATGCTTTTTATTTTTTCTTTGATATCCTGGTAACCCAAACATTGTTTAAAAGCATTCTATTTAGCCTCCAAGTGTTTCGGTTTTTTTTCATTGTTTTTATTGTTGTTCAATTCTAATTTTATTCCATTGTGATCTGAGAAGATACTTGATATGATTTCTATCTTCTTGAATTTGAAGAGACTTTGCCTGTGTCCCAATATGTGGTCTATCTTTGAAAAAGTCCCATGTGCACTTGAGAAGAATGTATATTCTGTAGCTTTGGGGTGAAATGTTCTGAAGATGTTAATTAATTCCATCTGATCTAGTGGGTCATTTAGAATGGATGTTTCTTTGCTGATTTTTTGTTTAGAGGATTTATTCAGTGGTGTCAATGGGGTATTAAAGTCCCCTACTATGACTGCATTGCTGTCAAACTCTCCCTTGATATCTTCCAGAAGTTTATTTGGGTGCTTCTGTATTGGGTGCATATATGTTTACCAGAGTTATATCCTCTTGTTAAATTGCTCCTTTTAGTATTATGAAGTGGCCTTCCTCATCTCTTGTTATGGCCTTCACTTTTAGGTCTATTTTGTCAGATATAAATATTGCTACCCCAGCTTTTTTTTTAATTTCTATTCGCCTGAAAATTTTTTTTTTCCATTCTTTCATTATTAGTCTGTGGAGTCCTTTGTTCTGAGGTGGGTCTTTTGTAGACAGCAGATATATGGGTCATGTTTTCTTACCCATTCAGCTACCTTATGTCTTTTGATTGGAGCATTTAACCCCTAGAGTGCCGGGGATCGCGATCGCGCTCCTCCTGTCTTTCGCCAAAAGTGTCGGGAACGCTATCACGCTTTTCCTGCAGTGTCACTATTAGATGCTAGTAGTTCATTCTTTATTGACAGGTGGCACCTAAGTGCAGAAAACAAATGTAGTAAAGGTTTCCTTAAGTTTTTGAATATGTAACTTCATTTACTTGCGATTCCTATTTTTTTCCCTAAACTGCTGTAAAATCAGCAAAAATGCCTTGGCAATTTTAGCATAGTTCCTAGGATATTGGTTGGCACTCAAAGGGTTAATCCATTTATGTTTAAGGTTATTATTGATAGGTACTGGTTTTCACCATATTTTTTCTTTATGCCAGTGTACCTTCTTCCCTTCCTGTTTCTTCTTTTTATAGCAGTCCCTTTAGCATTTTTTGCATTGGTCACTTGGTGGCAATAAACTCCTTTAGCCCTTTGTTGTCTATGAAGCTCCTTATTTCACTTTCAATTTTGAATAATAGCCTTGCTGGGTGTAATATTCTTGGATTGAGTCCTTTGCTTTGCATCACTTTGTATATTTCATTCCATTCCCTTCTGGCCTGATGTGTTTCTGTTGAGAAACCAGTTGATAGTCTAATGGGAAATCCCTTATAGGTAACTTTCTTTCTCTCTCTGGCAGCCTTACTACCCAAAGCAATTTATAGATTCAATGCAATCCCCCATTAAAATACCAATGGCATATTTCACAGACCTAGAACAAACTCTCCAAAAAATTTCATCTGGAATAAAAAAAGACCTTGAATAGCCACAGCAATCCTGAGGAAGAAGGACAAAGTTGGAGAGACCACAATACCAGATATCAAGCTATATTATAAAGCCACTGTTCTCAAAACTGCCTGGTACTGGCACAAGAACTGACATATAGACAAATGGAACAGAACAGAGAACCCAGAAATCGATCCAAGCCATTATGCTCAATTAATATTGACAAAGGAGGCAAGAACATACAATGGAGTCAAGACAGTCTCTTCAATAAATGGTGTTGGGAAAATTGGACAGATACATGCAAAAAAACTGAAACTAGACCACCAACTTACACCATACAAAAATAAACTCAAAATGGATATAGCACTTAAACATAAGACGGGAAACCATAAAAATATTAGAAGAATCCATAGGCAGCAAAATAGCAGACATATGTCATAGGCAATATCTTTATCACTACAGCTCCTAGGACAATGGAAACTAAGGAGAAAATAAACAAATGGGACTACATCAAAATAAAAAGCTTCTTCAGAGTAAAAGAAACCATCAACAAAACAACAAGAAAGCCCACTGCATGGGAGAACATATTAGCCAAATGCTGTCTCAAATAAGGGTTTAATCTCCAAAATTTACAGGGAACTCATACAACCTAATAAAAGAGGTAAACAATCCAACCAAAAAATGGACAAAGGACCTAAATAGACACTTTTGGAAAGAGGATATACATAAGGCCAAGAGATATATGAAAACATGCTCAAAGTCACTAATCATTTGAGAGTTGCAAATTAAAAAAACAATGAGATACCATCTCATACCTGCCAGAATGGCTATCATCAACAAATCAACAAAGGACAAGTGCTAGCGAGGATGTGGAGACAAAGGAACCCTTGTGCACTGCTAGTGGGAATGCAGACTGGTGCAGCCATTGTGGAAAACATTATGGAGATTCCTCAAAAAATTAAAAATGGAACCCCCATTTGACCCAGTAATCCTACTTCTGGGAATATATCCCAAGAAACCAGAAACATCAATCAGAAAGGACATATGTTCATAGCAGCACTATTTATAATAGCTAAGATTTGGAAACAACATAAGTGTCCATCAGCAGATGAGTAGATTAAAAAACTGTGGTACATCGACACAATGGAATACTATGCTGGTATAAAAAAAGAAGGAACTTTTACCATTTGCAACAGCATGGATGGACCTGGAGAGTATTGTGCTAAGCGAAATAAATAAGCCAGTCGGAGAAAGATAAATATCAAATGATCTCACTCATATGTGGGATATAATGAACAACATAGACTGATGAACAAAAATAGATCCAGAGACAAAGAAGCACTGAACAGACAGTCCAACCTCAGAGAGAAGGCAGGGGAGGGAGTGTGCTAAGAGATCAACCAAAGGACTTCTATGCATGCATATTGGCATAACCAATGGACACAGACACTGGGGCAGCGAGGGCTTGTCATGGGGGGTGGGAGTGGCTGGGGGGGGGTCAATGGGGAAAAAGGAGACATATGTAATACTTTAAACAATCAAAAAAAGAAAGAATGCACATAAGTGCATTGGGAATGCTATAAAAAATTGTCTCTGAGTAGCTGGTCATGAAAGATTTGTGGAAAAGGTGTTTTTGTTTTTTTTTATCTGAAAAAATATATATAGAAAAGAGAGGGAAAGAAGAGGAAGGTAAAGATATTTGGGATAAAGCAAACAGCAGAGCTGAGGCATTGGGACAGAAAAGCCTAGAAGATATATGGTGTTCAGTTAGATAGAATCTTGACAGTTTAAAAAGAAGTAATATATAACAAATAATTTAGGTCTTGAGACCATATTACATTTTATGTAGATATTAAGGCTTTATGGAGTTTGGACCAGGAAAATAACATCTAGATAACAAGGTATATGATATTCCCAGTTTTTAGAATATATAATGTTATAATTTAATGTTTTGAATGGGATCTTTGCAATTCTATTGGTGCTCCCAACAACTTAACTCCTTTGAATAATCCTAGCTAATAGCCTAGGAAAATAAAAACTTTTCTATTCAGTACATGTATTTTCAAAGATTTGGGGGCAAGAATTTCAGATAGAAGGAAGGACAACTGCAAAGGCCTTAGGTACATTTAAGAAACAGAAGAACAAAACAAAAATGCCAATGGTGGGAAGTTGGAGACTTACACTTGAAAATGAGAAGTAAGAAGGAAGTACAGGGATGATCTTCTAAAAAGGAATAGCAGTCTGTCCAGAGGCCTACCACCGGCAGTTTTGGGAGGTATATCCAATTGTCTGGACACTGATCCCCACTCTGTCTCTTGCCTGAGCCAGGGTAACGAAAGGAAGAATCCATGAGAGACGGTCTCTAGGGACCTCTTTGGGGTCCCTTATTGAAGGCAGGCCTGTAGCTTTACTATTTCACCACAATAATATCCAAAGAAAAAGAGTTAAATTCCCCACAGAGACTGGAATATTTTTAGGAGGAGGGAAGGGATTGCTCAGCAGCCTGAAAGCAGCAAATATACACTTCAAGGGGAGAAACATTAATGCTTTCAACAGAAGGAAAATAGCTAGTGAAAAACAGCTAATAGAGAGGAGTGATGTAGCATTTTTTAAAAGATCATATTACTCAAGAACCATATAAAAGGATTTTAGACTTCTACTGTTCTTGTCAAGACCCTCTCAGTCCCTGTGTATTTAAATTTTCCATCTACAGAGAAAGGAAGTGTTTTTAACTCATGAATATTTAAAGAGTAAGGATAAAGAAGGACTTTTTAAGATCAGAGAGGCATTGAATAACTGGCATTTGGAGAAAATTAGTAAACAGTGACAATAGTGTGAAAATATCATGAAATTATAAACCTTGAGCATGTTATATGGAATGCTGATCCAAAAAAAGAGCCAGATGGTGCTACCTGACCACATCAGCTGTTTTCTCTTCCATTGCTGACCTATGGAGTGGGCAGCATTCATTGCTATGGCAAACGATTACTGATCAAATATATCAAGAAGCTTTCTCATCTCCTTTTCCGTATCCTAACGATCATTTGAAACTAGACCTCTTGTGATATTACCTAAACATTCATGCCTGCATATCGCCATGCGTTTACTCGATTTTCTCTACCTGTCAGAAGCCTCATCTTGCCCAAATGAATTATTTATAATTAATCCCACCAGATAAGAGTTATTTAGTTCCCTCTAAATCCCCATAGAATTATGTTTTCCTCTCATTCTCATTTTTTTCTAAATTTTTAGCCCTCAGGTTGTCTGAGAATAAATAATAATTTCCAGGGACAGGCTAATCAAAATCTATACTTATGAGTAATTTACACATTTATTTAGCTATGTGTACATTTCTGTTACCCAATTTACCTCAGTAAACAGATGAGTCAATAACTCAGTTTGAAACATCTGCATTCAGGTCAGTAATGAGCTTAAAGGATTTTTCCCCCCAAAAAACCATGAAATTATATTGGGTTAACCTAAGTACCCATTATGGTGACTTCTCCAATACAAAGTGAGGTCCATGGGTGTTTACATGTCTAATGAGTGGCAACTTTTATATAACACTTTCTCCATTTATAATATACAAGAGTATTCTAGGCTTCAGCTCCTTGAGGACGGGGACTGCGTCTGCCTCAAATCTACACAGTGTCTGCACAGCACCTGTATGTGGTCGCTAAGAGAGACTCAGCTTAGAATAGATGAATAGTTCCTAGAATCTCTGAAGAGGACTCCCCATTTATCGTGGGGTAGCCAGAAACTTAAGCTGTGTCTCAGGATGGATTTAGGTTCTAGAGGAGGGTCCATTAGAAGCCAGAGGGTGCTGGAGAAGTCCTGTGTAGGGGTAGTGGTCCAACCTTCTCTAAGGAGGTTGAATTCTTCCTGATACGTCTTTCCGGAGAGGTCTTTCGGAACTGTTGAGGTCCTTTCCTAAGTAAAGCTCTGGCAGTGAGTAGTGGTTAGCCAGCCCAGCATGTCACTCTTGTTCAGTATTAGACTCACCTGCATTCATATTATCTGTACCAATCTGGTAGATAGCATAGTTTTAAGGGACTCATGGGGTTATAAGCTTATTTGACTTGGGTGAGCTCTCAGGTTAGAAAGGGAATTTCAGGCTGAGAGTCAGAAGACATTTCTGCTATACAAAACCAATACCTGGTCCTTCAGAAATCCCAGTCTCTCTAAGGATAATTTTGAGGAAGATAGTGACAGAGAGAACACCAGCCAAAGGCTGCAGGCTCAGATTTTCCGTCTCTTTGGTATGAACAACATGTGGGTAAAGCTAATAGGACAATAGCATATTTACAGATGGTTGGTTAACGTTCTGGAGTCAGATCTGGCTTTGAATCCTGGCTCTGCCATCTCATACTTTGAAATATAAATGCCTTTAAGCCTCAGTTTCTTTGTCTATAATATGAGGAGGATAATGTTATTATCTTCTTCACTGGTTTGCCATGAAATATAAATGACATAAATCTATAAAATGTTTAACATTGTGCTTGTGTTAACTGTTGGTGTTGATACTGTTGCTACCACTGCTATTATGCTACAATCATGGAAAATAGCCCATACAGTGCATTCAGGTGCTCAAAAGTATTTTTACTTTATGGCAGCTTTCATATATGCACCTCATTCTTCCCTCCCTCCCTCCCTCCCTCCCTTCCTCCCTCCCTTCCTCTCATTTCCTTAATTTAATATTCATATATGGAATATCTGGCTAAGATCTATGCTGGGTGCTAGGATGCAATCATAAACTTCATACTGCTCCTCAGAAGGTCATATACAAATAGGAAAGAGAGTTGCATCAGTATGTTCTTACAGTGCATTGTGGTAATTACAACAGGGTGCACCGTGTATAATGTAACATGAAAGAAGCAATGAGTAAGTCTTATAGGGGGAGAAAGGGCATATGTCAGGATGAATGCTTTTTGCCAAGATGAATGAGTCATGGGGAAAGCCATTCAGCAAAGGGAAAAAAACAGGCATACAGGTGCTCTGGTATATGATATGGCATATTTGGGAAATCACGAGCAGTTCCATAAATACAACAGAGTGTATTCAGGGAAATATTAGGACATGAGGCTGAGACCCAGGCACGGAGAATTATATGTGAGGCTTGGAATTTAGGGAAATGTCATAGATTGCTACAGGTTAGAATAATCAATCACTCTGGCAGGAGTGGGGAGAGAAACTATTGAATTCCACATATTTCTCATTCGAGTGGCCTGAATTGGAGCATGCACCCATTTCTGAAGTAATCACTTATAAGGGGAATGGAAGGACTATGATTGCTTAGACTAGTTAAGATTCACCCAGTGTCTCCTGAAGCATGTGATTGCTCAGTACTTGAACAACAATGAAATTTTCTCTGCAAGAAAGAAGGAAGGCCAGAAACAGCTGTTGGGGAGACAGTCAGTACTTTCTCCCACAAAGGTCAAATACATAGGCCTTAGTGACCAAGTGCATGTTAGGGTTCAGCAGTGAGAGATGACTCCCAGGCTTCAAGCTTAGGCTCTCAAATAGTTCTATTTAATAATTATCTATATAGACAGTTTCAATAGATTTTGATTCAGAAGAAGGGTTATTATTATAGTGCATTCATAAGTTCCTAAGGTTTATAAAAAAGCCTTGACATGTGAATGTACCTGAACTGCTGTATGGAATTAGGTCTGTTTTGAGTGTAAGTTGAATATTCACTAACTTATTGTCCTAAATTGAACACACTTGGGAACAGTATGTATATATCCAATGGTTTGATCGCATTTGTCAATAAAGGAAATAAAACTATGAATGCCAGCATTTAATGCAAAATAAAATATTCTGCTTAGAAATAAATTGTTAAGGTAGAACACATTTGAATTTTCTCTTATATAAGGTCTCTCAATAAATGCTGCACAAGTTATTTCCTCTTTATATACGCACTTAATCTTGGAGTATCAGGACGATGCTCCAACAAACTGAACTACCAGGCCAGGGCATCACTTAGTTTTGAAACAGTTTATTTACCATGACCTTATCGTCCAGAAATCTATTTCTGAAGCAGTCAATCTTTGCAGTCATTTTCATCAAAGTAGCTGAAAAAATGATCTTCAATAAGGGCACATTTGGTTTCTCCCTATGGTGGGAGGCCTGTCTATTTTTAAAAATACGTTGCTATGTTACAAATGCACCATCCTCGTACTATACGCAGGAAGATAACTGATTTAAATTAGCCTATACCAAGCCAATAATGGGAAACCATAAACCTGAGGGTTCTAAAAGCATCAGTCCTTGTTCACATTTTCCTTCTCTTCCTTTTCAAATAAATATAATTTTTCTTTCTCCATCCCTTTTCCTCTTTCTTTTCAGAGAAAGCACAATCAATGTTCTTAAGTACTTTAACATAAAGAGAACTAGATGATTGATTAGATTTCGGTTCATAAGCCTTCCTATGCTGTGGATTCTCTTCCCCATTTTAGATAGAAGAAACTTAACTTCAGCACTTTGTAAATAAATCTCCAGCAACATGTTAATTTTTAATTTGTGGTGCAAGCAGTACATGAAGCATTCTGAATAATGATTCATGTTCCAATTAGTGTAAACAACATGGAAACATTTGACACTAATTTACAAGTGTGGTAACCTTGAGGGAATACTGAACCCTGCTGAGTGAGATTTCAGTGTCAGCCTAAAGGGTCAGTGATGTGTTCAACATGATTCTGAAGAAGAGGAAAAAGGGAGTAGATTCCACTATATGCCTGGCATAGAGAAAAGAAGTTATGATGGTATAGCTTTCATGTTAAATAGCAATATAATCTACTTTGTAGAATATCAGATAATCTTCTTAGAGCATATTCAATTTGGGACATCTATAATGATAAAAGTGTAGTATGCTAATTAGACCAGACATCCTTCCGGGACGAAGCTGGGGCTGCAGCAGTGGGATGGAGGCAGCCGTCACGCCTGTGAGGGAGGGATCTATGAATGCCAGAATTTAATGCAAAATAAAATATTCTGCTTAGAAATAAATTGTTAAGGTAGAACACATTTGAATTTTCTCTTATATAAGGTCTCTCAATAAATGCTGCACAAGTTAACTGTGGGCCGGGAGGCTATGATGGGCACAAGGGTGGGTCTTGGCCCATTCTCCTTGTCCCCGCCTAGCCCCTCCAGCTGTGGGCCCCTGGTCCCCTGTCTGCCAGCAGCCCCGCTCCTGCCACCACCACTACCACATGCTGATAGCTGGCTCGCTTGCACCCACTGATGGTGGGGAGCAATTGGAGCTGGCGCCAGCAGCTGGTGTGAGCAGCTGCTGCTGCCCCGATTGCCCCTCGGGAGCAGGGGGCAGTGGAGAAGCCCTCAGGGGTGATAGGGATTGGCAGCCGCCACTTGCACCCCCTGATAGCGCCAAGCGATCGGGACCTGCGCCGGGCACCAGCAGCAGGTGTGAGCAGCAGCTCAGGTGCCAGCTGCGGGTGTGAGTGGTGCTGGCACCAGCAGCAGGTGGGAGTGCTGGGTGGGATCGTGGCACGTGGAAGCAAAGAATTTTCAGTAACCACTAGAGGCTCACCCTGGTCTGGCACCCCTGCTCACCTGCTCCACCATCCCACTGTGGCCGATGCCCACCATGTTCCGTGCATACCTCCTGGTGTTCAGCGCACATAGCAACTGGTTGTCCAGTTGCTCGGTTGTTTGGTTGTTCTGCCGTTCTGTCTATTTGCATATTAGGGTTATATATATCTATATATATCTATATATATCTAATCTATATCTATATCTATATCTATATCTATATCTATATCTATATCTATATCTATATCTATATCTATATCTATATCTATATCTATATCTATCTATATCTATATCTATATCATCTATATCTATATCTATATCTATCTATATCTATATCTATATCATCTATATCTATATCTATATCTATATCTATATCTATATCTATCTATATATCTAATCTATATCTATATCTATATCTATATCTATATCTATATCTATATCTATATCTATATCTATATCTATATCTATATCTATATCTATATCTATATATCATATCACTCAGAGGCTTTGCCCCTTAGTGATGCCCATAACCTGCTTGATAAAAGTCCATACTCCTCAGCCTGGCATTCAGCGTCTTGTGGTGTTTGGCTATTATCTAACTCTCAGCCCTATACCCATTGCCCTGCTACTTTTACCATTTGCATCAATGCCTTCACTTGAAGAAGGGGTAATCATGCTCCCCAGATGTCTGCTTCTTTGAGGATAACCTATAAATAGGGGATCATTTGTTTTCTTTGACTACACTACATATTCTTCCTGCCTCTGCATATGTTCTTTCTACAAGGAGGAATTCCCCATCTTACTTTGCTCAATCTTTTTTCCAAGATGAAGGACTTGTGGAATCTCAGCTTCCAGACTGCAACTCCTATATCGTGTTTCCCCAGCAGCAACTGCTTTACTCAAGTTCATCTTTTTTTCTTTTTTAATCCTCACCCAAGGATATTTTTCCATTGATTTTTTAGGGAGAGTAGAAGAGAGAGGGAAAGACAGAGAGAAACACATCGTCTGGTTGCCTCCTGCACAAGCCCTGATCAGAGCATGACCTGGGGAGGAGCTTGCAACCAAGTTACCTCTCCTTGACTGGAATTGAATGGGACCCTTTGGTCCACAGGCCAAAACTCTATCCTCTGAGCTAAACTAGCTAGGGCTCATGTTCATCTTTGAGGGACAGCAATGACTGGCACTTTGAGCAGAGAAGAACATTGAAAACTCACTGTGTCTTGAAGGTAAAAATGGCTCCATGTGACTCTTCTGTCTAGTTGGTAACTGCCTGACAGAAGCTAGAGAATCCCAAGGGATCTGCAAGCATATATGCAGCTCACTGCCTGTTTTTTTTTTGTTGTTGTTTTTTTGTTTTTTTGAGGAAGAATGAAGCAGAGTTCAGAGCTTAGTGTCTGGAATCACACAGACCTCGATCAAATCTGGCTCTACCTCTGACCACCTGTGTGATCTCGGTAAGTTTTTAATGCACTGTGTACCTCTGTTTTCTCATAGAAGAATGGGAATTGAAATTGTATGGTTTTCACAAGATGGGAGACAGGCAAGGTTGACTGTTAATTCCCCGTCCCCCTTCCTGCCTTGCTCCTTTTTGATAGTGTCTCTGTTTCTTCTCTATGGCCACAGCTTCTACACTCTAGTGCTCTCCCATACCTACAGGCATTTCCACTGAGTTTTTGTGACTGCTCCTTTCCCCTAACCCTTGAGGCCTGGAGGGGTAGCAGCTCTCTGCTGTTGCTAGCTCAGGGTGCTTCACTATGCCTTGTTGCTTACCCTTAATCCTATTGCATCGTTATTATCCGTCCCCTCATGAAACTCTTTCAAACAGCTACCCTGTTTGAGTGGGCCATCTGTTTCCCAGGGAGACCTCAATTTATTTACTTGTTTATTGCCTTCCACATATTTTTGCACACACACAAATGTATAATTCCGCAAGGGTAGGGATTGTGTGACTAGAACAATGTCTGTTACATAGTAGGCAATTCATAAATTTGGTGATGGATGGATAATGAATGAATAAATGTGTTCTTAATATTTTCACAAGAAATTTATGAGATAGGAAAATTATTGTCTCCATTTTGCAGATAAGAAAATTGAGGTTCAAAAGGAAATAACTTGCAGCTAGTGCAAGATGACACTGACTGGAATCACTGCTGTATTTGCATTGCTACCTTGCATTATTTTTCATTAAATCATATAATATGGTAGCTTTCATATTGGTATTACATGAGAGGTTATTAATTTTATTATCCTTTCTCCATGATATTAAATTATGTCACATAGTTTGTGAATTCTTTAGCTGCCACAAAGGCTTTTAGGCAACAGTAGAAGGGTTTAATGACCCATCAACCAATAAAGAGAAGATGTTTTAAATACAGCACATATATTAAATCCAAACCACATGCAAATGTCCTTGGTTGATAAGGCTGTTTCTCCAGCATACTGCTAGAACTGCTTCAGCAATGCTGCATTAAATCTCCAATTAGATGAGAGATTAGAGCCTGAGGTGGAGGAATGGCTGATTCAGAGTGAGCCAACAGAAAGTGCTTTCCACACCAGGAGAGTTTGCTGATGTAAGGCAGAGAGGGATCCAGTTCCCACAATGGAAAGCAAGGATGCTAGTCCCTGTTTTGCTCCAGACTAGCTAATTCCAAGGAACATGATCTGTGTTTGTTTTAAAATAAAACATTCCACCTTCTTTTATTATTCCTCTAAAAACTATTACCCCATCTCATCTCTTTTGTCTTCCTCCATAACAGCTAGGCCTCTGAAGGTATGGGGCAGGAAGAAAAAGGTGCTAGTGTCACATAGGACAAGGGTCTCAAGGTCTGGGCCATTTTACTGAATGCTATTCTTGCTACATGTTAAAATTTAGCACAGTATTTTGCAGACAAGCTGTAAACAGGATAGGCTTGACAGAATCCAACCTGATAAGTGTAGCCCACAGCAAAGAAGAAATCAACATGTAATTGATCAAATGGTGTATAAACAATTGCTAAGCCTCCCTTTGGGGAGGCAGAGCTTTGGATAAGTACTTATATCTCCCTAACTTACTGCAAGTAAGTAAAACTACCTTGTGGTAGCCATGTCTCAGTTTTCGAATAGAGCTCCCCAAGTGACTGAACCCCTTGAGTGGTAACACTAGAAGGTTAATGTCTTTTGAGGGAAGTTGATGAAGAAAATCATAAACAAAAACCAAGCAAGTACTGTGCACACAATTTCCAAATAAAAATAAAGGGAACATGCCGGGGTCCAACCCCAGCAGGTCCAGGGGTCCCCAAAGGTGTGGACGGAATCGGCGAAGAAGGAATGACATGGAGACAGCGTTCAGTTGATCAGCAGCCTAGCCAGGATCTCTAGCCCGGATCTCCAGAGAGGTTCTGCTTCGGATCTCCAGCGAGGTTCTGTAGCCATGTTCCCTCGCTAGGTTCTCCAGCCAGGTTCTGTCCAGGCTCTCCAGTCAGGTTCAGTGTCCAGGTTCCAGTCAGGTTCTCCTGCCAATCTCTGTAGTCAGGTTCAGTCCAGGATCCCTTGCCATGTTCTCCCGCTAGGCTCTGTCTCTAGGCTCCGAGGCCAGTCCCTCTCCAGGATCCTCCGGCATGCTCTCTCCAGCGAAGTTCTTCTGTCTCCAGGCTCCGTGTAGGTTCTGTCTTCTGAATTCTCTTCTAAGCTCTGAGTGTTTCTGTCTTGTTACAACTGTATTTATACCAGTTGATTCAATCCTATCAATCTCTATTACAAAGGTTAGGGCGTTTCTTATCTCCATTCCAGGGAGAAAAGATTATGTAGTTTAAGCATGATTGTTCGTAGTTAAAGGGATTAATTACCCGCCTGGCACTTAGTTGAGGGGTTTTATTCCCTCCCTAACTTCAGGGGAAAATCCCTACCTGGGATTCAACCTTTCTCGGAGAGGTGACCTTGGTTAAAACACAGCGCCAAGAAGGTGAGCAAACATATTAAGAACCGTATGCCATATATGCCAGGTCCCTTGAAACAGCAAGGATGGACCGGCTCCCGGCAGGAACATAGTTTTTAGGTTAGGACTGCTCTACTAGGACCTGAGCATTCTAAATCCATTATAAAATGACGTGCCTTCTCTCAGCTGTCCCAGGGAAGTGAAGGAGTCATCATCCCATCATGCTATCCATCATAAAAAAGTAGACTCTGAGGGAGGCTGCTGTAGTTAGCTGCCCGGCAAAGGCCAGTTGAGCATTTATCATGTCCCAGGTGGTTCACGAGGTACAGAGGACAGAATGGTGAGCGAGACATGGGCTTACGTCCTAACAGGGCAAACAGATACAGAATAAGTTATTTCTGAGTCTGCAAAAGGCTATGGTGGAGAAGTAAAGAGTGTTGTTAGAAGTCAGGAAATATCCCTGAGAAGAATAAGCCTGGAAAGCTGAGTAGGTATGGTAGGTAGGCTATGGACCATGCCTATTGTATCTATAATTATAAATCCAGAACGAGCCCAGGACCTGGCAGATACTCGGAGTTTTGGTTATCATTGCTATGTAACTATCCACTCCAAAAGTTAACAGCCTAAAAATGACTATTATTTTTCATAATTTTATGGGTTGGTGAGACTCCACTCAGAATTGTTCTGTTCCACACGCCATTGACTTGGGCTGGAGTCAGCCAGCGAGGGCCTCAAATGGGCAGAAGTCTGGTACCTTGGCAAGGATGGATGGAAATCTTGGGCTCCACAGGGATAGCTGGGACCCTGGGTCCCTCTGCCCATGCAGTCCAGGGGTTATCAGACTCCACATGGTCTCTCCATGTGGTTTTGCCAGCCAGGGTAGCTGGACTTTACATGACAGCTAGGATATCTCAAAAGTGCAAAAGTGGCGGGCGCCCTTCCTTTGTAAGGCCTAGGCCAGGCTCTGAATGGAGCCACTGTTGCTTTACTCTACCGGTTGTTTAAAGCGAGTCTCAGGACCAGCCCAGACTCAGTGTGGGAGAGGACCACACAGGGTTATGACATGAGGTGTATTTCATTGGGGGTGGGGTCATTTTTAGAGATGAGAGAATTTTCTAGGTGCTTAGTAATTTTATTTTTAGTAATGGGGGGAGAAATGAGTGGGAATCAGTCAACGTAGAGGGAGAGGCATGAGCAGTATCTTTGCGGATTGGAAGGTGGGTGCAACTAAGTTGTGTTGAAGGACCTGGGAGAGGTTCATTTTGGCTGGAGCACAGAGAGAGGGAATGAGAGTAATGGATGAGACTGAAGAGTGAGCTGAGAACAGGCTGAGCCTGGAGTCTGACTACCCCTGAACTTTTCAGTTATATAAGCCAATCAATTCCCTTTCTCCCTCTGCCAGTTTGAGCTGATTTTCTATCTTTGATCAAGAGGCCTGACTAATAGTAGGGAGGCAGCAACTCATGCTGCCCAAGAGAGGAAGGCCCTGGAGGTGACCTTGCCATTGAACACTAAACCATTTGGAAACAACCTGTTCTGTACAAATTCGGAGCATCCTGATTATCCCTGATATGCAGCCACACACCCACCCTGAGTAGGATAGAATCTGCCCCTGACATCAAAACCAGAAATGTCTGTGGGTGGATGTTCCTAAAGGCTTCAGAAAGTCCTCCCCACATGCATAATTAAAGCCAACCACTGTTCAGTATTCCTGCAGTAACTGATCAGACACTTAAAGGCCCTTCTCAAATCCCCACAATAAAAATTTGCTTGTGTTGGTTTCCACTGGCCACAGTTACAGCTTTCTGAATCCTACTCCCATACTTCCTTGAGAATTCCCATATTACATGTTTGTTGAGCAGATCCAATAAGGTGATTCATAGAAAATAGTACAGTACAGTACCTAGTCAGAATCTAATAAAGGACCAGTAAGCATTTGATTGTATCATTATTATTGTTATCTGATCTCATTTCTGGAATTCCAAGTTCTTTGATGACTGTATTTTAAACAAATCTCTGCCTTTAACGGCCCCCCTCCCCCCAGCCCCCCCCGCAAAGATCCAGAAATACAGAGAGAACTAAATCAAATAGAAAGATTGTCCAGGGCCCCCCTCCCTAAAACCCAGAGATCACCATAATCTTTGACATGAGAGCCTAGAGGACGTCAGAATAAGGACATGTATGTGTCATCCCTCCTGGACCTCTGATAAATCAAAGCCTATGCAGGGTTTAGGGGACAATGACCAGCTTCCTTGATGAGTGTTGAAAGGCCCACCCACGTGGCCCCAGCTCCCTCTCACCTCATCCTCAGGTGAGTCCTGCTGGCTCCTGCCATGTGGCCTTCACTCATGCCAACTCTCTGCATGGAGTTATCTCACCTCTACCACATTCAGATCTCAGCTCAAGCTTTACTTCCTGCGTGAAGCCTTCCTGACCCCGGTCTAGGCCCATTTATGTTCCTATATGGGGTCAGCTCGGCTCCTCTTTTTCAGAGCTCTGTCAGAATTTGTTGATATGTGTCTATAACTGTGATTCTTTGATTAATAATGGACACCTTCACTTGACTGCAAGCTTCACAAAAGCAGAATCTAAGGGAATTTGCTTGTTTGTTTTTCTTCAACTTAAGTATCCAACACAGGGCCTGACACATATAGTATGTATTAAATGCTGGTTGAATAGGTGGAGAGAGAGAGAGAGAACAATGGACATTTCTGTTGGGATTAGGGACTGAACTCATCCGCTTATTCAATCAAACCAAGCCATATCAGAGAAATCATTGAGAGGTGGAAAGTAATTAATTCCAGGACACCACGGGGAAGTGGTCCTTTGCTCCTTATCTGATCACTGAGTCAATTGAGTGTCTTTTGGGGATTGATTTCTTTTTATATGTTTCTCTGCTTGAAAGATGGTTTCCCCAGGAGGAGCAGTTCTCATTGCAGGAAAGATATGTGGGGCTAAGACACTTTTCCTCTTGCCAAAGTATACAAAACAAAGTCTGATGTACAACTCCACGCAATCTACATCCCCCTTTTAAAGCTTTTCTCTGATGAGCCCAAGAAAGAGGTATTACATAAAAATTAATAGACACTGGTTTAAATATGCCGGCTATCTAAAAGGATCACTTATTTGTGGTATTTGTATTTAGCTGCCAACTTCAAGATAGAGGCATTGAAGTGTAATGGATTAAAGAATGCACCTTAGGGCCAGGTGGAGATGATTCAGACCCAGGAGGTGGTCTTTACTGTCTGTGCAACCTGAAGCAAATGAACTTATCCTCAGTTTCCCCCACTCATAAAATGGAGATAGTTGGTTTCATAAGAGTTTTGGGGGAGATTGACTGAGGTACCAGCTATGAAGCACTCAGTGCCAGATATACAGCAAGGGCTCAGTTAGAGAAAGTTACACCACAATTCTTTTGGATTATTCTTTTTTTCATATCATTGCCAAGAAATGATGGGTGTTGAGGTTGTAAAAGAAAAAGGGAGTAATTCAATTCCCTCCTAGTCTAAAAAGACTTTCCCCCTAAACCAAGAAGTCCTTCTATGGATAAAATGGGGTTGTTACTAGCTAAATTAACCAGTGGTCTTTGCAGTCACTGTATCCTACACCTAATACAATCGTAACCATAACTCTCATTTATTTTGTCTAGTAGAAAACTTCTATTTTATTTAAGTCATGTTTTTTTATGTCCAAGACTTTGGTTTCTGAGGTTACTAGATGCAGCATGCTAATTATGGAAGGCTACCGGGTTAGAGTCAGAAACCTGAGGGCAAATTCTAAGTGTACCACTTGTTGGCTGTGTGACCTAGAAAACACTGCTGTGCCCTTCTGAATTTTAGTCTCTGAACATTAGTCAATATGAAGATGACTGGCGTAGGGGTGTTGGTGGGGCTATCTAATTCCTCCCTAAGTGTACATTTTCTCATAATAATGTTACTTAAGACAAAGACAGATCATTCTTCAGGTATCAGAGTAGTTCTCTCTCACCTAATGTCTAGGCAAGAGGCTCTGTAAAAATGTATCTATTTGCTGGTGGCCCATCCCCAGTGGTGTTCACCTTTCCATCCACCAACCAACCAAAGAAGTTCCCCCTTAAAACTATGTGCCATATATCTTGGTAGAAATAGGGTCAGAGAGAGGGAAGACATGATCTAGAACAGTTAAGGAAATAGATGATTACAACATAGTGTGGTAAAGGTTGAGATGATTATAACATAGGATGGTAAGGAAGCTATGGGATTAAATGATGAAGGTAGAGCTTAGACCCAGAAGGTAAAAGGAAGAGGAAGGGAATGTGTAAATGCTAAGGCAAGACACCATGATAAATATATGCCACGGGAGCTTTGCAAAGCTTAAATGCAAGGGAGCAAAGGTAAAACCACCCTTTCTGAAGAATATTCCTTCTATCTAGTAACTGCCAACTTCTAAAACGTCTCAGAAGGAATCTTCTCTATAGAGAAAGCGTAAGTGTAGATTTTGTTTTTATCTTGCTAATTTACTCAATAAAAAAATCAACTTAGACTATTTAGAAAAGCCACCTGACAAATTTTAATGGAGATATTGATGGAGATACAGACTCAGTTACATATTTGGAATACAATATGACTGACCTCCAAAATGCATGAAATTATTTTCTGGAAAGTTTCCCTCAATTGGACATTTTTCTTCAGCTTTAGGCATAAGCCTAGAAATATGTGACCCATAATTACTTTGTACTTGGCTCCTTTCATTGAAGTATGAACAAGATCATTGCAGTCCCCCCCGCCCCCGCCGCCCCAAATGTAAAAAATAAAGCTCAACTTATTTACCCATATCTACAACTTAGTCTCAGGGTCCAGGAAACACAATGTTCTGATGACAATCCCTGAGAGAGCGCTGTGTGGGCCACACATTAAAATGCTTCATTAAACCATCAAAAGTAAGTTGACCTTTTACCAGAAAGATTATCTTGTACAAGAGGCTGAGACTTTGTGATCCCATAGTCACAAATTATTCCAAGAACAATTCTGATACTCAGTAATATAATTTCATACGAATTTTATTCTAATTCTACCATGATGATGTGATAAATACATTTTATAGGAATGCTTCACAAAGAGTGGTCTGTGGTCCTATTTCAACAAATTTAACAACTATTTATTTAGCCCCTACAGGCACTGTAATAAAACTCCTGTCCTCACGGAGCTTACATTCTAGTGGAGAGAGATTAAAAAAATAAATAAAGGGTAGACATAACAAATGAGTAAACAGCAGTGTTTATTAGAAATGGAACAGGAAAGGGAATTAAGAGTGCCAGGGGCATGGGCAAGAGGGGGCAGTCCTGAGGCAGGAGCAGTCTAACAGTGAGAGCAAGGAGGTAGTAGGAGGAGATGAGATCAGGGAGGTAAGGTGGGGGAGATTCTTAAGCATTTGTAGACTTAATCAGATTATTCTGGATTTGTGGGTGAAATAAGGAGCTAGTGGTGATTTTGAGCAAAGAGGTGAGAGATCTGATGTGTTTTAGTGTGTGACTGGTTTCTGAGTTGAGAGATGTATGTGAAGAGTAAGATGGAATTAGAGAAACCAGAGAAGAAGCTGTTGCAATGATCTAGCAATCCAATTGATGACTCAGCTAGGGTGGTGGATAGGTCATTAAAAATGCTTAGACTCTCAGGATAGTTTGGAAATCTTATCAATACACTTTAGTGATAGATTAAATATGGGATATAAGAACAAAGTGGAAGAAAGTGTTATCAATGATTAACTGCATGGTTTTGTCCTGAAACATTGGAACTAAGATGCCTTCAACTGAGATGGAAAAGTCTGTGAGTAGAGATTTTGGAGGGAGGGAAGTGGTACATTAATAGTCTAGTTTTGGACAAGTTAAGCTTAACATGACTATTACACTTCCACTTGGAGATGTGGAATAGGCAGTTGGATGTATCAGTATGGAATTCAGAAGAGATGTTTGGCACAGAGTTTAAATTTAGGAATCTTGCAACAAAGATGGTATTTATTGCCATGAAAGTGGGAGAAATTATGAGAATGAGTATAGAGAGGGAAGAGGACAAAGGACCTTTATCATAATTTTATGTGTGTTAGTTCCCCATTGCTGCTATAACAAATTACAACAAATTGAATGGCTTAAAACAGTACCAATTTATTATAGTTTTAGAGGTCAGAAATCTTAAATGAGTCTCCCTGGGCTAATATTTAGGTGTCGGCAGGCTCATGTTCCTTTCTGGAGGCTCTAGAGAAGTCTCTGTTTTCTTGTCTTTTCCATTTGCTGGTGTTTCTGTATTCCTTGGCTTGTTACCCTTCTCCATCTTCAAAATAGCCATGGCTGGTCAAGTCTTTCTCACATGGTCTCACATTTACCCTGACTCTTCTGCTTCCCTCTTCCATATTTAAGGACCTGAGGTCACATCAGGCCCATCTGTATAATCCAGGATAATCTCCCCATGTCCAGATTCTTAGTCACATCTGCAAAGTCCCTTTCCCATGTGAGGTAATGTATTTACAAATTCCAGGGATTAGAGTGTGGGCACCTTTTTTATGGGGCGGGCATTTTCTGCCTAAGCATTATGGAAGCCTATAAATAACGCAGGATCTTGGGCTCTGCCCCCCCATTTATGGAACTGAAATTTCTAGGGAATGGTGTCCAGGAATGTGTTTAGTATACAAGCTCCCTAGGTGATTCTTGTGTACTCTACTGGCTCGGTGAAACCAGGTGGTGCTAAAAGAGCAGGAAATAGCATTTGTTCCCACTCTTCACAAAGACCCTGGTGGCCCTGTGGGCCAGGGTGGTCCTGTGTATAGTCAGCAACCCTCTCAATGTTACAATTCCTGGTCATCCATGTTACATAGGCAGCTCTTAGCCAAGGCCAGGCTGCAGTTCAGAACCTTAGTGATTACAGGACTGGGGGAATATGACCCTTTTCCCAAGGGTCATATTGAAGGCAGTTGTGGAGAGCTGCTCTTTCAAGGTGAACTCACAAAGGAACCAGTTCAGGCTGGCTTGAAAAGTGACATTCCACTGCAGACACTGGCTTTGGGGCAAAGGCATTAACATTTGCGGGATTATTTCTCTTCACAAACATTAGAAACATTTCTAAGCCATGTGACATGATTCAAAAACTAAAATGAAAACCAAACCAAATAAAACTGTTCATGTCCAGCATATGTGTGAATGATGAGTAACCTCAAGGCAGAAACCCTTAGATCTCCAAATTTCTGCATTTCCCCCTCAAATTAACTTTAAGAATTTTTAAATAAGTTTTAAAGTTCCCAACTGAGAATTTTTCCTTATAGAAATTCAAATCTTAAAATGTATCTCCTAAATTTTTACTATATATGACATAGAAGAATGCATTTCCATATAAAAAATTTAATTCGGAAACATAGAGAACGATACATGCAAGTCTGCCTTCATCTCCTCCATCCCCAGGGGTAACTAATTACTCCCAGAGGCTTGGAGAACCTCTTTCCTTCTTCCTTTACATACATTTGCTTGTGCATGTATGCATGTGCATGCATTTATCTTTTATATAGGTGGTAACATGCTTGCTTGTCCCGTGGAACGATGCCTTGGAGATCTGTTCAACATGAATAGTTTTAGCTTATTTTTTGATACTATGGCATCATAGTTCCCTAGTTTGGATCAACCACAATGTATTGAGCAATTTTATACTGATGAGCTTTTAGGAGCTTTCTCCTCCTTACTGATTGTGTGACCTTAGACAAGTCACTTAACCTCTCTGGGCCTTAGTTTCCTCAACGTAAAATAGGAATAATAATTTTATCTATCTCATAGGTTCAAGTATAGCTTAAGTAGATAGGACCCTGGCTGGTAGCTTCGTTGGTTATAGCATCATCCTGAGATACCAAGGTTGAGGGTTTAATCCTGGTCAGAGCACATACAAGAAACAACCAATGAATTCATAAATAAGTGGACCAACAAAATCTCTCTCTCTCTCTCACTCTCTTCCTCTTTCTAACTAAAAAACAATCAATAAAATTTGATAGAACCCATAAATCACTTAGAATTATGCCTAACCTACACTACGCCTTTAATTAATGTTGATTACTTTTAATGTTACACACAATGCCTAAGCAAACATTTTTATATACATTTTTGCTACATATATAATAAATAATTCTTGCAGGATAGATTCCTAGAAATAAAAGCTAATCATTTTGAATATGCATTTAAAATTGTCTTGAGTTCCAAAAACAAATCAAATCGATATTTGCTGATTATAATTATTAATTTAAATGTAATTTTTAAAAGAAAAAAAACTTTATTTTACCTTAGGCTCATATAACAAAATGCCATAGACCAGGTGGCTTAAAACAACAGAAGTTTATTTTTTCACATTTCTGAATGCTGGGAAGTTCCAGATCAAGGTGCCTGCAGATTTCTTCCTGCTAAGAGCAGATGGCTTGCAGATGGCTGCCTTCTCACTGTGTCCTCAATTGGCAGATAGAGAGAGAGCGTGCTCTGGTCTCTTCTAATACAGACATTGATCCCATGAGGAGGGCCCTACCCTCATGACTTTATTTTAACCTTATTACCTCCTGAAGGTCATGCGTTAGGGCTTCAATATACGAATTTGGGGAGGAACATGAACATTCAGTCCATAGTAGCTAGATTGTAGGCTGCAAGTCTGGGAGGAGTGTTTGAGTTTATCCCCAGCTGACCAAAATAATTTAAGTGCCCTAACTTTACTCTGCATTTATTTTAGCAATGTATTAGAGCACATTGGTAAATGGACTTTAATAACAAATACCTGATTCTTTATTCTACTTTTGGATTTCTAAATGAAATAAATGATCTATTTACATGCATCACTTGAGCATCTGGTTCCATGGGAGGATCCAACACAGAATCAACTAATTGTCATCTATGTTTATTCATTATTCTTAACTCATTTTCTCATAAATAATGAAAATCTAGGAACTTTAGCAAATAAACAATCTTCGCCATTAGTTCAAAGCTTGGTTTCCTTAACTAAATAAAGAGCTCAGCAAAATATGTACCTAAGAAAATGAATTACTGGTCAGCTCCATTGTGTCATTTCCATTTTACAGAGAGGGAAAAAAGGGGGCCTATGGAATTAGAACCAGAGGTCAGTATTCCAGAGATTGGAGTTTGTTGCTTAGGAAATTAAGTTGAGTGTTTCAAGGGCATCCCTGAAATTCTTCCTTCTGAATTATTTCCCTTCCTATCTTAGAATCCAGGACATCCCTCCATCCCCCATTATTTGCATACAGCAGGATTGTGGAGCCCTCACTGATGAGGAAGGAAAGGCACCAAAAATCCAGAACAACCAAATACTCAAACGATATAGTTCTTATTGGAATTGAAATTATATGCATAAAAACAAAATCTCAATGCTTTCTAAAAGCATTATTTTAGCAAAGACTAGGGTGAAACATTATTTGATGGTTCCCTTAATTTAATGAATATGAGCCAGGCATTATTCAAAACTACCTCCTACTTAATTTTCACTTTAAACATCAGTTTTTTTTAACCTCCTGGGCTGGTTTAGTTCTCCTTTTTAGATTCACCATAACACCTTCCACTTTTTTTGTATAATTATTTATAATTATGTACTTTGTGATTATATTAGAAATGCCAATAGGAGCAATGGCCTTTGTTGTTTCCCAGCAGATAAATGGTTCTCAATAAATATCTATTAAAAGAACGGGACAGATCTGGCATGCCTTCCTGGAGTGAAATCTTTTACTCAAAGATTTGCAGTGTTTTTAAATTAAAACAAGCACAGTTGCATGTATTATGAAATGAAGTGCAAAATTCATGTGGATTTTCAAAATTGAACTGGAAAGTTCTCCCAGTGAATGCTCACTCACTCCCCTCTGCCATTAATGCTATTTCCGAGGAAAATGTAATGATGTATTGACATGGTGGGCTTGAGTGTTAGGCTCCAAAGATCAGGTAATTGAATTAGCCAAGGAAGTTCACACATTTCATTATGAAAGGAGCAGTGACTTCTTCCCTTCCATGGAGAAACAAGAGGAGTCAGGGTGATTAAGTGCAAAGTGTGCCCTCAAAATGAAACCATTAGATAGGATGTTCCCCAATAGCCCCTGAATCTCTAATATTCTGCTGTGCATAAACTCCTGGGCGTTTTTTTTTTGTTTGTTTGTTTGGGCCATCCTTCCTCCCCCCTCCCTCTCTCCCTCCCTCCCCCCCCCTTTTTTTTTCTTTCCTTACCATAATTTTTATTACCACAAAGAGGAAAAAGGTAGGAAGCAAAAGTCCTGATACTTATTTTGCCTTTCTTAAGCTCCTAAGCATTGTATTTGCCTTTTGAATGACACCTGTGAATGCTGTTTAGTTGTTTCTTTCCCTTTTGATGAACTTGTATTCCCACTCACATGTCTGAAAGGAGAAGGAGATAGAATCAATAATAAAGCACAGAAGTACATTTTTATGGATCAGCCACTCAGATATCATCAGGTCTTATATATTTCATCATCACAACAAGATGTAATGGAAAATATTGATTTCAAATGCTACATTTAAAGAGGGAAGGCCCATTTTATAACATCCCTTTTCCTATCTCATCCTTTCACTTCTCTTTTCTTTCTTTGGGCTTGACGTTTTCTCTTTATATCAGAAAGTTTTGCAAGACTGTGCATGTAGAAACTACTATAACATTAAGAGAATCCCTCAGGGGTGGTTAGATGAAACAGTTGCTATGGATCCATACAAGCAAAGATTGTCTGAATACAAATAAAAGAGAATAAGTCAATGTTAGTGCCGTGCCAAGCACTGATTTAAAAGGAAAAAGTGGCTGATATTGCAAGCAAAGGAAACTAATGTAAGACAGCAATTATACTTTTCCAAGTCTGCGTGTATGGCCTAGTGATTGCTTGATTCAGTAAAGCTCTACAAAAAGAAATATTTGTTTTTTTCTATTATATCGCCTCATAACCAAATGCATTTATTAATGTGTATCTGCTACAAATGCAACTCTGAGTTATCACTGCTGCTTATGTTGTGCTCTTGGGCTCTTTGTGAATAATAAAATGGCTTCCAATAGCTTCTATGATAGACCTTGTGCACAACCCAAAGGCTGGCAAAGTAAGAAATTAAAATCAGGACTCCTATATTCAAAAACCAGACAATTTGTAGTGTTTGTAAATTGTTAGAAATGGGAACTCCAGTACACTGGTGGGAGTGTAAAACAATACAGTCACTCAAGAGAGCAATTTGGCAATTATCTAGAAAAGGTGAAAATGCAAACGCCTACCACCCAGCAATTTCACTCCTAGGTATATCGTCTGGAAAAGTGTGTGCACATGTACAAAGGAAGTCATGTTTATAAGCGGAAAAAATAGGGTTAGGGAGCTCTACATGTCATGGACAGGGAAGTAGTTAAAAAATGGAATAGTGTATAGCATTTAACACAAATAGATATGTATTAAGTTGGATAGATGCCACATTCAGTTAAAAAAAACATAGCACGATATAAAATAGACAATTTTTGTAAAATTTAAAAGCACAGTCATATCATCTTTGTTTTTTGGCTAGATATCTAGTAAAATACAAAAACAAGAAGAAGCCGTCTGGGGGTGGGGGCGGGGAAGCAGAGAGGGATATGGGGCTGAGGAGGGTTACAGGACACCTCTGCTTTCTTCATAATGCTTTATCTTTCCTTTGTTGAAAACAATTTTAGAGGCATGTATGGCTAAATGTTAATATTAGTCAGTTCTGGGGTGAGGACACATGGATGTTTTTATATGATATACTTTTTGTATTAATTGCTTTTCAATGAGAAACAAACAAAAAAACAAAACTTTAGTCACTTGTGGTCATTTCGTACAACTGGAATACTGTATTTGTTGAATTTAAGGAACTATGAGTCTATATTTAAATTGTTTAATATCCTGCATTTTATTCATTTACAGTTTTTTTTAAATATATTTTATTGATTTTTTTACAGAGAGGAAGGGAGAGAGATAGAGAGTCAGAAACATCGATGAGAGAGAAACATCGATCAGCTGCCTCCTACACATCTCCCACTGGGGATGTGCCCGCAACCCAGGTACATGCCCTTGACCGGAATCGAACCTGGGACCTTTCAGTCCGCAGGCCGACGCTCTATCCACTGAGCCAAACCGGTTTCGGCCATTTACAGTTTTTATACTGGGTAAGTAAACTAGGGATTTTGGGAGGCCTTCCATGGAATTTCAGTTTAATTAGATATCACTTATATGCTTGGTAAATGTAAGCAAACTCAAGTTTTAAACATCTGTTTAAACAAGGTACAAAAATCAGAAAGCATTCTCCTTGGTTTGTCTGTATTATCCTGTGACACATGAATACTAGCATCAGTTCACTAAGAGACTGAGGGTTAACGTTGCTATGTAACTGTCACGTGAACCCCATTTTGAAACAACTACATAGCTACACAAAGTGCGGAAATGAGAGAATTTTAGTCCACAGGGTTGTATTGTTTAAGTTATAAACAACATGAAAATCACTTTCCATGTCCATGCTGTGGAATTTTAACTCTTTCTCTCTCATATTTCTTGCATGCACAAATCATCTTATCTTGAGTATCAGAGCTGATTGGGACAGTTACCTAAGATGCTTCAAGGAGCTAGAAGAGGACATGGGGAAGGGAGGAAGGAGGAATGAACTTTGGCCTAAGACTTGGATTCAAATTCTGACACTGCCATTTACTTGTTGTGTGACTTTAAACAGACAACCAAGTCCAGCAGTAAATCAGGGATCATAAGAGGGCTGTCTCCTAGAGTGGGTGAGGACTAAGTGGATCCTGTATGTTCAGTTCAGTGCAGAGTGGAGACCTGGTGCTCACATGGGTGGCTGTCATTATATTTGTCGCTGTTGCTGCTGTCATCACCACAGTGTACAGGGCCCAAGTCCCCATTTCCTTTTAGCAGATGCTAAGTCCTTTCTACCTAGAATAGAAATCATTAAGTCTATTTTTCCTGGATACGCCTGCTGTTGCCCTATTCAGTGATAAAGGGCAAGGAGCAGTTGGAGTCTTTGTGGAGAAAATTAGGGATAAATCTTACCAGGTGTGGTTTTTTATATTTTTATTCTTTTGTTTAGTTTGTTTGACCTTTTCTTTCGTTTTTGGGGGTTACTCTTTTAAGTTGTGTTTTTTCTGAGCGGGGTGGGGAGGGGGTTTTATGTTTAAGAAAGCAAAAAAATATCCTTGTTGCCATTGATTTTTCTCTGCCCACTCATAGTTTCATCCTCCTGGTTCTAAAGAAATATGAGAGTGGCAGCTACAGAATTCCCATGTGGGTAAGGGGAGGCAATTTATAAGTGGGAATCTGGTTGTGAGGTGGGGTAGCAAGCCTGTGTATATATTTTACAATAGATTGAAGAAATAGATGTTTATTCTTAGAATGGGAGAGGGAAGTGGTGATTCTGAGAGGCCGCCTAAGGAGCTACCATTGCCGTTCGCATCGGTTAGATGGAAAGGATGTCCTTTTACACAATTCATACTCCTCAGGCTCCACTAGAACTATAAACCATTCCTGTGTGAAAACATGAAATCAACACGTCCCTGAAAGAAATTACCAGAGCACAAGTTGATTAGTAGCTGATGTGTAAAAAATCAACAAAGGCAACCAGTTCGAAATTTGTTTGAATTTTTCAGTGATGTTGACACTATTCCTAGTTGAAAAGTAGAGATGTGTTTATTTTAAATAAAAAATGACACACCTTGACCAGTGTTCCTTGGAGACTCCGATATTTACCAAGGACATTTAGTAAAAACAACAATGGAGACACATGTGGATCTGTGAGTTTCATTCCCAGCCCAGTGAGCACTGTTCTAATAGAAACCATGTGATTCCAGCACAATGTGAGCCGCTGGCCATCTCAGACTACCTGGGATTTGAATGTTGTAGAGTGTTTGCTCAGTGGTGACTCATCCTCGGTGCAGAATCTATTAAATGGATTTTCTTCAACAACCTAGTAACCAGCTAAAATTATACCAATCACAACAGGGATTTCAATGAACTCACCCTATTGTAAAATGCATTTCACCTTGTGACCCAGATAGTATGCCCATGCATGTGCATGCCCAGATATAAACCATAACCCAAGTTTTATGAAACAGTTCTTAACTTCACCATATGTGCTGCACTTTTATATTTTCCACTCTATTTCCTTTCCTCAAATTTGTCATGTCTAAATTGTTTTCCATGACCCACAAACAGAACATGATTCAAAGTTTGTAAATCATTGACTTGCATAGTGATATATTCTCTTATGGATGTTTTTTGATCTCCTTTTGTGTTTATGTCTTATGCACTCTCAGAACTAATTGCCAACTTTGATTCCCGGTCAGCATATGAGAAACTATGTTATCTCCACAATTATAATTATTTGTTGTACTGTGTGGATATTAGTTTGACAGTAGTGGTCTGACATTTATTTGCAGTTTTCTTTGTATTTAAGGTGCTTACCACAATGAAGTTAGGGAAAGGCTAGAAAACAGGACAAATCTGTTGATTTATAAATGATTTTGTGATTATGATGATTTAATAATTACTAAAGCATAATATAACAGAATTATATTGGTAAAGCTCTCTGATCCCCATATATTTGCCACTTGCACTGATTTCAGAGAGAGGAAGGGAGAGGGAGAGAGAGTTAGAAACATCAATGATGAGAGAGAATCATGGATTGGCTGCCTCCTGCATGCGCTCTACTGGGGATTGAGCCCACAATCTAGGCATGTCCCCAGACTGGGAATTGAACCATGACCTGGTTCATTGGTTAGCACTCAACCACTGAGCCACACGGGCCAGGCTCCCTGAAATAATTTTTATCTAAATGTAACTTGTCCTTCAATTTAGACACTACACAAGTAGAACTGACCCAGAAGGTCTTTCCGGACCCAAGCCCAGGCCAGATACCTCCTCTCAGAGTACCAGGACACCCCTCCCTTCATTACAGCACTCATCTCACTGCATTACAATCACCATTTCCTCACTGTGGGCTGGGGCAGGATGGAGGGTGGGAAGGAACTATATTTGCATATATACTATATAGCATAGTACGGGGTTATTAAGAAGTTCATCTCTGAAAACTGAAGAAATGAATTTTTAAAATATTCTGATTGTCATTGTTACATGATGAATGAGGTAAATGTGGAGGGGGGAGCATAGTTTGGTATAATTCTATAATATTCTAAAAAAAAATGTTCCCGTTGTAAGTATTTTTGTAAGCATGCATTATGCTTCAAATTTTGTTTCCAAACTAGTTTTAAGAATCTTTTCTGTCACACAAACATTTTGAATAGAGTGCAAACAATTTCTGCATGCCTGTGGGCTTTCCTTATGTGGAGTGAGAGCTATGCATTATCCATAGTCCTTCCACTCCAAGTAAGGACTCTCTGTGGTCGGCATCTGGCGTTTGAACTCTGTCCTCCTACATCGTGAAGATTGAAGAAGTACCAAGTTTGTGATTAGCAAGAGGAATTGTGCCCTAAGACATACATCACTCCCAAGTAGAACTGGAACAATAAATGTTTTATTTATTTTGTAGTAGAACAAACTATTTTTTTTCCCAATAAGGAATAGTTGCCATCTAACTCATTCTAAGTCTCTATTTATATTTTCCTTAGAACAGAAAGCTTTTATTTATTTTTTCTCATTTTGATTACTTTTCTTTGATGGTGTGCCCAGTACCACAAAGTAAAATTAGAAATTTTAAAAAAGTCTCATTTCAACTTACATTATAGCAAAATTTCATGTCTTCTTAAAAATGAGTTGAAATACCTCATTTCCTTATTGAGGATCTTATTTTGTCCTGAATAAAGGAACTCCTGTAAGATGAAAGAACTTCAATGAAAGGAAGTGCCAGAAATTTTTTTATTTTTGCTATCTCTGGCATTTTATGGCAAACAACAGAAAATGTACAGATATACACATACAAATGCGAGGATATTTACTGTAGCACTGCTCTCGAAATGGCAAAGAGTTGAAAGCCAGAATTTCCATTAAGATGGTGGTATAGCCCAGCCAGGTGGTTCAGTGGTTGAGTATCAACCTATGAACCAGGAGGACAAGGTTCGATTCCTGGTTGGGGCACATGCCCGGGTTGTAGGTTTGATCCCCAGTAGGAGGTGTGAGGGAAGCAGCCAATCAGTGATTCTGTCATCATTGATGTTTTTATCTCTCTTTCCTTCTCCCTTCCTCTCTGAAATAAATAAAAATATATATTTTTTTAAAAAAGAGTAAAAAAACAAAAAAAAAACATAAAAAAGGTGGAATATATTAGAGCAAATCTGTACCATTAAAAAAGTCAAATTAGACTCATATCCACAAACCATGATGTATTGTTGTGTGAAAACAATAAGACTTTAAAATAGTCTGCTTAATATCATTTCTCTGAGGACAGCATGTCAAATTGGGGGATATTGTAGAGGTGGGAATGGGAAAGAGAGGGAGAGGGAGAGAAGGGGAGAGGGAGAGAGAAGGGGTGGAGAAAGAGAGAGAGAGAGAGAGAGAGAGAGAGAGAGAGAGAGAGAGAGAGAGATTGATTGATTGATTTGCATGTAGTTTTGAGAACATTGAAAGGCTGGAATATCCTAAACTGAGAACATTAGTTATTCAGAAATTTAAGACTGGGAAAAAGGTATTTATTCATATATCTTTGCACCATTTTATGTCTTACAAACAACATAATTTCTTTTTGAAATAAAATAGCTAATGGAAATTTGTAACAGAAAGTAAACAATCAAAAAGAATAGTAAAACAAAGAGAAGCCAGGACAAATCAGGGCTATCCATCTATTTATTCTACACTTTATCAGTATTAGTAAGGGGTGCTGTGGTCAATGCCAGGGACAGAGACCTAAGACTCAGGCAATGAGAAAGTAAGAAGAGCAAATGGGTAGGAGGGAAGACATGAATTAGGATGTTAAAGACAACCAAAGACTTCTGCAAGTTTTATGGGCTACTCATAATGTCAGCCATTCATTCAATTAAAATGTGCTGAGCACAAAGGAGGTACAGAGCTCTATGGGGTGCCTGGGATGGGATTGTGAGCAAACACAGAGTCCCTGCTGAAATCTATAAATGATAGTGGGGAGATAGGGCTTTGAATGGGGTGGGGATGGGAGAGTGGGCCCTGATCCAAATTGTCATGGGAGCAAGAAAGTATTCAAGAACAATTTCATTACAGACTAAAGGTGAAAAGAAGAAAAAGGAATCATTATAGTGAGTAAATTGCCAAGGTTTTTTCTGTTTTGTTTTTTTACTAAGATTTTTTTCATCAGATTTATTGTCAACCCCCTTTCTAAGCAGATAAAATGCTTATCATAAATCAAATTGTAGGGATGCCACTAGAAGAAAAAGTTGACAGAGCCATTGCCCAGTAAGTCTGAGAAATATTGTTTTAAAAAATATATTGAAACCATGACAATATGTCGTAAAAACATAAAATAGGGCCAGTTGATGTCCTGGTAACATTTTATATTTTAATCTGGGTAGTGAATGGGTGCTTCTTTTATTACTATGTCTTAAACTATGAATACACATTTTAAACACTCTTTGTAGCATCATACGTATGATAAAACAACGAAAAATAAATTGTTTTTGAGAAAAAATTAACATTTTCATAACATACCAATTTAATTTGTACATCAAACCTTCCTGATGAAATCTGGCTAAAGATGTTCCATCTTCATCTCCCTTCTTTCCCACTAAATTACACTGTTTCTACCTACAGTAATTCATTTAGCAAACAAAGCATGATTTTTTAAATAAAGTCTCATGGAAATTTTAAACAAATAGCCAACATTTAACATTAATATGAGTTGAGACATTGTGAATCCTTTAATATTTACATATTTAGAAAAATTTTCTTGGACTTAGACAATGACAAAAATGGTGACTATTTTGATAGTGTCAAAAGGTTTTGAATATTCAGCCTCTGAGAAGCCCTAACTGCTTCTGCTTTCTTTTGGAGTGGGGAAGAGGTGTAAGAGAGCTTCCTGGAAGTGACCTGCTTTCCCTAAAAAGATATTAAATGTTGGCCCCATAAAATACACAAAATACCATCTGAACCGCCTGCTTGGTGCAGTGAAGGAGAGTATCTCACTAGGATCTTAATAACATCTCTCAGGGAAAAGGATAATGTTGTGATATTTATTGAGATTTTAAAGTCTGGTTTAAGGGAGTTCTTTCAATGTGGCAGGTTTAGCCAGTTGGGTAAGTCTCATGATAAAATAGTTCAGGACTGGTAGAAATAGCAGAATGAGGATTTCAGGTAAGGGTTTGAAAGAGTCTTGGGATATAAACTGTTATTTGATGCTTTCTAGGGAAGAATTTGTAAGTCTTACGCTTCCTGGAATGAACAATAAAGTTTGCAGCAACTTTTTTTTCTTTCTGGCAGGAGTCCTCTGGAGGAGTAAAATTATGTTGCTGGAGACAGTGAAATAGCGAAGTCATGTTAATAATTGTACACAGGAAGCTATGTGGTTAGTTTCCATTCTCCGCGAGGAGTCAGGCAGCTAAGATGCACCCATTGCTGCATCCACATGTCTAAATAAGTTGAGTGGGTACCTGAATGCCAAAAGGGGGTCAAAAATACTCTGTCATTGGGAGTCATTGGGATCATCCTTTATCTGGGGTTCAGTCTGGTCTTCTTTTCATGCTGGGGCCATGCTAATCATCTTTCTAGTGTTTTCATTCTCAGACTATAGACAGGTGGGAAATGGTCATAGGTAGGAGCAAGGACTCTGCAGTCAGATGACGTAGGTTCAAATCCCACCTCTACCACTTAGTGGCTGTGTGACCTTGTGTCATTGCTTAACTTCTCTGTTTCAGCTTTCTTATTTTAATAACAGGATTAAGAATAAAACCAGCCTTATTGAGATAGCTAAAAGCACATTAATTCATAATTGCTCGTATGTTTGTGGTTGCTATTATTGTTATTTTATTATTATTAAAATCATTACTATCGTTATCTCTGTGGTGTTAGAGGTTTTCTTAAAATGGGGACCACTTAAAATATTTTAGGCTAGGACCAGAGAATTTTAACCTATATATCAGTTAATCCAGTATTTTCTTCTATGTACTAAGATCAAATAGAAAAATAGCAAAACATACAGGTGGGGCAAAAGTAGGTTTACAGTTGTGAATATGAGTTTATTCTTGTGTTATTATTAATTAACTAGAGGCCTAGTGCACAAAATTCATGGATGGGTATGGTCTCTAGGCCTGGCCTGCAATCAGGGCCATCTTTCCTGGCAGCCGGTCCCGCCCCCCGCTGCCACCCACCCCGGTTCCCACCATTGGTTGACTGGAGTCTGCTGGCCAGGGGGAGGGACTGAGAGGTTGGCTGTTCCTGCCCACTCCCCGGCCCTGCCCCCTCCCGCAGGTTATCTTTTGTGTGTGGGGCGACCTGCGGGGGGGACCTTGGCCTGGCACCACTGGCGTCTGCTGCCACCCACCCCTGGTTCCCCATTTCCCATCAGGCGATCGGAGCCTGCCTGCTGGGGAAAGGGACTGGGAGGTTGGCTGGCAGGCCCTGATTGGGTGATTGGGACCTGAGGGCTGGGGGCAGCGCCTATGTTGAGCATCTGCCTCCTGGTGGTCAGTGTGCATCATAGTGACTGGTCATTCTGATGTTCGGTCAATTTGCATATTAGGGTTTTATTATATAGGATTGCTATATTATTTTCCATACGAACAACTGTAACCTCACCTTTGCCCCACCCTGTATAATTGAGAACTGGTGCTTAATGTTGTTAGGTGAATGTCATGGAATAAAATATTAAGGTCACTAGTTTAAATTTTTAGATGATATAAAACTATCATTAAACAATGTTGAGAAATATTTTTTAGCCCTATGACTTATCTTCAGGAAGTTAATTGCTGTGGGTTGAAAATGTTGTGAGTTTATTAACTGATCTGGTTTTTCTTTTTCTCTGTCATGAAAATAAAATTGATTCTGTGTGATGTTAAGCAACCAGATTTGGGACTGTAGAAATTGACCAGTTTGCCAAATACCTTTCTCCCTTTGTGCCCACCGCTCTTCCGGGTCCAGCTGGCCGTGGCACCTTTGTTGACTTGTGGAATCTCTGAATCTTTTCTGCTGCTCGAGAAGCAACTGGTAATCAGCATGAGGCACTTTGCTGTTGGCGGGGCATCGCAGGAAGGCATCATAACCCGGCTTGCTTTCTGAGTGTCTACATGGGGTGGCAGTGGAAAATCAGATTGAAGGTGAAAATTGAAAAGTGAATCACAGTTTGGGGGGAGTTGACTCCCTTCAGTAGCTAAATTTTAGGAGCTATCTCTACCCATGCAGCATGGACATCCTCACTGCCTGTATTTATGGCTAGGTAGAGAGTGTCTGCTGTGATTTTGTCAAAGGACCATTTTCACCATTAAGAATGAAAACCAGGTGAAGCACAATCTAAGGATCCAAGTCATGATTTTTTTAAAAATTATCACCTGAGGGTATGTTTTTATTGATTTTTAGCAAGAGAGAGAGGAAGAGAGAGAGAGAGAAGTGTGACAAACACCCATATGCAGGATCAAACCTACAACCTATGCATGTGCTCTGCCTGGGCATCAAACCGGCAACCTTTTGGGGTATGGGACAACACTTCAACCAACTGAGCCATGGGCCATGGCCAAGTCATGATTCTTTATGTGATCAGGCTTTATTCTCATGTACATATTGAAAAGAAAAATTGAAAGAAATGTGCATATGCATTTTCTTATGAACCATTCAGATGACTGACGTACAACTTATCAAGTAATTAAATTATATTACAGAATATTGGCAATTATTTAATTAAATCTCCTATCCAAAGCAGAAATTATCTCTATAATAACTACCCAGCATTTAATCGAGCATTTATTTGTACTTTTAGTAAACTCAACACTTTATGAGAAGGCTCTACTCTTATGAGCCAGCATTAGAAAGTTCTTCCTGATGTTAAACAGAATTTTTGGCAAAACAACTTCTATCCTTGCTCCTCTCTCTTCTTCTTTGAGCTGCATAGAATGTATATAATCCCTCTCCAACTTGATTTCCAATGAGAAATCCATTCCACAGATTAATGAATATTTGTTTTATGCTAGAATGCAAGGAGCTGGGGGAATAAAACAGAACATTGACCTCATGGGGTTTGGAAGTTAATAACTTGTTTTCACCAAGCCTCTTCATTTTTACCATTCCTAATTCCTTTTTACTTCCCTCCATAACACATTTCTTATCCCCAGGTCAAACACTTTAAGCAAGAAACATAAAGTTGTACACATTTCTCCAGATGTAAAATGACTGATGTAGAGTCAATGGCATTATTTACCAACTTATATTTGCATCACTCTGAGCATTAAAAGCAGGCCTCATGCACAGTTGCGTGCTCAATAAATATTCATGAAAGGCTCTGGACACTCTACTCTTTCTCATGTGGTCTCAGTGGTTTCAGTTATTCTATTAACTTCCCGTGTGTGGACGTAACCACTGGATACACATGATTAAAACACATGCTGGGGGAATAAATAATGAACCACATATGATTTAAAAGTTCCTTTTCTTAAAAAAAATTAAATCCACTTTATAAAATTCCTATGAAAATATTTGCATTCCATGAAGTAAGTTTTCAATCTAAATGATTAATGGTTTCAACTAAAATAATAAAGATATTCCTGCATTAGTATGTGACTGAGGGTAGATTTTGTCTATACTATCTGCTGACTGACTGTACATGGTTTTATTGAATTATGTCTATTGGGTAAGAAAAAATTGTAAAGCCCTGACCAAGTAGTTGGTTAGAGAGTCGGCCCAATATGCCAAGGTTGCAGGTTCAATCCCTAGTCAGGGCACATATAAGAATCAATCAGTGCCCTAACCGGTTTGACTCAGTGGATAGAGCGTTGGCCTGCGGGCTAAAGGGTCTCAGGTTCGATTCCGGTCAAGGGCATGTACCTTGGTTGCAGGCACATCCCCAGTAGGAGGCAGCTGATCGATGTTTCTCTCTCATCAATGTTTCTAACTCTCTATCCCTCTCCCTTCCTCTGTAAAAAATCAATTATATATATAAAATAATATACATATATTGTATGTATATATAATCAATCAATGTATGCATAAATGGGTAGAACAATCTCTCTCTCAATAAATTTTTAAAATAACTTTCAAATCTCACCTCTTTGGATCCAGGTTTTAGGAGCTGCTAAATTAACAGACTCTTTTGACCTTTAGAACCCACTCCCTTAGACAACCCCCACAGTATTAGGCCTAGAATTCTTTCTATGCAGTATTTCCCAAGCTTAATTATGCCTCAAGGAGTAATCTTCCAAGAGGACAGAGACTCCCAATGTAAAGGCAGTTCTTGTAAATACCTCATTTCATTGTGAGTAGCAATTAAAGGCAGACAAGTATGAAAAGGATTTTTGCTATGTTGACATGATTCTCTTTTATTGTTCTTACCAAAAGACTCTTCTCTACCTCTGTATTTCCTATCTGGTGCATCAACCATCTGTGTTTAATTCAGTACTTGCATTTCCCAAATGATAGTGTTTATGCTAGTTAATCTTAGCTTTTCCAAACAACAATCATTATGCTTGTGAATCTTACCCACAGCTTATGAGCTTTTATTATCTTTCTATGGTGATTCTTATTTAGCTTCAATATTACTCTTAATCTGTTAGAAGCTCCAAATCATTTTTTATTTATTCTCTGATTTCAGCAGTACAGATGACATCTTTTATATATATATTGATTTCTGAGAGGAAGGGAGAGAGGAGAGAAACATCAGTGATGAGAGAGAATCATTGATCGGCTGCCTCCTGCATGCCCCCTACTGGGGATTGAGCCTGCAACCTGGGCATGTGCCCTGACCAGGAATCAAACTGTGACCTCCTGGTTTACAGGTCGACACTCAACCACTGAGCAACACTGGCCGGGCTAGATGACATCTTGCAATACAGAGTCTATAGGCTTTTTAAACAGCATGTCGATTATTCTCTACAATCATTTGCAATATTGGCAGAATCAGAAACAGCTCACCCACCAGGATCCTCTAAATGTCTATCACTCAGTTGAACTGATGGTGTGTTATTACCCAGGGAAATATAAACTAACTTTAACGTCATATAACCAATCCATCCATTGCTGCTTCTATCAAAGTGTGTGATCATTAGTAACTGTTAAGATGCCCTCAGTTAAATGGGCTGGTCAAATCCAAGTCCACTCTTGTAGTGCTTATAGATGTGATCTGTGTTGAAATGACAGACTTTCAAACCTCAAAACAAGTGCTAAGGAACAATGAGCAATAAAAAGGAGCCTTTGCAATTTAGTCTGTCTCTTTGCAGGGTCGTCTTTAGACATAATGAAACATGGGACGTTCTGCATGTTAGGATTTCTAAGTCTTAGCAGCATGACAGAGAGCCTGACCAGCAGAAAGCCTTTATCTGTTAGACATTAATAATAAAAATGATTATTTAAGAAATAATCTGTCAAAGAGACAAAGTATTTATATTTCTTTTGAGTTATGAAAATGATATATCAGTGAAAAGAAACTGTTTTTAACATTTTTTTTTAAATTGTTGAGTGGCTTTTGTTTCTCCCCTTCAACACTTTATCATGAGCAAAGCTCTGGCCAAGAGCTTCGTATTTTGCTTTCTGTTTCCGATGCACTCCCTGTGGTCCCAGAGTAATATTTTAAATTAGCTTCCACTGCCTCGCCTCTAAAATATCCATTTCATTTGAGATAATGCAAAATGGCTTCTGAAATTTTACCTGTCTTATTCCTAGTTTGATTCTCTTTTTATATTCAAGTTCTATTTGCAGTTGCTTCTTGTCAAAAATCTAGGCATAACTTTCAGGTAACCTAAGACAAATATGCAAACTAAAAAAGAAAAATCAGTACCTAAGATTCATAGGTATAATGAAAGGCAATAAATAAATAAATAAGCTATATCTGCAATTGGGCCCCATTTTTCTGGTGAGGAAAATTTCTGCTGGTAACACTAGGGAGTGATTTGTCGGCTTTATCTTGTCTCTCGTAGAGGCACAGGACAGAGGCAATGGTTCAGATGCAAAGTCTGGACTTAGAATTGAGGCCAAGTCCGATTCTCTCAATTATTAGCTGTGATCTTGAGCAAATTAATTATCTTTCTAAGCCTCATTTTGTCTTGGTAAAATCAGTGCAATAAAAGCATTTACATTATAAGGTTTATATAAAGATGAATCAAATCGGTCCTTTTTTTAAAAAAAAAATATTTTCATTGATTCTTGAGAGAGAGGAAGGGAGAGGGAGAGAGAGAGAAACATTGATGAAGCAGAAAGATTGATGAAACAGAAACATCAATCTGTTGCCTCCTACTTGGGATCGGGTTGAGTCTGTGACCAGGGCTTGTGTCCTGACTGGGAACTGGTGACCTCTTGGTGCATGGGATGACACACCACTACTGAGCCACACCTGCCATGGCTAAACAAGTTGGTTCTTATAAAGTACATAGCACAACGTCTCTATTCAATACATGGTAGCTCTTAGTTTTATGCCATGCACTCTAAACATTCCAGAATATCCTTAATTACAGAATATAGAATGCAATTCATGATCCAAAGGCACTTTTCCAGGTCACTAAACCAGGTCAGTAAACCAGTCAGTTAATCATTTATTTGGTTTTTTCTTTCTACTCTATAACATTTAAATTGTGCCTTGAGCAGTTTAAACGAAGAAACCCATGAGCCATTAAGTGTTAGAGAACTTGTGTCAATATAGCATCATATAGCTACTCAAATTGATGAATTTAATCATCCAAATGGTAAGTTCACTACAAAACCAGATTAGAAACTGAGCTGAACTTGAACAGTAAACCTGGCCTCAACAGTCCTCCAGTTGACTAGACTGGAGAAGGCTACACACCTTTTTATTTTGGCTGATACCTAAAGTAGAAACTTACTTTTTCTGCTTCTGAGCTTGACAGACCAGGCTGGGTATTTAAAAGATGTTGGCTTTATAGTTCACTCTCAAATTCTGTGGACTATATCAAACCACCATCAAAATGCATCATACCTACGGACATCATGGATTGCAATTGTATTGTATAAAGTGTGAACTTATTCCTGTCACTCTGCTCAGCGTATTTGTGGGGAAGTCAGTTTAATGGTTGGGTCATATACTACCTGGAATGATGGGAAATAATAACACCAGCTCCTGCCTCCCCAAACTGGTCCAGGGAGTCAGGTACCTTCCTTGCTAAGTGGAGACAAGCACGACTGCTGTCTCTTCTACATCCCTTCTTAGAGCCAGTGCTTCCAATGGCAGCAGGAACTCTGTCCTAATTGTAGGAGAAGGGGAGGCAGTGCTCAGTGTTACTAGGGAATCCAACTTTGAAACCTCAATCAAGTCTCTACTTTGAGACCTTTTCTCTCCCTCTGCATCACCACCTCTCTGATCCAGGCTCCTTCAGTCTACTCTTCACACTGCAGCCCAAGAGAGCATTTAAAATGCAAATATTATCAGGTCATTTCCCTGCTCAAAAACCCCTGGGAAACTACTACTACTGTCAGGATCAAGTTCAACCTCCCACAAGTGACCCTCCCTCATCTGAAGCCTACCCACCTGGAGAGCCTGGTTTCCACCTCACCCACATCAGCAGGCACACTGCCCAGTTTCCAGGTTCTTAACCCCCCTCAGGGCACAGACAGCCCATCCTCTCTACACGGAATGCTTCCTTTCCCTGCACCCCAACTTCTCTTCACCAGCTAGTCCATACAGGCCTCCACTTTGCCATTTTTACTTGTATTAAAAGCTTTCCTGATTGTCCCATATTAGCCCCCTCACCCTCATTAGCTATCCGCAGTATTATCACAAATATAATTAATTAGTTGTGTGATAATTGCTAAATATCCATGTTCCCACCAGAATGTAAGCACCATGCCTGTTTTTGGTTCTCCTCTCTGTTTTCAGCACCCAGCACACAACTCACCATGCTCAGCAAGACGTTGGCAAGTGGCTGAGTGAATAACGAAGGGACGGAAGCATGAACTGTGTGTACTGAGCGGAGCTTCGGTCTGTTCTTTCAGATCCAGACTCAGCAGGTAGGATGCTCTAACGTGGACTTGTTACTGGGGTAAGTTTGCATTCGTAATGCTGCAGTTGCCAGATGCACCTGGAAGCTAGTTCATTCCATGTTCAGCCTTTCCCTCAGAGCTTTCTCACAGACCCACCATACGACTCAGCTACGGTGTGGGCACCCCCCCTGTCTAACCATGAGAGCCTCATTTTCCTTGAGACACAGACTGTGCAAGATTCAGATTTTTTCCTACATTGCATCTAGCTCAGAGATTTGCACAGAGTAAAATATAATAAATATCTAATAAAATACACCGACAGTTGTTTTTTTCTATACCCTGTGAAGAATCTGCTTATATAAAAACCCTGGGTGTAACATCACAGCCAGAACCATGACCAACCAGAAGGAAGTCAGTCCTGCAGGGGTTGTCTTGGAAACGGCTGCGCCCTCCCCCAGCTGTTTCCTGGAGGGCAAGGTTTCAGGCAGATACCTGCACTCAGGGTGAGATTTCAGGCAGGAACCGGCCCTCAGAATGGAGCGTGGAGGTGAAATCATTTGTAATGGATCTATTATTGAAGCTACCTTTGGAAATACTATATCTATAGATAATATTAAAAATATATCTAAATGTGCAATTCTTTGTCCAAGAAATGAGCATGTTCAAAAATTAAATGAAATTTTGGATATACTCGATGGAGATTTTCACACATATTTAGTGATGATTCCATTGATTCCACAGATGATGCTGAAAAGGAAAATTTTCCCATCGAATTTCTTAATAGTACTACTCCTTCAGGAATGCCATGTCATAAATTAAAATTGAAAGTGGGTGCAATCATCATGCTATTGAGAAATCTCAATAGTAAATGGGGTCTTTGTAATGGTATCAGATTTATTATCAAAAGATTATGACCTAACATTATTGAAGCCGAAGTATTAACAGGATCTTCAGAGGGAGAGGTTGTTCTGATTCCAAGAATTAATTTGTCCCCATCTGACACTGGCCTCCCATTTAAATTGATTCGATGACGGTTTCCCGTGATGCCAGCATTTGAGATGACTATTAATAAATCACAAGGACAAACTCTAGACAGAGTAGGCATATTCCTACCTGAACCCGTTTTCGCACATGGTCAGTTATATGTTGCTTTCTCTCGAGTTTGAAGAGCATGTGATGTTACAGTTAAAGTTCTAAATACTTCATCACAAGGGAAATTAATTAAGCACTCTGAAAGTGTTTTCACTCTTAATGTGGTGTACAGGGAGATATTAGAATAAGTTTAATCACTTTATCAGTCATTGTTTGCATCTCTGTTGTTTTTATATCATGTTTTTGTTTTCATATCATGTTTTTGTTGTTTTCATATCATGCCTCTGTTGTTGTTATATCCTTTTGTTACAGTTTATTTATTAATAAATTTATATATTATTTTCATATACATTTTACTAATTTCCTTTCATCTCTCACACTTTTATTATAGAGAAAGGGCAAATAGCAATATTAAAATATCTCCGCTAATTAATTCCCTTTTTTTAAAAAAAAATATTTTATTGATTTTTTACAGAGAGGAAGGGAGAGGGATAGAGAGTTAGAAACATCGATGAGAGAGAAACATCGATCAGCTGCCTCCTGCACACTCCTCACTGAGGATGTGCCCGCAACCAAGGTACATGCCCTTGACCGGAATCGAACCCAGGATCCTTGAGTCCGAAGGCCGATGCTCTATGCACTGAGCCAAACCAGTTAGGGCAATTAATTCCCTTTTAATGTGCACAAATTTCATGCACTGGGCTACTAGTACTAGTATAATAGCAATTCACCCTATTGGTCCTGCACTATTCATCTTTTAGTTTCTTTATTACTAACCTATTAACCGTTTCCCTTTTAAGTTAGGTATTAAAGAGACCCCCTCTCTTCCTTTAAAGGATTCAGAGGCAATGTTTCTGAAGCATGTTTAGTGCTTGAGAAGGAAGGGACAATAGAGAAGTACAATAATCATGATTATTCTGATCTTTCTTTCAAATCTCCTTGAATGCAGGTTCTTAGAGCAAATACTGTAAGGTGTGTTGAATATAAATGTCAAAAGTTGTTATAATTTCAAGACAATCCCTCATTTCATTTCTAATCATTCCATCTCTATTTATTTTCTAATGCAGTCTGAGGCATTTCTTTCTCAACTAAGCCACCTAATTACATGACAGAATCATAAAACCAGTAGAAGCTCAAATATTAAGAAAGAAATTCAGGTTAAAACATATTGCTTTCCCTCCTAGTTATACATCATAATAACTGTGATGATAGACTGCAGTTACCTAGGATTGTGTGATCCAAAGAAATAAGTGCTGTCTTAACAAAGCCTTGTGAAAAATCACGGCTAAAAAAACAAAACAAAACAAAAAACACAAAAAACCTGCTGCGTTTTAGACTTTGTTTACTATCTTGCATTTGACATTTTTTTTTAAAAAAATTCTTAACTGAGCAAAACTCCTGTACAGTAATTTTCCAAAGTGAAAAATAAAAAATGAAGTAAACTTGGAGGACGGAAATGCAAAAATAAAAGTATAGAGGTGATTCAATGTGAGTGTGCACGCACACACACACACACACCTCACCATGGGTAAGACCTGATCCCCAACCACCCACACAGCAAATTCACCAAGCGCTGTGCCCATTGCATTCTGCTGTTTTCTGCTGGAATCCAGGAGAAACTCCTCTGATTTCCTGTTTTATTCATTTAAACTATGAATCCCAGGAAGCTGAAACTCTGAGTTTGGACTGAAAGAGGCAGATGAAAAACTTTTTTCACAAAGATCAAGGAAACTGAAAGAACTGTTTACATAACTGGGTTCAAACTCTGCTTTATTCTGGCGTTCACCCCTGCTATCTCGGCTTGTATTTGGCAACAGCCTTTCATCATGGGCCATGTTCTCATGAATATGAGCAGCCACCTGCAGCGGGTGGAATGTGGACTTTTGACATGAAGGAGCCCACTGACCTGCTCAAGGTGACTCCTTGATGGCAATCCATGGCATAGCATTTAATATCAGTCCATGGTTTGACAATATTTATTTTGCAGCAGCCCACTTTGAGAAACACTGGGGCAGTGTTTGATAGGGCATGGCAAGTAGACATATATGAATTAAGTTTTAGCTTAGTCTCTAACTGGCTAAGTTCTTTGAGCTAATTAACTTTAATGTCTTCCCTTCCTTCTGTAAAATATGGACATGAACGTTCCTTTCTTACAAGGTCATTGGACCAAACCAATGAAATCAGTTAAATATAGTGCCAGTGACATGTAAACGCTCATTACAGTTTAGTGTTAGAATAGAGATTGGTATATAGAAGGCACTCAGTGTTTGCAGAATACTGAGTGAAAGAAAATTACCTTACTACAGTTAGCTTTCCAGTAGGTAAAATGCTATCCCAAGCCTGGATTTTATCAATGAGCCAATGAGAGAGGAGCTGCGGCTTCTGTAGGATGTAGAAGTAGAGCTACTCAAGAGAGGAGACTGGACTGAACAAACTCACTGGCCACTTTAAGAAGCGAGAAACATTCACTCCAAGTCACTTCAAATCATCAGTGAGTGACAGGGTATTTTGCACATAATGTACAAATATAATTTGTAACTCTCAGTTCTAATCAGCTAAGACCAGACTGACATAGGGAAGAGGGCTAAGGCAGAATTTTTATACACAAATTAACATTAAAAGGAGGCATAATACCACTCATATCAGGAAGAGACAGACTTAAAAACAAATCAGACAAAATCCCTGGAGCATCATCAGGAACGGTATTGGGAGTAACAAGGCATTAATGGAAATAATGATAATTATAATGGGCTCAAAAAGGGCATGACTCTAATTTGAGGTTGTGTGTATTATAGTTTGCAAAATTTCACTGCTTGATTTCCTGCTTGATTTGGGGATTATTATTTTTCAATAAAGATTTTTACTTTTTTCAGTAAGTGACCTATTATAATGTACTCTGGACCTTATTTATAATGATGATGCATTGAGCACTTACTGTGTGCTAAGCATTACATGCTCAGTATTTTAATTAACACTCACAACAACTCTGCAGTCAAGGTAGTTGCCATTTCTGTTTTACAAAAATTATAAGATGAAACTGAAAACTCACAGGAGTTGTCTGACCAAAGTGACCCAGAGGTGACGGAGATGTGGTTTGCACCCTGATGTCTGCCAGCCCTGATGGCTTTCCGCTGTGCTGTCCTTCTCTCAGTGGTGATGAGTGAGTGACCTTACTTACCTAAGTGGACAGATGGACCACAGTGATGATGAGTGAGTGACCTTACTTACCTAACTTGGACCTCTGTGCCACATCTGGCCTGTCCACACTGTGGCATTTCTCCAAGGAACCCTTAGTTTTCAGCCCCATCTCCTTATGATGAGTAATTGAAATAGACAGTTGCCTAGTTTATACATGGCTTTGGGCAAATTATATAATCTAACTATGCCAAAGTACATCTAGTGACCCAAAAGATTTGGATAATAGGAAGCTCATACCTGTGGCCATTATTTTCATGTTTCCTCATTTATTTAAAAAGGAGATAAAAAAGATTTGGATAAGTTTATTAAACTGTAAGAACCACATCCTATCTAATAAAAGAGAAAAATGGTAATTGGCGTACGACGATACCCTTTTCATTGGCTAATCAGGGCTATATGCAAATTAACTGCCAACTAAGATTGGCAGTTAACTGCCAACAAGATGGCGGTTAATTTGCATATGTAGGCACAATGCAGGGAGGCGAAAGGGAAAGCAGGAAGAAGCCCCCTGCCACTGACAGTGATTGGAAACCCAGGGGGGAGCTAAGAGCTGGGGGACAGGGCAAAGGCGGCCCTGAGGCTGCCTTTGCCCTGCCCTCCAGCCATGATCGGAGAATCAGGCGCCTTTGCAGCCCTGGCCAGTGATAGCAGGAAGTAGGGGTGGAGCCAGCGATGGGAGCTGGGCACGGTCGAAGCTGGCAGTCCCAGGAGCTAGGGGTCCCTTGCCTGGGCCTAAAGCGGAGCCCACGATCGCGGGGCGGCTGCAGCTGTGGGTCCCCGCTGCCCGGGCCGGACGCCTAGGCCAGAGGCCTCAGGCCTGGTCAAGGGGCTGATCCGGTGATTGGTGATCGGAGGGTGATGAGGGCCAACTCCTCTGGCCGAGGCATCAGGCCTGGGTGGGGGGCGGAGCCGGGGGTTGGGGGGATATGATGGTCCTCTTGCCCAGGCCTGAAGCCTGGGTCAGAGGCGTCAGGCTTGGGCGGGGGGTGGAGCAAGCGATCAGAGGGAGATGGGGGTCCCCTGCCCAGGCATGATTCCTGGGCCAGAGGCCTCAGTCCTGGGCGGGGGCCAGAGCCAGTGATCAGGGGGAGATGGGAGTCCCCTGTCCAAGCCTGACACCTCTGGCGGAGGCGTCAGGCCTGGGCAAGGGGCCGATCAGGCGATCGGAGGGTGATGGGGGTCTACGCCTCTGGCCGAGGCGTCAGGCCTGGGCAAGGGGCTGATCCTGCGATTGGAGGGTGATGGGGGTCTACGCCTCTGGCCGAGGCATCAGGCCTGGGCAAGGGGCCGATCCTGCGATTGGAGGGTGATGGGGGTCAACGCCTGAGGGCTCCCAGTATGTGAGAGGGGGCAGGCTGGGCTGAGGGACACTCCCCTCCCCACACACACCCAGTGCACGAATTTCGTGCACCGGGCCCCTAGTTAATGATAATAATGGTTAAGATATGTTAAGTACATATGTCCCAGGCATTGGGCTAAGCACTTTACATGCAATATTATATTTAACTTATCCAACACTGTGGTGAGATACTATCTTCATTATAACGGTAAGCAGACAAAGATTCAAAAACCTTAAGTGACATGGCCAAGGACTCACAACCCTAATGACCGAGTCAGAATTGCAACTCAGGACAAAGGAGTTCAAGGGTTTGTAGGCAAGGAAGCTAATGCAAATGAGTAAAACAGGCCTGGAAGGGGCCATGGCAAATGCCTGAGCTCATACATGTTTGCTGGGAGGCTGTGCAGGAATGTGGGCCCAGGTCTTCAGATTTTGTTTTTCAGGTCAGTAATCTGTGTTCGATGTAAAATCTACTAATTTTAAAATGCTAGCTTGTATTTATTTCAAGTGTGTTTCTTTAAGCATTTTGAGTGGCTGGTAAGCATTTGTGTAGGCAGAGGCTGACCCTGGCTTCCTGGTACGTCTGATTTAAACATGTGCTCTTAGTCCTCAGGCTACAGGAGTTCCAACATCTCTTTAGGGCATCTCTGCAAATAGCTAGTTCCAGGTCTGTAATTTCCTCTATCAATAGCTTCCTCTTCCTTCAATAAATGGAATACCGTTTCCAGAACTCTCTTTTCTCAGGAGCAGACTTCCACTGCTCTGGCCCCAAGACTGAGAAATGTTTTTGTCTTCCAAATGTACAGGGCCAACTTTTTATTAAAAGAAATACATAGCCCTAACTGGTTTGGCTCAGTGGATAGAGCATCGGCCTGCGGACTGAAAGGTCCCAGGTTTGATTCCGGTCAAGGGCATGTACCTTGGTTGTGGGCACATCCCCAGCAGGAGGTGTGCAGGAGGCAGCTGATCAATGTTTCTCTCTCATCAATGTTTCTAACTCTCTATTCCTCTCCCTTCCTCTCTGTAAAAAATCAATAAAATATATATATATATTTTTTAAAAAGAAATACATAGTGTCCTTTGAGGGTTATTTGCCTTTTTACTTAAGAGGAATTAAACATATACTTTCAGGGGGAGAATTCCTTCAGAGTTTGGGAAATATGACCATGTGCATGGTGCCTTTGAATTTTATTTCCCTGAAAGCCACCTGCCCCCTAATGGCCTGATGCACCCAGTTGTGATGGCAATCCTGCAGCATGGAAATTGGTTCCATCTGAGTTTCCCTCTTGGAATTCACAAAGTTGTTTCACCCTTTAGGGATGTTCCCTAAGACAGCTGGGCTCCTGGAGTGCCCAATCTGCCCCCCTTTTTCAGCTGAAGCAGAGGGGTGTGCCACAGGCTTCAAAAGGTTGAGCAGCACTTCATGCGGTTTTCCACTTCCCACTCATGTTTATTAATATCTGGGCAGAAATGTGACAATGGGAAATTTTGATGTGCAAAGGAGGGTAACTAGAGCACATGAGCATTCCCAGTTTAATATAGTACCAATCAAGTAGGCTGTGCTGAAAAAAAGAAGGAACATGCATCCTAAATCTATTTGTAGCCAAGGATTTACATATAATATCTATTTTGCACAAAATAACTAAATGGTGGTTTGTATTATCAAATAAGCTACAAAACAATGAAGAATGCTAAGAATTGTGACAAAGCATTGCTCTTAACCTGGCCAGTGGACTTATAGATGTCATTTCTCTCTGGAAAGTAAGAGTTCTTTGGTGACTGACATATTCTATTTGAGAACTAGGATTCTATTGGATCCTTTAAACTTTTGCAGAATTGGGAGATACACCATAGTAATGCACAGCAGTCATTTTATGACTAAAGGGATGAAGGTATCAGTCTATGAGTATCTATAGCCTTTTCCCTCCTCTCTCCTCTCTGTCTGCAAAAGAGTTTGGATTTTTCCTACTCTTTCCCTTCCTCATCCTGCAAGGAGGGTTCTTCCACCAGGGATGCTGAGTTAGGAGACTAGCTGAAGGGGAAAACAGAAAGCACAGAGGGAATCTCACTCTCTAGAAAACCCTATGGAGATGAGGATGAGGTGGTAATCGAGAAAGGACGATGGAGGTTGAATGGAGTAGCTGGTGAGGGAAATGGTTTAACAGAGGAGGATGAGATGTTCCAAACACTTCTGGAAACATAGGGGAGAGCAGATGATTTTGATAATATTCTAATTATGCTACTTGAGAGGTGCCATAACTCATTAGAGTGCCTATTTGGATGATATGATTTTGAAGTTCAAGTTTCTTATGGACTGAACTACATGAATCACGGATTTAATAAGGCTTCAACTATAAATGGTATTGCCTGTTCACCCCTCCTTTCCACTCTATCAGGCCCTCTAATCATTTCCAAAGAGGCATAGATACTCAACACAGAAGCACAAACACATGAGACTTGGTTTTCTCAGTCAGGGATAGGTACCTTTTCAATCAATATAACACTATTCCCAGACTTCAGAGTAATCTGACTCTGGGAAACTAGGGTTCAGCATGTAGTGGTAACTTCAAGAGTTTATTGTGAGTTTGTCAGGGAGACAGGCATCTATGTGACCCTTTAAACCTCTTACCCACTTACTCAATAAATATTTACTGACCATTTACCATGCCTTAGGCACATGCTCTTTGTTCCAAGGGCGCAGTAGTTAACAAAGCAATCAACCCTCCTTCACAGAGTCTCCATTTCTTTCTACACATATTTTTTCCTAAAGAAAATGTTCCTATTAAGTAGGCAAAGAAATATGAGTGGCAGTTGATGTATTGACTATTTAAGTCACTAGGAAAATGAAATCGTATTTCAGCATCCTCATGCTAGAATTACAGGGAATGGGGTTATACCAAATACTTTCCCCTCTATCCATCCAAAACTAACTTTTACCCTCAACTAACAGAGCTTGGCATACTTTCAAGAATTGCAGGGAAACAGGTTGCTCAAGGTTGGCCTGTGATGCAAGTTGAGGTTCATGAGGCCAGAGTTGGGTCCCACCTGAGTCACTATATGCTTTGGGCAAGTGGCATAACCCAAGTCTTTGTTACCTGTAAATTGGGGTCAATAATCGTACCTACTTCACTAGTGGTCTTATGTAGATTAAATGAGCTAATTCATATAAAGAAAGCACTTAGCTTGGGGCATGCCAGAGAGTGTGCACTCAATTATTACTGTTATCTATTCTTTTTGTTTGTTTGTTTCCTTGCCTCTAAAGACTGGGCTGGAGGAGTTCAGCTCCTCTTAAGGCAAAACTCTCTTTGCAAAAGAAATGAAAAAAATTATGAATGAGAAAGACTCCCTGACAAGTGAAGTCAGGGCCTCATAGAGATGAACTGAGGACGTTAAATAATGATATGTAAGGTCTGTGCAAGTTCTAGAACAGACAGAACACCCCTAGAGAAGAGCAGAGACTGTGTTTCTCCACAAAGCGTGTGCATGCGTCTGGGTCTCTGTGTGTGAAATTATTTTCTATCAACTGCAGATGCTCTCTGACTGCACATGACAACTCTGGCAAGCTTGCCTCACCAAGGGGACAGCAGGACTCTACCAATACTGTTTCTGTGGTCATAGAGCTGCTGCCAACTCTGAGAAAGTTCCTCTGATGGAACAATATGACCTGAGTGACACGGGCAAACAATGCCAAAGGCCAGGGTCAAGCCAGCAAGGTAATTTACTAGTCAGCGGCTCCAGTTAACAAGTACTTACAGGAGATCTTTACACTCTAGTCCAGGGGTGGGCAACCTTTTTGTGAGTGCGTGCCAAAACCAGCAAAATCTCTGACTCAAAATTCTTCTGCGTGCCAACCTTAATTTTTTGAGAACATTTACGCCTACTTGATATCTCTTAAGGTGTACATATGTGAAGAACCTTGAAGAAATAATAAAATTCATTCGAGCGACAAAAACACAGTATATGATGATGAAAAATACATTTATTTTTTAATGTATACATATACACTGATAGTCCGACAGAAAACTTTATGACTCTGTTATTATCAGTGGGACTTTGGCTGCTGCATCACTGATGACAGAGATTTTACATCAGGTTTATATTTTGTGACCTTCAGAGATATGCACAAGCTACTACTTTCATCCGTCAGGCTACTCCTATTATGAGACTTAACAAAATCCATCACTGAGAACAAAGATTCACAAGCATATGTGGATGAAAACATGGAGAGTAATGCTGTTGCAAAGTTTTTTAAACAGAAAAAATTTTCTGGAATGGCATTCCAAGTCCTCAATAGTTCATTTTCGACACTTCTCTCTGGTACTCCTGTCTCTAATCGCTTTTTTTCAATGTTTTCCAAGTCAACTCTAAGGTCAATAAATTTCTGCTTCCAAATTGAGATACTCTGAAATTCAGTCAATTGCATTTCAAAGTCAGCCATGTCTATTCATGAAAACATTTGTAAGTTTAGTTCCTCCAGTTTCATGCTGTTTGGAAACCTCATGAATTTTGCTGTCTCTTCCAGTTCTCTGAATTTTGCAAATCTTGAGAAAGATAGTTGACTCAATGATGTTTAAAAACAGCTTTTGAAGGCTTTGACAAGTCTGTTTTGTCATCTTTTGGGAGGTCTTTGATGTGCCTCTTAAGATTTGGGAAATATCTAAATCTCTCACCATCCACATCCCTCTTAAAGACTTCCAGTTTCTTCTCAAAAGTCTTTATGTGACCAAACATAACATCAAGTGTCTTGCCAGGTCCTTGTAATTTAACATTTAAGTCATTCAAATGTTCACAAAAATTGTAAATGGAAGATTATAAGAGAGGGTTTTGCTTGCCAGCAAAAGTTACTGGCGTGCCAATGTTTGGCACGCGTGCCATGGGTTGCCCACCCCTGCTCTAGTCTTCTCTAGTTCAACATTTAGGTTTCAAGTAAATTTTTCTCAGTCATCTGATTCCCAAAATTTGTCTCCCACCTTTTTGATGGGAATGTTTTCAGAGGTTAAAACATCAGGTGAAAGGTTGTATTGAGTGATTTCTAGGATGGTCTAGTCCTGATATTCTCTATTACATTGTGGTTTCATCTCATTCATCTCAGTGATGGTCTCTTTCGTTTTGAGGTAGAACATGCCTTCATGCTCTGTGCCACTTTGCTTATCACCAGGAAGCAGGATGGTGCAGGAAAGGGAGCACCAGGAGGTCCAGTGAACCTGGATTCAAATTCTGGTTCTGCCATGTCCTGCTTATTTGCTGGTTAGCTGTTCCCAGGGTCTCATTTCCTCATCCTATCTAATAAAAGAGACACATGGTAATTAGCGTACGACCGCTACCCTTCCAATTGGCTAATCAGTGAGATATGCAAATTAACTGCCAACCAAGATGGCGGCCGGCAGCTGACACGAACAGGGAGGCTTGCTTGCTTCAGTGACGGAGGAAGCCAAGCTTCCCCGCCTGCCTTGCTGCCCTCTCAGCTGCACTCTAAGCAACATTGTAACAAATATAGAAGCTAAACAAAACCCCAGAAATCTGCTTTAGTCCCGGGCTTCAGCCAGCAGGATTGCAACATTGTTTCAAATACAGAAGGTAAACAAAGGCCAGAAACCTGCTTTCAGCAGCGGAGGCCTAAGAGCTGGAGCCAAGCCTGAGAGCTAAAGCTGGTCCAGAATAAAAAAAAGAAAAAGAAAAAAAGGTGAGGTTGGAAGCTTTAGTCACCCGTCAGCCTGAAAACAGCCCTCAGCCCCTTACCCAGACTGGCCAGGCACCCCAGTGGGGACCCCCACCCTGAAGGGTGTGTGACCAGCTGCAAACAGCCATCATCCCCTCACCCAGGCTGGCCAGGCACCCCAGTGGGGACCCCCACCCTGATCCAGGACACCCTTCAGGGCAAACCAGCTGGCCCCCACCCGTGCACCAAGCCTCTGTCCTATATAGTAAAAGGGTAATATGCCTCCCAGCACCGCGATCAGCGGAGCTGAGAGGCCTCCCGGCACTGGGATCAGCGTGACAGGGGGCAGCGCCCAAACCCCCTGATCACCCTGCGGCTCTGTGTGTGACAGGGGGCGGGGCCACAACCTCCCTATCCACCCTACTCTGTTCATGACAGAGGAAGGCGCCCCAACCCCCTGATCAGCCCTGCTCTGTGCCTGAGAGGGGGGAGCTCCCCAACCCCCTGATTGCCCTGCGGCTCTGTGTGTGACAGGCTGCGGCGCCCCAACCCCTCGCCCCCCTCCCACGGCCCTGCTCTGTGTGTGACGGGGTAGAGCCATAACCTCCCCATTGGCCCTGCCCTTAGTGTGACAGGGTGCGGCGCCCCAACCCCCTGATTGACCCTGCTCTGTGTGTGACAGGGGGTGGTGCCCCAACTCCCCTATTGGCCCTACTCTGTGAGTGACGGGGGAACTCCCCAACCTCCTGATTGGCCCTGCTCTGTGCGTGACAGGGGGAGCTCCCCAATCCCCTGATGGGCCCTGCTCTGTGCGTGCCAGGGTACGGAGCCCCAACCCCCCTGATAGGCCCTGCTCTGTGCGTGACAGGGGTTGGCGCCGCAACCTGCCCATCGACCCTACCTTGAGTGTGACAGGGGGCGATGCCCCAACCCCCCAATTGGCCCTACCCTGAGCGTGACTGAGGGTGGCATCGCAACCTCCCGATCCGCCCTGCTCTGTGCATGACAGGGGCGGTGCCCCAACTCCCCAATCAGCCCTTCTCTGAGCCTGACCAGGGGCTGCACCTAGGGATTGGGCCTGCCCTCTGCCACCCAGGAGCAGGCCTAAGCCAGCAGGTTGTTATCTCCCGAGGGGTCCCAGACTGCGAGAAGGCACAGGCTGGGCTGAGGGGCCCCTCCTCCCCCCCAAGTGCACAAATTTTTGTGCACCGGGCCTCTAGTCCTATATAATAATAGACAAACATGGTAATTAACCGTAGCTCCGACATGCTTCCCATTGGCTAATCAGGGCGATATGCAAATTAACTGCCAACCAAGATGGTGGCCAGCAGCCAGGCAGCTGAAGCGAACAGGAGGCTTGCTTGCTCCAGTGATGGAAGTAGCCAAGGTTCCCCACCTGCCACTGCCGGCCTCTGAGCTTGCACCCTAAGAAACAATATTACAATTATAGAAGTTAAACAAAACCCAGAAACCTGCTTTCGGCCAGCCGGGCTTCAGCCAGCAGGATCGCAACAGTGTTTCAATTATAGAATCCAAACAAACCCAGATCCCTGCTTTCAGCAGCCGAGGTCTCAGAGCTGCAGCCGGGCCTCAGAGGTAAAGCTGGCTCTCAGCTCCAGTGACAGCCATAGAAGGTAAATAAATCCCAGAATAAAAAAAGAAAAAGAAAAAAAGGAGAAGTTGGGAGCTTCAGTTGCCCGCCAACCTGAAAATGGCCCTCAGTCCCTCACCCAGACTGGCCAGGCACCCCAGTGGGGACCCCCACCCTGAAGGGGGTGTCACCAGCTGCAAACAGCCATCATCCCCTCATCCAGACTGGCCAGGCACCCCAGTGGGGACCCCCACCCTGAAGGGGGTGTCACCAGCTGCAAACAGCCATCATCCCCTCATCCAGACTGGCCAGGCACCCCAGTGGGGACCCCCACCCTGAAGGGGGTGTGGGCAGCCTAAAAACAGCCCTCAGCCCCTCACCCAGACTGGCCAGGCACCCCAGTGGGGACCCCCACCCTGAAGCAACAAGATGGCGGCTAATTTGCATACTGAAGGCGGGCGGCAGCAGGCAAGGCTGTCCGCGGTCCGGACCGGATCTGTGACCTGGCGGGTGGGGGGCAGCGCAGGAGGCTGTCCGCAGTCCAGGACCGGATCTATGACTCTGCCAGGCGGGGGCAGTGCTTGAGGCTGTCCGCGGTCCCGGGACCCGGATCCGTGACCCTTCCCGGCGGGGCGGCAGCTCGCACAGGGGTGGATTGGCCGGGGTTGGGCAGGGCAGGACGCCTGGATTCCACCCAGCCCCAGTCACTCTGGGCAGGTGAGCAGCGCAGAGAGCCTCTGGACAGGGGAGGCAGGCCGGCAGAGGGCAGCCTGTACTCCCCACATGGCGGTGGTGACAGCTGTGAGCGCACAAAGCAGAGCCTGCAGGCTGAGCTGAAGTAGTGCCTGCAGGCCATCAGCGCCAGGAGTGGCTGCACAAGATCCGCCTCTGTCCCAGAGGGTGCAGGATCGCAGGGACAGTCACCGTGGCAGGCCAGACTGACGTCCTCCTGGCCGTACCATGCGGGTTTGCGGATCTGCAAAGCCAGAGACCTCTGGTGTGCACATCCCCCCCGGCGTGCGAACATCCCCAAGCACACTGTCACCCTCCCGCGCCTGCAACAGTTGCAAACCAAGGCGTGCACAAGTTCCACCCGCCTCTCCACTGCACTTCCATCAACCCAGCATGCCTAACACCCCCACAGGATGTGCACACATCCCCTCTGATGCGCTCACGTCCTTTGGAGAGTGTCTGGGTGTTCTGGGTGCTGAGGGTGGGCGCCTGTGAGATGACAGTGAGAGGGCGGAGTGGTGATGCCCTGTTCCCACGGAGGCCAGTGCAGCTATGAGATCATCTCTAGGGGGTTAATGCAGGTGCTGAGGAGGGAGCAGATGCAGACAGACACACCTGGTGGGCGCGGGCGGCCCTCGCCGAGGTGCCTTTGGTCAGTGTTCAAGATCAAGAACCCAGAGGTGGAGAGGAATTCCGTCCTCTCAGTGAAACAGTGGGATAGTCGGGGCTACTGTAGAGAAGGAATGTGCACTTAGGGTGCCAGCACCCATGAGCGAAGGCTGCCCTGACTGAGCCTCGCTTGCTTGGGGCCTAGCGCACTCCTGCCAGGCAGCGGGTGACAGGTCGTGCTTTTCCAAATTAATGAGAGAAAACGTTGATTCTCCTGCTGCCCACGAAGGTGGAAAGTGAAGTGGGGAGACATGTGGGGAGTGAGCGAGGTTCCCTTCTGGGGGTTCTAAATCTGCTGTTGGTTTCTTTCACCGCTGACTAGAGATATACAGGGTGTCCCCCCAAAATGTATACACACTTTGAATACCTACTAATTCCAATGGTTTTAAGCATAAGAAAGAAACAACAATGGAGCTGTTATCTGTTAAAAGTGTGGGCACAAACAGGTAGTTGGACATTCCCTGAGGGGTCTCAGATTGGAGAGGGTGAAGGCCAGATTGAGGGGCCCTTTCCTCACCCCACCCCAGTGCACGAATTTCATGCACCGGGCTACTAGTATGTAACATGATATCCATCCAGCAGCAAGACATTGAGAATTTGAGATGACCTCTAATATTCATAAATGCTGACTATGGCTATGATTTATTGCTCAGTCTTCTCCATCTCTGCTTCCACTTCTTTCTTATTTTCTCTTATTTCCTATTTTTTCTTAATGGCAGCATTATCAAAGATACAGCATACAGCAATGGTTGTGATGATGTGCTTTGAAGCCAAATTTCCTGGATCTACCACTGATTAGCATTTTACTTTGAGCTTATTTTTTAACTGCTTGTGCCTAGATTTCCTTATATGGGAAATGAGGATATTGGCAAAAACTACCTCCAAGGATTATCACAAACATGACCTGAGGGCCACATATAGAGCTTTTACTCTGTGAGTTATTATTTTTTTTATTAGTATCTGAAAATTGTCTAACCCTGGATCAGCATAAAATCATCAAGTCATGTGGCAAGGAAAGATGGGACTTGGGGCACAGAATGTCAGGGAAGGAGAGAGAAGTGACCACCTGTTCACTCTATACCTTTCCCATCCTTAGCTCCACACCTTGCACATTCTTAATAGTGAGTGGCAGGGAACTAGATCTCTCAGAGTTGACGGCACTTGAACTCTTCCCAGTGTGAGCTCCTTGAGGAAAGGGACCATTCTCGCCTTATCTGTGTATGTATCCTTAGTGGCTGGGCCCTCAAACATCCAGCAGTATTGTTGGAATACATAAATCTAAGACAGAAAAGGAAGATGGAGTTTTGAGTTACTGCCAGGCTACCAAGCCCTGGGACTTATTTGGTGACCTGAACAATTGGAAAAGGTAACACACAATAACCTCACGTCCTTTACTGCTTGTTGGTAGGGGACCTCGAGCCAAGTGTGCCTGCTCCAGGAGACTTCAGGACACTCTTCCAGGCCATTAAAGCAGAGAGGCCTGGCCAAGCAGGACATCTGCTCGACTTAATAAAGCATATGCTCTCGGGCACCAGTAACACAAGTAACCAGATCCCTCACTGCAGCAAGGATTCTTTCTAATCATTTTTCTGACAGCAGGGTGTCAGAGGTGAGACTCTTATCCACGGGACCTCAAGATCCATTTCTCTCCTGTGATGCGTTCAGTGACCCCCTCTGGTGTGAAAGATGGTAGCCTTGTGGTTTGAAAAGGATTCTCCCCCTCCTCCCTCTTCAATATGAGTCATCTACTTCTTCTTTTTTTTTTTTTTAAATATATTTTATTGATTTTTTACAGAGAAGAAGGGAGAGAGATAGAGAGTTAGAAACATCGATGAGAGAGAAACATCTATCAGCTGCCTCCTGCACATCTCCTACTGGGGATGTGCCCGCAACCCAGGTACATGCCCTTGACCGGAATCGAACCTGGGACCTTTCAGTCCGCAGGCCGACGCTCTATCCACTGAGCCAAACCGGTTTTGGCACATCTACTTCTTCTTGCCAGTAGGATACTTCCTTTGTTCGTTCCCCAAACACCCCTATTAAAAAGGCGGAAAGGGTATAAAAATAAAGCCTTCAGAAGTGGAAATGGCTCATTGGGTAGCTGCCTGCCTGCTCCAAAGCCTTGTCCTAATTCTGTCCCACCAAGACATGGAGTAGGGAGCTGTTTCAAACGGCAGTCATGAAGGCAGACTGCCCAGTTCACTCTCCAGCTGTGTTACCACGGGCAAATTACTTAACCTCTTAGTGTTTCCACTTTCCCCCTGTAAAATGGGAGTAAGAGTAGTACCTACCTGTTAGCATTTTGTGAGGAATAAACATATTAATACAAGTAAAGCACTCCTAACAGCGTCCGAGCATCATGACAGTTCAATGAAAATTACCTAGACTTTTTATTTCTGAGGCTGCTGTAAATTCTCAGCATTGAATGCATGGTTGGGTAAATGAAGAGTGGACACAAATGACTTGTGGAACTGAGGCTAAAAATGTGTGAGGACACAGTACTCTTCTCGTTCTCTTTGTTCATCTCTTCCTCTTTGTTCACTAGTATCAGTAGTCAATTTTGAGAAGGAAAGTTATTGGTTTCACTAAACAAAGTGTCACCCTCCTAAACAATTCAAATATTGCATTTTCATTCACTTTTAAGTCTGAATTATTGTCTGTCTCCCCTGATGTTAAAGGTTGACTCTTGGAGGTAAGATTTGGAAAGAGAGAGAAGGTGGGCACTGCAGCAGTCTAATCCTTGTTATAAAATGTGCCCTCAAATAGCGTGCTCTGACGTCCTTGCCTTGGCACCAGGAGTGGATTGGCATGGAGCTGTGTTCCTCGTGGAGGTGGAGAGTGCTGAGCTGTCAGCATGCCAGGGTGGTTGGTGCTGTCTTCCTCTCTTGCTTCTAGTTGCAAATGAAGTAAACGTTTGGAAACCACTCACCATGCATGTATTGACATCTGTGAATGGAGACAGAAAACAAAGGAAACAGTATAATCATCTCCCTCAGAGTACAATACAGTAATCTGAGATTTTTCAGGAGAGAAGTTACATTTTATACCTTTGTCTAAGCCCTTCTGATTTTATGATTCCTACTTAGAAGAGAAGTGGTAGCAGTGTTTGACAATTATTGATGGATTCAGACGCCTTTGGCACCCACTCTCATTTGTTTCTCAAGCACATAGGTGGCCAAGGTGAGCTGTCTGCATTTTTCCTGGGTGTCTGCTGCCATGTGCACTAAGGAACAAGGATGAGAGGAAGGACATGGCCGAAAACCTCATTGAAGGTTTCCAGCAGCAGTACTGGATGGAGAGGAGCGTAGAAACTTCTATCACTGGTTTCTGATACATTCACTTGCTCAGGGCACAAGGAGGTGCAGGGGCAAAGATGAATGAGGCTCTTCCTATGCAGGTCTGTTTCTTGGCAGAGAAGCCCACCGTCAAAGAATACAGCATGACTCTCTCTACCCTGAGCAGTTTGGCAAACACATTTGTAGCCAGTAATGGTGCCAGCAGCTTGCAGCAGCCTCCACCACAGCAAATCAGCTGTGATATTAAAAAGAAAAACAACCCGGCCGTGTGGAAATGATCCTATCTAGTAATATTTCCTGAAGCAAGAGGCTTGATTTTGTTGCCCAAATGAGAGTGACAGAACTGATTAATCTTTTATTACAAATGCCATTTTCCACCATAAAATTTTGGTTATTTGTTGTTGTTAATCTTCACCTGAGGATATTTTTTGCATTGGTTGTGTTTTTGGTTTTTTTTAGAGAGAGTAGAAGGGAGTGGGGAGGATGGAAGTGGGGAAAGAGAGAGAGAGAGAGAGAGAGAGAGAGAGAGAGGGAGAGAGAGAGAGAGATGTGAGAGAGACACATTGATTAGTTGCCTCCTGCACATGTCCAACAGGATCTGGGGATCAAACCTGCAACCCAGGTACATGTCCTAGACAGGGAATCGAACCCAAGACCCTCCTGTGCATGGGGCAACACTCTAACCACTGAGCAACACTGGCCAGAACGGGTGTTTATGTATGTTTATCTTTTATATAAAAAGGCAACATTGTGACTACTTAAATAGCTTAAGATAAGTGAAGATTTGGCAATTGCACAGTACATTTAAGCCAGCCAAACTAAGATGAGAAGAAATTGGGTCATGCAAGGTTAAAAAAAAAAATTGTCCCTGAACTTTCTGACTTGGTTCACTCTATGGTGAAACCACATTCTTTTCTTCTATGGTGACTCTTACAGTCATCTGTATTATTTAATCTATACAGATGGCTGGTCTAGATACTTTTAGACACAACATGGATTTTTTGCAATCTAAATAATATGTAAAAACTGAAGTAAACAAGAGAATTTCCAGCGCTTTCCACATCTTGTGCCAGTTCACCCCAAGAGGAGCAGCAGGAAGCAGGAGGACAAGGAAGAGGTTTGCACCTTCAGCTGCCCAGGCGGAAAGTGGCTTTCCATGAGATAGCATCCTCCTGCGTCCAGCCCTTGGTTCTCCAATGCTGGAGGAGCTCAATAAGCATAAGTTTTCTTTCTTCTTTGAGCAGCTGCTGCTCCCCAGTTTGACTGCAGCACTGTGTCTACAAAGGTGCAAACTCTTCATCTGCAAAGGTGGGGCTCATGTGGCCAAGGAACCACCAAAGGCCAGTTCCCCAGTGATCGTTGAGCGCTCTGCTATCTCCACCAGAACTCTCGATGTAAGAAAGATAGGAAGAGCTAGTACCTTGTTACTCACAACAAACCACTAATTGTGCAGCCTGGGCACTAACTAGGTGAAGTATTTTGGCCAAGTTACTTAACTTCTTTGAGCTTCAGTTTCTACATCTGTAAAGGGAGCATGATATTGGTACCTTCCACATAGGGTTGATGTGAGAATTAAATGAGATAATACATATAAAGCACTTAGTACCATGCCTGGCTCAATACACACTCGATAAACAATCATCATAGCTACCATTTGTTCAGCATTTACTATATGCCAAATGCTCTTGGAACTTTACATAGATTGAAGCTTCTATGACAACCCTATGAAGTAGGTATTGTTATACCTATTAATAAAAACAGCAACAGATGATAAAAGTCAGATAACCATGGGAAATGCTTATGACACAATCACTAATCAATTAATAGATAACTGCTTGGCACAATGGCTGATAGATCAGGGTTCTGGGCTCAGGCACCTGGGATTTCATCTCAGTTCTTCCACTTAGCAGCCAAGTTCCTTGGACAAATGACTTAAACTTGCTGTGTCTCAATTTTCTTATCTGGAAAATAGGGCTAATAATCGATACCTAATAGGGTTGTTGAGAGGGTAATCCCACAGTATAACTGAAGCATGTTTAACCCACAAGGAACGGATAACTCTCCAGTTGAAACAGGATCGTGACTAGGAACATGCTGCTTGTTCTGAATTCTTGGCCACACTTCTTATGAGCTGGGTGACCTTGGACAAACTACTTACCTTCTCAGGTCTGTTCCTTCATCTGTAAGATGGAGAGGCTGATGTGAGGATTGAATGGGTCACAGCACATAAAGTGTTTATTTGTAAGCATTGATAAATAAATATGTTATGCACAGGGGTTTTCATAACTGACAAGGTCAGGCATGAAACAGTGAGCATCAGGCTGAGATCCAAGGCAGGAAAGCCTCTGAGAGTTCCAAGGGGGAGGAAGCTGGGTGTTAAATGGTAGACAGTTAAGTCTGAGTTGAACCTCAAATTCAATTCAGTGCAACATGTAGTGTGGCAGACCTGTGCTAAGCTCAAGGAATATACCCATGAGTATGGGTAGTCCCTGCTGTCTGGGACAACAGGGAGGGAGAGATGAGTTAGAAAGCCTCTCTCTGTGACAGTATGCCAGGTGTTACACCAGAGAAAGGCAGACAGAAAGGGAAAGCCACGTAAGAGACAGGAGCAGGGAGCGTTACTGAGGAATGGCATGAGGCTCAAAGGAGTCAAAGGGGAAGGTGGGTAAAGATAGTTTGTATTCTGACCCGCATAGCCACCATGCTGTCTGTCACAAGGAGCCCATGAGCCAGAGAACCCGGGAAACCACGTTGTGAGAGTTTGAGAGTTGTTTGGGAAGGGCTTCTGTAAAACGATAGATTCCGTGTTCTTCCCTTGTGTCAATTGTAACTTTAGAGTCCCGGGTAATCCTGGTTTTCTGAAATGTATCTTAGCTAAGGTTGTCTGGGATCCACCCTGAGAACTTCCAGCTCTGCTCTGTATTTTTTTTTTTTTTTTTGTAAATGACAGAAACCTATTCAAACTGCCTTGGGACGGAATGGATTGATTGGCTCACTAAACTGGAAATCCAGGATTGTTTCTAGTTTAAGACAGATCTAGTGCAACTAGACAACCATGGACTCCTTCTTTCTTCTCATCTTTCAGTTCAGCTGTTTTCCCTGTTGGCTTTTTTTTCTTTTTTTTTTTTCAGGCAGGCTCTCCATATTAGCATCCCCTGGAGATAGTCCCAATTGCCAATAGCCCCTGCAAACGTCCAGGATGTTTTCATTGCCTTGGCTCGAGGTGCATGATCATCCCTGAACCATTCGCCAAAATAACAAGACCACGTGATTTGGGCTCTTCAGGATGTCACATTTGGTTCTCAGAGCTGCATCAGTTTGGACCTCCGGGTGTACTTCTACTGAAGGATAATCACAGGGGATTATTTTATTTAGAGGTAGAACACAGAATTCTCTGACCTGGAGTTTGAGAGTTTGAAATCAACTTCTCTCTGTCCCATTCTCTCATTTTTCTCTCTGCCATTGAAAAAAGATATATTTGCAAAGAGGCAAAGAATGTTCCCTTACCCAGACCCAAAGATTCTCAGGCACATGGACTTTTCCTCCTTTTGGATATGCTTTCAGCTTTCTATAAGTACCCAACCTTCTCTTATTTTTATTTTATATTTTATCAGTTGACTTGGATTCTTTAACCATCGGACTTGTTCCAAAGAAGGGTGCTAGACACCATGCGGAGCTTCAAAAAGTGGAACTGGAGAGCACACCATAACCCTTCCTTCCCACTCACCCTTCCATTGTAATTGTTATTTAAAAGAGCTTCAGCTTCAAGACTGGAGTTCCTTAGCTGTCATCATAGGTGCCTCTACTCCTCTTGCATGTTTGGTAAGGTGCCACTGAGTCCCAAAGCCCCGTGTTTCTGCCTGTTTAAAACAATCTCCCTGCCCTAACTGGTTTGGCTCAGTGGATAGAGAGTTGGCCTGGGGACTGAAGGGTCCCAGGTTTGATTCTGGTCAAGTGCACATGCCCCGGTTGTGGGATCAACCCCCACTATGGGGTGTGCAGGAGGCAGCCAATCAGTGATTCATTCTCATCATTGATGTTTCTATCTCTCCCCTCTCCCTTCCTCTCTGAAATCAATAAAGATATATTAAACAAAATCTCCCTCAGTATCCTAAACCTCAAAGAGTTCAGATATAATGGTGGAAGGGGCTGAGCAATCTTCCCATGTGAATCTGCAAAGGAGGGACCTATAACTGCCAAAGTCTCAAAGCCACTGGCTTTGCTAATAAGAATTGTCCCCAGAAATCTCCCTTGTATGTATGATATCCTGCATAAACTCTGTGGCTCCTTTAAAGCTTTTCGGTCCAATGTCCAGGCTGACTCGACAGACCAGGCGCTAGGAGCAGGTCCAACGTGGAGCTGAGGTCGACACCGCAAACCACTGCGGTTATATGCATTGTCAGTAAGTTCAACATTCAGTCTCATCAATTAATTTGGACCAGACTGTTTGAATTCCAAAAATAAAATTGGACCGCAAAGGGTTAAGCTTGAAGGGAATATTTCTGAGGTCTGTCCTATGGCCCTGACTGTATTACACATGTGAATCAGTTCCTATGTGAGCACTGTATTGAATATGCATTCTAGGCAGTTGTGGCTGGAATTGTTTTCTCCTGAATTGTGTCACTGTAGTTCTTGACTCAGTAAGATGGTTGCAGAGCAAAGAGAGGCTTAACTGAAGGAATGACTCCAGGACAAACTCTACAAGACACTCTTTTGACAGCTTAAGAGCTATCCCTGGGGTCTGTCATGTTGTCAGGCTTCTGATGGGTTGTCTTGATACCTGGCCACTCAGGCTTCCATTTTTCTCTGAACCTTGGTGAATTCTGAAGGGCTTTATTTACAACCAAAACAAACTTTACACACACGCGCGAACACACACACCAGACAGAAGAGGAAAATCTTTCAAAGGATTTCTAGAAATCACGTTCTTTAATGGACATGGTGCTTCCCACGGTTCTCCAGGCTCTGTCTAAAGATTTAATGTTTTCATCTGGTCACCAAGTTTCCTGCACAGAGAGAAGGAGACCTTAACATCTTTTTTGAGGAAGATGCTGCAGCCGTACAAATACAGGCTGCCTGAACATTAAGCCGTGTGTCAGGTGAGATTTCCTTCTTCAAATAGCAAGAATTCCAAGTGAGGTGGATTAGTGTCTATGCTATAAAAGTCCCAAGCCATGCAGGGCTGAATTGTAGTAATATTCTTTCAGGAGCTTCTGAGAATTTGGATTCTGGGTTTTCATGGAAAACAATGGACAGTCCTCTCTAAGCCATTTGGCCCGAGCTTTAGCATCAGATTTAATCCTGACCTACTCTGTGAAGGGTCCCTTGGTGATTCTAGCCATCTCATGTATTCAAAACATTAGGTGCTTATTGTGTGTCAGCCACAGTGCTGAGAGCTAAGGAACCAAAGGTGGACAAGAATATCTTTAAAGAACCAGCTTTGAAAGTGAAGAACAGGTATTTCAATACAATATGATATGTGGTATGTGATACAAGATACAGTGACATCCCAAAAGGGGAATGGGATGAACTTTGGACAGAAAGATATGTCTCAGGAAGGACTCTCAGAAGAGAAGGTACCTGAGCTTGGGGATTGAGGAGCAAGTAGGACTGGGGGATTCTAGGCAGAGAGACCACCATGTACAAACACATTGAGATGTGGAATAAATGTGGAAAAGGAACCAGGAGTAGCTAAAACACTTTTTGGCACAGCAGTAATGAAATGACTCAAATTGCAAATGGTCTTTCCTGTGATCATATAATATGCCCTAGTGGTGGGCTTGGAAAATATGGTCACTGCATAGAAAGGGCTTAGGATAAGGCCAGGCACGAAAGTGGCACCCCACCTTCAGTGCAGACTCAGAGGTTTTTTGTTTGTTTGTTTGTTGTTGTTGTTGTATATTTGTGTTTTACCTTATAAGCTGTTACTAGACTAAGCAGTGAGCTTGACGTGTGGCAGTTCCCAGTGCCTATAGATTCCTAAACCCTTCAGCACTCCTGTGTCAACTATAATTTATCCCAATATTTAGGGGAACTTGTTACCCTTTTATGTTCTCAGGATGAATAAAACAAAGTATTCTCCTTAGTTCTTTCTGCTGACTGCCCCAGGGGAATTCCTAAATAGCATATTGCCATATTGCGACTGCTGCTGGGCCCGTAAAAAGCATCTTTTAAGATTAGGTTTACTTTGCATTTCTGCTGTTACCTATTACCTGTTTCCTCATTACCAAGCCAAAAGGGAAAAAATGAAAAAAGAAGAATAAATTAAAGAAACATACCAGGAAAGTGGTAGATTTCTGACCTTTATCAAGATCTTAAGTCAGGAAGTTTTTGTTTCAGGTTCAAGCTGTGAAATAACCTTAGATATGTTATTTCTTTACTCACTCTTCCTTGGTTCCTTTATCGATAAAAATGAAGAAATTTGATACATTTTTATTTTGTCCAAAAGTTTCTGTAATTCTGTGTAGGCAGTTTCCTGAGATATGGTCACCCTGTGTAGGCTAGACATTGGAGTTGACAGGCAAAAGGATAAAGGATAATGATAATAATAATAATAATAATAATAATGGGAAGGAATGACAAGAAAGGTGGGAGAGAAACCAGAAAAGTAGAGGTCATGAAAAGCATAAAAGAGAGGTTCTTAAGAAGGAAAGGTTATTTAACAGTGTTCAATAGTTCTTAGAGATCAAATAACATAAGGACTGGAAAGAAAATAATATTCAATTTATTAACCAATAAGTAGGCTGAAACATGATTCAATATGAGTTTAAAAACAAACAAATAAAAACAAAAGATGTTCTACCTAAATCAGGTCTCCAAATCCAGAACACCCAAAACTACATATCTCTGTGTTACACGTTGTGATAATTAATTTTTAATGATTAAAATTAGTGACAGTGATAATTAGTGGTAATTTTAGTGATAATTAGTTTTTAATAAAATTAAACTTTAAAAACGTCATTTGGTTTGATTCCATACCATGGTGATTAAAAAAAAATCTTACGACCAGTGTTCTCCAGGAACTTGTGGGGGTGAGGGTGGGAGGGTGTTTCAGGAGAACACTTTGACCAATGCTTTCCCGAGTGGGTTCTGTAGAACAATCATCCTTGAAGAGCTGCACTTTGAAGGAGTTTCTTGGCCAATTACTTTTGGGCACATGGAACATATAATCCCCACCCCTGGAGAGTCATAGAAGGCATAGAAGGAAAGAAAGGCATAGAAGGAAACACCCCAAAATATTATTACCTCTCCCTCCTTGGAGTACTGGAGAGGAAGGCAGCAGAGAATACTAACTTAACAACAATACTCATATATTATTTGATGTATTACTTTGTAATTTTAAAACATCCAAATGAAAGAAAGATGGAGAAGTGAAAAAGTAGAGCCAGCAATTACAAGCTATAACTCCAAAAGGTTTTCTAATAATTATAAATGTTTTGTGCCCAAAGATAAAGAGCCAAAGTGAAAATATTAAAGAAATTCTTACATTTGACTCAGATTTTTCTATTCCTCTACTGTAGCTCTTCTCCCAAAGTCTTTTCACTGCTGGGAAAAAGGAAGAGCAAGCTGAAGAGAGAAAATATAACTTGATATGTAATAAACTTTTCATGGAATTGACAGAACTCATTCCGGAGGCTGGTTTGCGCTACTTACAGATTTCTTCAGACCGGCTTGTCATTTCAAGTGTGGTTTGGGGAACTCTAATCTAGGTTGGCTTTGCATTATTGTGGAAGCCCTGAAATATCATCTTAATGAGCAACCTCTCAGAAGGGCAGGGTCCAGAGGTAAGCCAGCAGCCTCCCTTTAACCACCCTTCCTAACTGCCCTGTGTAGCTCTGACAGACTTTACGGCTTTTTAACTCTGGATGAGATGGGATTTGTGCCCAGGCCCACGTATTGGACATCATCCATAAACCCAATTGTGGAAATAAGACTTGAAGATAAGCAGAAAGTAACTACTATCATAAGGCATGATGTTTTAGAAAGGATCTTTTTCATCCTTAAAAATGGTTGGTATTTTTTCAATCTCCTATGACAACTTGGAAAAAACATTTTATGGTATAAGTGTATTTGGAGGAAAAATAAAGGGAAAATCCTTTTTTACAATCAGGAATGAAAGACAGTATTGTAAACTTGGCAACTGCTGGAGCAGTAGAAAGAATGATACAAAAGAGGAAAGTGGAAACTGGGAGGGAGATGGCCGCAGGAAGCCCAGTCACTTAGAATTCTCTCATGTTCTTTTAGCGAAAGGCTTGAAATTCTTTTCTCTAAAACTCTATTCTGTGCTAGTATGAGGTAAAATGTTCTCTGTGGTCACAACAATACATCACATCATTCAAGATGCCTCTTTTATTTTTTTAAATAAGAAACTTTTCTTTAATCACTGTCTAACTCACATACTTTGGCTGAAATGTCTAGTGTTCAAAGTGAGGAAGAAGTTTTTAGGACACATTCAAACAATGATCAATACAACAAATGAGAATCAGTATAATGAGGAATAATAAAGTCTAGAAAAAGTATAGTGAATAGCTGCAAATGAGGCCATTCCTCAGCTGATTATCCTCCAGCCTACTTCATAGAGAAAACAAGAGCTGTCAAGGATAAACTGGCTTGGCTTTCCTGACTGCTATCCCTCAATTCAGACTTTGCCCTTTCACCTCTGCTCCATGGGAGGAGGTGCCATCTGTCTGTTCAAGACTGACTCCTCAGTCCATTCTATTTTGTCTTCTTCAAGGACTTGACCCCATCACTCATTTCTTCATTCTCTTGCATCGCTAACTTCCTCTTTTTCCTCTACTCAATGCCAACATACTCCACATACTCTCTCCACACAAAGACTCCCAGCCAGCAGGGCCAGCAAGGGTGGAAGTAACAGCCTCAAGCCCTAGGTCTGGTGCAAAGCTGCAGAGAACTCAGAGGAAGGATGCCTGTCTGTAATTTGTGTGCCAGGAGGGAGTACCTTTTTGCAATTCACACCTAAGCTGCCCAGAGTGCTAGCGGATGGCCATATGCCACACTGTCTCTAACTTCTTGAACTCCCAGTTCAAAACTCAGCGCTTGTTTCATGGAAATAGCCCGAAACAGTTACCTCCAAACTGGGTTTTCTATTCAGTTTCTAAGGCAGATGGCCCAAAAGATTGACCCTCACTGTTTCAACATTAAATGAGACCCAGGTAAGTATTTTGGATGTGGGTTAAAGTGTTATCTTCCTCTCAGCATTTTTCCAGGAGCAATTTTAGTGAGAAAACCATTTCTGCTTTGGCAAAGGCAGCCAACAGTGTGTCTGCTGGTTTGTGAAGTCATCTTTATATGTTGTAGGATTTTGGGGACAAGTGGAGCAGCAGTGGCCTCAGCACTGGGAATTTACCACAGTGACCCGGCAAGCTGGGAGTGTGCCTGGCCTGCTCTAAGAGGCATCTAACCATAACTTCATTTTTCAGTTCACTAAATGCAGTTGTTTTTCTTAATTACATAGACTATTGTTTGTGGTCTTTCATTATTTAAATGAATTTTCTAAACCGTACTTCTTTGAATGTGACTATGCATTGCATGGGAGAAAACAGCTATGCACATGGTTTTGAGAAATGCTAGGTTAAACACAAACAAACAGGTTTCTTTATAGCAGGATTTATTGAAGACTTGATTGTACAAAAATATATTATGACTCTCCAGGGGTGGGAGTTATATGTTCCATGTGCCCAAAAGTAATTGGCCAAGAAACTCCTTCAAAGTGCAGCTCTTCAAGGATGATTGTTCTACAGAACCCACTCGGGAAAGCATTGGTCAAAGTGTTCTCCTGAAACACCCTCCCACCCTCACCCCCACAAGTTCCTGGAGAACACTGGTCATAAGATTTCTTTTTAATCACCATGGTATGGAATCAAACCAAATGACGTTTTTAAGGTTTAATTGTATTAAAAACTAATTATCACTAAAATTACCACTAATTATCACTGTCACTAATTTTAATCATTAAAAATTAATTATCACAACGTGTAAGACAGAGATATGTAGTTTTGGGTGTTCTGGATTTGGAGACCTGATTTAGGTAGAACATCTTTTGTTTGTTTGTTTGTTTTTAAATTTAGGGTTTCGTTTTGTCCCAAAATTCTCTAGTTTTTACTATAATTGTCTTTCCTTCTTCTAATTTTAGGGGAACTAATTTTAGGATCACCTCAAGACTTCTGCATCTTGGCTTTCAACCTTTGATATGTTTTAGAATCTTAGATAGGGGTGGAATAGGAAGGAATGTGGGAGATGGTAGTTGAGGATGGCGGTTTAGAAATTAAAATTCCCTCTCTGATTCCAGACCAATTGCATCGGTAACCCAGGGGTTGGGAATCTCAATTCAATCTCTACACACTTAGGTTTCTGTGATGGTTAATTTTGTATGTCACTATCTAGGACAGGGGTGGGCAAACTTTTTGACTCGAGGGCCACAATGGGTTCTTAAACTGGACCGGAGGGCCAGAACAAAAGCATGGATGGAGTGTTTGTGTGAACGAATATAAATTCAAAGTAAACATCATTACATAAAAGGGTACGGTCTTTTTTTGTTTTTTAGTTTTATTCATTTCAAACGGGCCGCATCCGGCCCGCAGGCCGTAGTTTGCCCACGGCTGATCTAGGACATGGTACTCAGTTTTTGGTCAAACACTAGTCCAGATGGAGTTGTGAAGATATTTTTTTTAGATGTGATTAACATTTAAATCAGTTGACTTTGAATAAAAACAGATTGCCCTCATCCAATCAGTTGAAGGCCTTAAGAGAAAAGACTGAGGTCCCTTAATGAAGAAGGAATTCTGCCCCAGAACGCCTTCAGATTCAAGCTGCCACATCAACTTATCCCTGACTATCCATCTTCCTGGCCTGCCCTGAAGATTTCATACTTATCAGACCCCACAATCGTGTGTGCCAATCCCTTAAAATAAATCTCTCATTCATATTCTTTCTCTACCTCTATCTCTATCCATATCTATAGTTACATAGATATATACACTTTATATATCTGTATTATGTATTATTTTTGGTCCTGTTTCTCTGGAGAACCCTGAGTCTCATTATCAAATATTTCACCTACTTTTACCAGGACCCTAACCTCTTCAGTTGTCTGCTGCATCCATTTTTTTCATTATGACTCATGCGTAGAATAACTGTTTTTACAAAGTAATATGCTAAATTCAAGCAATAGAATTCTTTATATTTGAGCAAGGAGAATAATACATCTTTACTTGACCAAATTAGTTTCTTAATTGGCCTTGCTCTTGTAGTTAAATGTGTCATGTTAATCTCGAACATTTTTAATAAGTGGATTTATATTAGACACCAGGTGTTAAAATTGTTTAAACTTGAAAGGTCCAGTTTGCAATGAAATTAAATAGATTCTGGTGGATGTTACTGAGCTGCCAATAAGGATTAATTGAAATTCAAATGTTCTTTATTATTTGTTAATTATGTAATTTTATTCATCCGCCCTTCTTGATTTTCCACATTAAATAATCATGCTTGTATTTCACCCTAGCCTTTCTGTTTAGTTAACCAATTAATTAAGGATGGGGAGAGTCTGCATTTATTAGAATTTTAATGGGCAGATTGATTCCCTGTAGCTCAGACATCCACATATGTTCAGTTTTTGAGCTCAACTTATCTCCTTTTAAGTAATTATCATTCTTAATTGCAGATACTAGAAATTAAAAACGTGTTCCTAAACATCTAGTCCAATCCAACTCATTAAAACTGCTACTTGGAGACAAAATACAAGTGTTGGTACAAGCATCAGGAAGGAATCACACATGGCCAGAGCCAGGTATAACTCCTCACGGGCCAGGGAGTCCTGTGGTCTTGGTCATTGCTGTCCTTAAAATATCAAGAGCCAGCAAGTTTGTAGGAGCATCCATTGGTCCGAGAGTCATGCAAATCTAATTCTTGTTCCTTTTTCAAAAGTCTTGGAATCCAAAAACATCAACATTTAGCAAATTGAACTGAATCAAATAGTAGAAGTTAGGACATTGTTTCTGAGACTGAGACAGATCATCTATGTTTTAAAGAACCTCTGGAACATGGTCTATAGGGCCTTGTTTATATTCAATTAACCACAGTAAGTCAAATACTGGTAAAAAGGGCTGTCTGGTTCCTGACAAAGAGAAAATCATTTTAATCAATAGGGTATATAAATAGAAAAATGGTTAGTTGCTAGTTGTGCAGTAAAGTCTACCCTTCATTTGGAGAAAGAACAGAACCAGCTGTATCATAGCAGAGCTCAGTGCAAATTGAGTGGTAGACATGCCTATTGCATTTATCTCCTCTGCTCCCAAGAACACTGCATTGTCTCATTGGTCTTCTCTTATAAAACACCAGTTCAAAGATTAAATTATTAAGAATTTGAAAACTGACAGCAGAACACCACGGGTGGACCATTCTGAGTACTAGTCCTTGTGCAACTAACTACACAGGTCACACACCCCACCCATGATGTCAGCCCTGAGCAAGGGTGAAAACTCTTCACCCCTATATGCTGGAGGAGAGTTTTGATATTAAGTGCTTTTTTGTGCAAAGGTGGGTTTCTTTGAAAATAATATTTTTAATTTAAATATAAAGATTCCCACAATATCAACTGGCTCCACATTTTCAGGTGTTAGTAAGTTAACTCTGATCTCATATTACTTTGGCTTCCCACAATAGATCATCTCCAGTGATTCTCAACCTTCTGGCCCTTTAAATACAGTTCCTCATGTTGTGACCCAACCATAAAAAATTACTTTCGTTGTTACTTCATAACTGTAATGTTGCTACTGTTATGAATCGTAATGTAAATATCTGATATGCAGGATGGTCTTAGGTGACCCCTGTGAAAGGGTCATTCGACTGCCAAAGGGGTTGCGACCCACAGGTTGAGAACTGTTGAATACTAATAATAGCCTAGGTGGTCATCATGCTCTCACACTGTGATGCCCTCACGCCATCACAAGGGGGCTGCATGCACGACAATGCGAGCATGGGTGGGCGGAGACTTGACACTGTGTGCACGGTGCAGAGGCAGGCCGGCTGCTCCCCATGGCGAGGCTTGGGGGTGCCGTGGCTCTGCATACTGTGGAGGCGGGACCCCGGCTCTGGCCTACCTCTTTGGGGCAATCCATCAAGGAGCCCTGGGGTCCCAGGTCTAGTGTGATTTCGTGCACTGGGTCACTAGTATGCTATAAAGAGGAAAATTTAAATAAGCCTAAGAATTTAGGGACAGTGGCTGGAAGTGAAGCAACAGAGTTTTGGATTTAAGATTATGGGTTCTAGAATTAGATAAAGCTGCTCTCAAATCAAGCCTTTTATACTTCTGGTTGTGTGACCTTTAGCATGTTTGTTAATCTTTGTTTTCTTTCTGTAAAAAATGGGAGGATGAGGATAATGACAAGGTCCTATAGGGTTTTTGAGCAGAGCAGATCCAGCCCACTGTGCACATAATCTAGAGATCTTTGGGGATATCACTGAGTTCTTGAAGATCTAGCGAGGTTGAATCTAACCCTCACTGCATCTCACCCCAGTTCAGAGCCCCTCACTGTTTCCCTGAACCCTCACAGAGTTCAAGTTTTCATGGCCTGCCTTGGCTCTGAGATCCTATCTGTGCTCCGTTACCTCAGTTGAGGTGAAGCCTCATTTTCCCATAGCACCATCCTAGGCTGGCAAACCTACACATGGAGCTAGAGCAGGGGTGGGCAAACTTTTTGACTCGAGGGCCACAATGGGTTCTTAAACTGGACCGGAGGGCCGGAACAAAAGCATGGATGGAGTGTTTGTGTGAACTAATATAAATTCAAAGTAAACATCATTACATAAAAGGGTACGGTCTTTTTTTTTTTTTTAATATATTTTATTGATTTTTTACAGAGAGGAAGGGAGAAAGATAGAGAGTTAGAAACATCGATGAGAGAGAAACATCGATCAGCTGCCTCCTGCACATCTCCTACTGGGAATGTGCCCGCAACCCAGGTACATGCCCTTGACCGGAATCAAACCTGGGACCTTTCAGGCCCCAGGCCGACGCTCTATCCACTGAGCTAAACCGGTTTCGGCGGTACGGTCTTTTTTTTCAATAGTTTTATTCATTTCAAACGGGCCGGATTCGGCCCGCGGGCCGTAGTTTGCCCACGGCTGAGCTAGAGTCTCTGTCTGGATTTACACATGCATGTACACAAAAGTTCACCAAGACCATCATGTGTATTAGCCACAGGTATAAAAGTAGGAAGGTGGGATATATTTGCATTGTAGAACTATAAGCAAGTGCTCTTAAAAGTATTCTTTATTTTCATCAACTTGGACTCCAACCTACCTCCATCTCAGGAGAAAAGAAAACTTGAAACATCTCCCCAGTGTTTTTGTTGTTGTTATTATTATTTTGTAATTTAAATCAGTGGAAGTTTCTTTTAGTTTCACAAGCTTTTCCCACTCTACACTCCACCCTTTCTCCACACCCAAGTGACCGTTATAAGGTGTTCTCCTAACCAAAGATTCTCTCTCACTCAGTTAATATGACAACAGCTTCCCCTTCTGTCCACCTTCCGAATCTCACACACCTCCTCTCTTGAGCAGGATCTCACATAGAATCCCCTTTTCCAGGCATTTGGGAGAATGTATCATTCCCCAGCTTCTGTGGGTTGTAGGGAGTGTAGACAGGGAAGAGAATGATGCTGAGCTTGCAATAAAGAGTCCACACAAGGAGCATTCAATAAATACTGGACTCACCTTGGAAAACTTCCTTAACTTCATGGCACCTCTGTTTCCTCTTCCTTATAAGAAGGGAGAATAATGGTACCTAGTACCCACCTCGAAGTGTTAGAGTGCAGATTGAATGAGTAACAATTATAAAGTCCTTCTAAATGAGTGAGGAGGAACAACAGTTCACAATTATAAAATCCCTCTAAATGAGTGAGGAGGAACAACAGTTCACTTTTCTGTGTGCCATGCATCCTGTTGGCTGGCTGGTGAAGCTTTTTTTTTTTCTCCTTCTCAGGAAAAAAGTTTGAAAATTAAATGTAATAAAAATCAGTCAAAGGAAATGAATTATATTCAAATACAATAATAAAAATATTTTAAACTGTAATATAGCAACACACATGTTAAATGACAAAAGCTAGTGGCAGGTCTAGTGGCTACCATAATTTTGAAGAAGTGTTCAGCATAAATGACATTCCACGCTATGCTAGCATCTGAAATGGGGTATGAAAATATCTGAACTCTGTTGGTGACAAAATTATAGGTACTGGTGATGCTTTTCTGATTTGTTGTCTGCCTATCCTATATAATAAAAGCCTAATATGCTAAGTGTCCAACTGTTCGTTTGACCTTTTGACCAGTCACTATGATGCATACTGACTACCAGGGGCCAGATGCTCTGATCAGTAGGTTAGCTTGCTGCTGGGGTCCAGTCGATCCAGACTGGGCAAGACAGGCTGGACCTGCCCTGGAGCCCTCCCGCGGTTCCTCTCTAGCCGGCCCTGATCACCCCAATTGGGACTGGGTGAGACAGCCCTAATCGGCTCTGATTGGCCCCGATCAGGACTGGATGAGATGGGCCAGGCATGCCCTGGAGCCCTCCCACGGTCCCTCCCTGGCCCCAGTCATGCACTGGTGGGGTCTCTTGGCCTGGCCTGTGCCCTCTCACAATCTGGGACCCCTTGGAGGATGGCTTCTGGCCAGGCTGAGGGACCCTACCAGTGTACAAATCCGTGCACTGGGCCTCTAGTATATAATAATTGAATGAAATGCTAAATTTCAGTAAGGGTAGTGTAACAACAAGATGCTGTTTGTTTTTTTTCTATTCAGATTCCCAAGACCCCAGAATTAGAAAAATCGATGCACCCAGTAGAAATGATAGGACATCCTTAGAGAGCTGGGAGTGTGGCACCATCCCCTCATTGAGCTCACTCTCTCCTTCGGGTGCCCAAGCCTGGGTGTCCTCCTGAGGACACAGAGAGGAAATCAGCCTTCCCTCTTTTTCTCTTTCCATTGGTTTTCTCACTCCAGGGAGAGAACTTTCCACGGAAGAGAGAATCACTTGGAAACCCTACCTACCAGCAGACAAACCCTCTTGGGCTACCTCATCCTCTTAGGAAAACATTTGGAGACAAATGGAAACATGATACAATCTTAAATACCCAGACAAAGGCTGAAACATCCAGACCAAGGCGCTGTCCGTGTGTGTGTACCAATGACAGTGGGATCTCAGCTGCAACAACCCAGGCCTGCGGGTCAGGCACATTCGGGTTGCAGTTCTGGCTCTGTCACTTCTAACTCTGCTTTGGCGCAGATGACTTCATGTCTCCATGCCTCGGTCCCCACCTGCAAAACTGAGATAATAATAGTACCAACCACATAGGGTTTACTGTGAGGATTAAATCAGGTAAGCCTCATAAAAAGATTTAGCACAGTGTCTGACACAGAATAAGTGTTCAGTTAATGTCAGCTTTTAGGAAGAGCACCACTCTGTAAATTCTCATCTGGTGCTTTTCAGGCTGTGTGGCAAAGCGGCAGCCGTATGTCTCCCATCACCTGCACAAACGTGCAGCTCGGTTGCAATCCTGTCTCCACGGAAGGGAATCAAGCACAGACTCGTTGCCTCAAATGCCATGATCTGGAAGGAGAGCTGGTGGGTGTGCCTTCCATAAAAGCAGAAGTCTCACAGAAGTAATGGCCCACTGCAATACTTCAGTCGCAGGGCTGAGTGACTGACAACCTCTTGGCTCTGCCTGAGACCTGTAAAATCCCGTCAGAGCTGTCTGCTTTGCAAATAGAATCCGATCTACTGCCAGACGCCAAAATAAGATGATCAGTAACTTTGCCCAGCTGTTCACTTTAGTTAGTGCGTGTCAATACAAGCAAGGTCTATTATGGTTCAGTGATTTTCCATCTCTTGTCAGTCAGCACAGCCCTCCCCAGCTTCCCTCTCCCGTGTGGCTCTCAGACCTCTTCCAGAATTTCTTACCACTTTGTTCTGTTTCTGTTGCCTCGGTGCCTTCCCTCCTTATTCCTCTTGAATGTGTTATGAAAAACCGACAAGTCTGTGAACATTGGCCATAAAACGAAAGGCACAAAACTTGGGAACAGAAAAGTACACATGTCCCCCCCCCTACCCACCCCTAAGAAAAAAGCGTTGAGCCTAAACATTAATCTCCGAGAAACTATTATTTACTTTCCCAGTGTTAATGAAGCTAATAAATCTACCAGCTTCTCAGCCAAGACATATTCCAAAACAAATCCCTAGATGAGGCAACATATTTAACATATTTGCAAAACAGGGCCCTAGTCCCGCTGCCTGGATGGTATCAAGCAGCATCTGAGAGCCTTTGTCTTGTGTGAAACTCAGAGCCCACTTTAAGATGACAGGTGGGACTCTAGGGGTGACAACATGGCAGTACCCCAAAGTTGCCAGAGGGTCAAGATAAGAAAATTCAGATGCACATGAAGCAAATAGGGTCTGAGAGCTCCCAGACTGCAACAAAGAATCATGCATTTATATAGCATAATTAGTAGTTGATTAGACATTATTATTTGTTTCCTTAATTACCTAGGTAGGTTGAAATTATTTGAGCCAGTTTAGAGTGGATGGAGCTGAGGCTTACAGAAGCTATGATCTGTCCAAAGTCGCATGCTAAATGTGGTGGAGCCACGTCGATTTCTTTACTATTGCACCAAGGAGAAAATGAAAATCCTGTTGGATAGTGGGATAGCCTGGATTAGTTGTATAATTCAATTAAACCCATTTCCCAGGCTCCTTTTTACAATGCTTTGCTCTTTCTGTGGCAGAAGGCCCTCCATCAGAACAGGGGAGCCTCAGAACCCATCATCACTCATGTAGCCACTTCCCCAAGAGCACTGTGAATTTGGAATTTTTTTCTTGGAATACCTCTACCCAAGTCCTCCAGACAGCTCTTTTCTATCTATTCAAATTGATCCACATGAGATAAACCTATTTATTATTTCTAACTAGCCCAGCATTCTACCACACACCATTGATACATCCACCTGTAAAGGGAAAAAGATCTTTAAAGAACTATTTCAAGCTCTACATAAAATTCTTCTATCATTTTTAAAAACAGCAAAGGTACTTAAGGACCCAGACGACTGTGTAAATAAACTGTCTTTCCATCGGCCATGCCCTTCCATCCGCCATGTGTCAGTGACCATCATGTTTACAGGATCTTGATTAAACCAGATGGCAGTCTCCTCTCTTTCCCATGTGACTCTGCCTCTCTGCCTGTGACACCATGGTGGAGGCACTGTGGGGGCTGCAACAAATGGCTACTTCTTGAACATCTATATGCCAGGAGCCCTTCTAGAGGTGGGAACATAATAGTGAACAAGGTGGAATCTCTATTCTCACCGAGCTTGCATTCCAGGATAGCCAGACACAATAACCAATTAAAACATAAATATACAAAATAACTTCAGGGACTGAAATATGCTGTAGAAGAAGTAAAATACCACCAAGGTGTATGTTACTCTTCCCAGAACATGCTTAGCTAATAGCAAGAAACAGCATCCCTGACAGGACTTTATGAAAAACCAGAAACTAATCTGTGAACATTGGCCATAAAATGAAAGGCACAAAACTTGGGAACAGAAAAAAGTACACATGTCCCCCCCTCGAAAGAAAAAAGTCAGAGCTATTGAAGTCAGAGCAGAACCCCCTCAGCGTGAAGACAATGTTCAAGTCACTCTTCACGGACCGTCATTAGCTGTTGGCAAGAAATGGCTGTACCTGACAGACTCTTTAACGTCTGCTATATTGGGAGTATATTTAGTTATTAACAAATAAATGTAAATTGTCCTTGAAAAAAGAAAACAGGATGGATAGGATAGAGTGTCTTTTGAAGACCTCTCAGAGTAGATATTTGAACTGAGACCTCCATGCTGAGAAGGGGTCATTTATTGCAGATCTGGGAGCAAAGCTTTCAGGTCTACATGGGACAGGAACAGAACACAGGGGCACTGAGCAAGCTCGACATACTAGAGGACAAGCAAGAAGGCCATGTGGGTGGGAACCAAATGAGTAAGGAGACAACAGTGTAAGGTTAGACCAAAGGGCTGGCAGGTCCAGATTATTTCAGTGCCCTGTAGGCTATGGTAGAGATTGGGTTTATTTTAAGTTCATTTTAAAGTCATTACAGGGCTTTCAGTAGAAGAGTCCTGAAGTGATAGTGTGTTTAAAGCAGTGGTTCTCAACCTGTGGGTCGCCAACCTGTGGGTTGCGACCCCTTTGGGGGTCGAACGACCCTTTCACAGGGGTCGCCTAAGACCATCGGAAAACACATATATAATTACATATTGTTTTTGTGATTAATCACTATGCTTTAATTATGTTCAGTTTGTAACAATGAAAATACATCCTGCATATCAGATATTTACATTACGATTCATAACAGTAGCAAAATTACAGTTATGAAGTAGCAACGAAAATAATTTTATGGTTGGGGGTCACCACAACATGAGGAACTGTATTAAAGGGTCGCAGCATTAGGAAGGTTGAGAACCACTGGTTTAAAGAGTCAGTAAGAATAAAGCACACACAGCTGCTGCTCTCAAGGGGCTGATGAGCACATCACTGATTATGACACAAGGCGGTACTGAAGGATAAGTTGCTCATGCTGAGTTCAGATCCTACATGGCCTGTGGCAGCCTCAGGAGGCAGCCGATAGCAAATGGTGTTGGGATCTGTACGGCATTTATAGTAGTTTGGCATTAAAGGGTAAAACTAGCCAAAGTCTTTGAACTCAAGGGAAATAGTCATCATTTTTATTTTCTTTTTGAAAGGCAATCACTAACTTTCAGAGAGTACAGTGAGATCTTTTCAGTCCCTCCAGGATGGGCTTGTGCAGTACAAGTCCTGACATCCAGTCTTTCATGTGTTTGTGGAAAAGGGAAAGCATAATTCCCTGAGCATTTTATACTCAAAGCAGTCCCTCTCATTTTGTGTTCGCTGATGGGGGCATTGGAAAAGGAATGTTTGAAAGTTTTTAAGAAAAAGTTAAGATGTCCTTTATCCAGGAGCTTGTAATACCCACAAGGAGCAGAGTTGCTGGGGTCAGGATCTCTGAGTTCCTGCAGATGCTCTATGACCTTGAGCAAACATTTTCACTTCGGAGGTAGGCCAAAATGAAGGCATTGACTAGACCATCTCTAAGCTCCTCAGCACCAGCTCTTACTTCCAGTGATCTGCTGACCTCTTGACCCTTGGGTTGATTTTAAAGTTCACTGTGTTGACAATGATCCTGTGCATTGAGAAACAGTTGAAGACAATTGAATTTGGAAACTAGCTTTCCTGGGCTTTGCAATGTCCCTAGTCTGGCTTCGGGACCCTCCCTAAGGGAAGGCAGACAGCTCTTGCACCACAGACATTATCATTAGCTTGTTTTGAATATTTGAATACTGACCTGCTTCAGAGAACTCATGATCCATCTTAGAAGGTAAAACATAAACAGATGAGAAGTTAAATAATGCAGTGCAAGGTGAGTAATGTGATATGCCTCAAGGAGTTACATGATTACTTTTTAATGAAAAAAGTATGCGGCAAAAGAAATGTAGGGAAAACTGAATTCATAACTGCTGAGGGGTGTATTCATTTATTTAGTCAACTTGTTCAATCACTTAACAAATAGTTATTTCGTGTTCACTTTATGCCAAGAGCTCTGCTAGGTGCTGGGGAGGAAGTGGTGAGCACACGTGGACATGTTGCTGGGTATATGGATCCATAATTGGAATTTTGGGGAAGGACTCATAGATTTCTCCTCTCTTCCATTTGCTACCAGAATGATGTGAAAAGATCAAACTGTAAACTTAGGATATTACAATTTCCTGTGACTTCCCCCAAGATTTGCAGAATTAGAGAACTATCCGCTCATTCACTACCTATTACCTTTCTCCAGGGTTCCCTAAAGCAATCACATACCCTTGATTCAAATGCCTCTGAGGACAAAGGGCTCCCTACTTTCTGAGATGTCCATCTTTATTAACATATGGCTATAGCAGTTATCCTGTTTTCTCCCCACTGAAACAGACTTTCTTTTCTCTCTGTCCCTTTCATACAGTCATCTGCCTGTTACTAGGGAGAGCTGTGCACTCACTCCCAAGGGAACCCTTGCAGACCTTCTTCTCTGCTGGGACCAAAACACATTTTAAAACAGTGAAATACCAAGGAAATAATAGTATTTTAAATATAATAGTTTAATTAAGCTGCTCATTACCTCTCAACATACATAATCACAAAGCAGGTGGGGGATAGGCAAACTGTTTCAAGCTTCCTTAGCTCTATTCATTTAGAAAAGACCGCCACCTCTTTCTTTATGTATCACACAAAGGTGCATTTAATTTAATAAATAGAATATATTCTCACTTTAAAGCCAGATTTCCAAACTTAAAATGTGACCTTGAATTTCAGAAGATATTTGCTGGGAGTATGCCTTAGATTCTTCTTTCCTTAATGCAATTAGGATGATGTTGACAATCATAAAAAGTGATTATTTGTGTAGTGATTTTCCAGTGAGCCATGTTTGCTAGTTTTTAGTGACCTCTGGGGTCCTGAAATATATCTAGAGGCTAAGAAAATAATTTGCATACTTTCATAAATTCTTTCTCTTTTAAATGTATTTAAAGAGAGGAAGGGAGAGGGATAAAGAGGTAGAAATATCAATTGGCTGCCTGTTGCACTCACCCAAGTGGGGATGGAGCACGCAACCTGGGCATGTGTCCTAATCAGGAACCGAACCATAACCTCCTGGTTCATGGGCCAACACTCAACCACTGAGCCACACTGACCGGGCAGAAATTCTTCCTCCTGCACCACTTAGATTTACATTTTGTAGTGACTTCCATGACAAAGCACTCTTCCATTCATTAATCCAGTGCCTGTTAACATGGCAGCAATATGCTGTGCACCTGGACTCCAGAGGTGGACAGTCCCCATTATTGCAAGGGACAGACACCCAATCAGTAGGCTCGAGACTTGGCTTTCACAACTGATAATCCAGATTGTAGGCGCAGAAAATTGGGGAGTAGATGCTTGGTAGGCAAAAACAGGAGAGGTTCTCTACAGAAACCTTTTGCTAAAGCAGGGTTGCATGCTCTTGAATTAGAGGAGAGGGTGGGGGAGGGATAAATGAGCATTGTTAGTGGCAGAATGTGGGGCAGAACCGAGGTTTGACTTCTAGTCCAATTGATCTTCATAAACATTTCCCTTAATAAAGTCAATCACATAATTTGTGGCGTTCAGTGCAAAATGAAAATGTGAGGCCCCTTGTTCAAAGATGTAAAATGACCACAGCAGAGCATTAAACCAGATGCACAGATCACACTCTCATGATGCCAGCCCTGGTCAGTTAATGCTATTCCTGTGTGCAGTTCATAGTATTTGTCACAGTACAGGCACGCAAAGAATGTGAAGAGACTACCTTCAGCCCCACTCAGTTCTCAGCCTAGCATGGAGATGGAAGCTACATAGACACCGACAAATATTCGATGGTTAGAGAAATACATGAAGCTGAGCTCTCAAGTCAGCAGATGTGCTACAGTGTGAATGTTATCTTGGGCTGTATAAATAAGGGTATAAATTCCATAAAGAGAGAGGAGATAGTCCCATTCCAGTCAGTGTTGGTTAGTTCTTATCTCTAATATTGGATTCAATTTTAGCGGCCATATCCCTTAAGGACATTTTTAAAAGATTTGAAACCATTATCATTTGTCCATAGTACCATGATTTTTTTTTAATTATTATTATTATTTTTAGTTTTGGCTGTTTTTGTGTAAGCACTTGTGATAGATGGAGCTGCTCCCCCCTTCCCCCCCCCCCCCATTCATATATTGAAGCCCTAATCCACAACATGACTATATTTGGAGATAGTGCTTTTAAGAAAGTAATGAAGATTAAAGGAGGTGATAAGGGTCATAAGGCCCTAATCCAGTAGGACTGGTGTCCTCATAAGAAGAAGTGTCACACAGAAAAGGCAAGGGGAGGACACAGCAATCAGGCGGCTAGGCCAAACTAATACAGTATCTAACAAGTATCTGTTTAGTGGATACGAGGAATACTTAGAGAAACTGGGTAACCTGGAGGAGAGAAGATTTAGAAGTATTAGAATTATCTGTGGAAGGAGGAGTGTGTTCTGTATATCCCTAGAGGGAAGACTTAAGGCCAGTAATTGGAAGTTATGGAAAAGTAGGCATTATATCAACTTAAGGAAGACTTCAACAGTTAGACATTATTATGATGCCTCCAGGGAGAATTACTTTAATTATCACAGACTTCGAGAGTTTAATAGCATCTCAGGGGGAGTCCAGTTGTAGGGAAAATACCATTGAGGAGAGGCGATAAGAGAAAAGCTCAGAATGTGAGGCTTTGTCAGGAAGGAAATGAAGGACAGGATTTGCTTCACTAGGATGGTTACCTCATGGTGTTTCTCTAGAGAGAAAATCCTTCCTGAAATTCTGGGAGGAAATGGGGAGATTGTATATTTCTTTACAGAATAGTGGCTAATAAATCAATCTGCAAAGGAAATTATCAGAGCTAAGACTGGGCTATTTAAAACTGTGGCTTAATGTAAACTAATTATAAGGCAATTAAAAAATAGCATATTTTAAGTACTTGGCAGAGTTTACCTGTTACTTTATATTTGGCACACTTTCATTAACAGTTAATAAAACCTCACTATACTGCATGCTATACTGCATCGATGTGAGTACATTTCCACAAACACACACATGCTATTGGGATATTTCCCTGAGGGTACTTAGTTGTCAGTCCTAAAACCCAAGTCTAAACAGCTGTGTTATTAGAGGAAGTCGTATCAGTTTACCTGGTGATGGCAAACAGAGCAGAGAGAGGGTTCACTCTAGAAGGAAATCAGTTCATATTTCTAGAATCTGCTTCAACCAGGATTGAGATGAAAATATCACACTAACCACTACTGATGAGTGAAGAAAACAGTTGGCCACGAGAGCATGAAAAATAGCAAATCATTTCAGGTGAGGCCAGGACTTACCTACAAGTCACTTAGACCCATCCCCTTGTCGCTGGAAAGCACAGCTAACCAACTTTCTGATTTTCTAACACTGCCCAATCCTCTAGGGCACGCCTGGCCAACAGATATAATGTGAACCACATGTAATTTTAATTTTTAGTAGCCATATTAAAAAATAAAATGCAATAAGTTTAATTTTGATAATATATTTTATTTAACCCAATATATCCAAAATGTTATCATTTCAATGTGTACTAGTAATTAATATAAAAAAAATTCGAATAAGATATTTAACTTTATTTTTTGGTGGAGTCTTAGAAATCTTGGATATATTTTACACTTACAGCACATCTCATTTGAGCCCAGTCTCACTTCAGGTGCTCAATAGCCCCTTGTGGCTAGTGGCCACTGTACTAACAGTGCAGAGTGAGAGCAGTGAGCTCCAAGCTTGCTATATGGCACATGTTTATTAAGAGAAAAGTGGGCATGTACCCCAACATATACATATTCATTTTTTAGAAACTGTACACATGGATGATATTGCAAATACATAAAATACATTTTTGTATTGTTTCTTATCTGTATCTTATTTGATCTGTATTTTTGTATATTTTAGAATGTGTATAATATATATTTATAGCATAATCCATGTGCATAATTTCTAAAGAAGTAAATATGTGTATGTTGGGATGCATGTTGACTTTTTTCCTCATGGGCCCATCTTTAAATTTTTATTTATTGATAATTCCAGTTTTTTTCTCACTGATATAACCATTATTAGTAAATATAATATGATAAAATAACCTCATTATATTTTAAAATCTTGATTTAATATACGCTATGCTTGAATTCAACAATTCAAAAGTCTGTTACTAAGTTTAGCTTCTTTTGATCCTTAATTTTAATGATTGTCAAAGCTGAAAAAAATGATGGATATCTCCTAAAGATAAATAAAAATTGAAGAAGTGTATTCTTGGTTATGCTTGAAATTATGATACTCATTTATGTATCTCATCCACTAGTTATGCCAAAGTCTTGGCAATAATTTAGCATGTAAATTTCCATTTCCCTCATAATAGTCAGTGGTTCTCTTAGTAGCATTCTTATATTTTTTTAACAAATGGATTCAAAGCCCATTGAAACTCTTTATTATGAAGAGTTGTAAAGCGATTGGAAAATTCTGTATGTCAGATAGACCCTAAGATGGCCCTTAATGGTTTCCCCCTCCTGAAGTTCATCCCTTTGTGGGATCCATCTCCCTTGAATATGGGCACAATATAAGACTTGCTTCCAACCAATAGAATATGAGGAATAGGATGTCACCCTCATGATTATGTTTGGTTATATAAGACTCTGTCTTAGCCAACTGGAATGAGACTCTCCCCTTGAGGTCTGGAGGAAATGAGTGGACATGTTGGAGAAGCCCACATACCAAGGAAGTATGGGTGAACCTTAGGACCTATGGACAGTTCCTAGGACCTGCAAATAGTTTCTAGCCAGCAGCCAGCAAAAAACTTGAGTCTTCAGTCATACAGTCATGAGGAAATAAATTCTGCAAAAACCTGAATGAACTTTGAAGCAGAGTCTTCCTCACTTGTATCTCCAGATGAAAACGGTCAAGCTGAGACTTTTATAGCAACTTGTGAGGCCCAGGCAGTAGATCTTAAACTCTTGACCCAGGAAAACTGTGAGATTAAAAATGAATGTTCTTTTAAGCTGCTACATTCCTGATGATTTTGATATTCAGCAATCAAAAGGAAATATGTTGTTTATATTATTTTAAGTATGCAGATATGAGAGTTTTTACAGGTGGAACATGATCATGTTAAGCTACAGAATCAGAAAATAATGGAAACATTTCCAAATATCTTTTTTTCAAATGCTCCATCCAAAACAAGAATTTTTGGGGTAAAATAGTCTCCTCTCCACACATTTTTAAAATGTTAACTTGATGAGGAAGAGATAGACTGTGTTTTTATATTTCAAAAATGTTTGGTAGGTAAACAGAAAGTGATAACCCCTTGTCACAGAAAAAAAATCAGCAAATTTTGTAGTTTTGTAAGAGAAAAATGTGTATCTTTAAGTTTTATAACACTTTTAGTGGTTAAAAAAAGTTGTCAGTTCTTAATAAATTTTGGATATTAACTCATTACCAGATGTATGATTTGCAAATCTCCCATTCAGTAGGTTGCTTTTTTATTTTGTTGTGGTTTCCTTCACTGTGCAAAAGCTTAGTTTGATTGTTTTCTTCTAGAAATTTTATGGTTTCCAGTCTTACATTTAAGCCTTTAATCCATTTTGAATTTATTTTTGTATATGGAATTAGATAGTGGTCCACTTTCACTGTTTAGCATGTAGATGTCCAGTTTTCCCAACACAGTTTATTGAAGAGACTGTCTTTTCCCCATTTTATATTATTTCCTCCTTTGTTGTAGATGAATTGACCATGTATGCATGGATTTACTTCTAGGCTCTCTGTTCCATTGATCTATGTGTCTGATTTTGTGCCAATATCATGCTGTTTAAATTACTATAGTATGTATTATAGTTTCAAATGAAGGAGTGTGATGCCTCCAGCTTTGTTCTTTCTCAAGATCACTTTGACTTTTTTGTATCTTTTGTGGTTCCATACAAATTTTGGCATTCTTTGTTCTAATTCTGTGAAAAATTCCATTGGTTTTTGATGGGAATTGCATTGAAACTGTATATTGCTTTGGGTGGTATGGCCATTTTAACAATATTAATTCTTTTAATCCATGAACATGGTACATCTTTCATTGCAGCACTATTTACAATTTCAAAGATATGGAAGCAACCTAAGTGTCCATCAACAATTGAATGGATAAAAACGTTGTGATACACACACCTACACACATGCATACAATGGATATTACTCGGAAATAAAAAAGAATTGCCACTTGGGACAACATAGAGAGTATTATGTTAACACATTGCGGACCAGTAGTTTTATTGATAGCTTTACCCAGTGATCAGATAAGTTTCTATTGAATGAGTACAAAAAACGTTTTACATAAACGTTAAAGGCACGCCTTAAAATTAAATACCCAGTGCATTTTGAAGTTATTTATTACATGTTCTTACATACTAATATCTTTTTAAAGTATCATTGGCCACAAGCCTTAGAAAACATGAGAATTCACGTGATCCGTCTGCAACGTGTTAAGTGAAATAAGTCAGAATAGATACAGGAAACAAATTGGTGGTTGCCCAGGTGGGTGGGGGGCAGGGGATTGGAGGGGTGGGGAGAAGAACAAGCAAAGTAGGTGAAGGGGATCAAGATGTATAGACTTCCAGTTAGAAAATAAATAAGTTATGGGACATAATGTACAGCATAGGGAATATAGTCAATAATAATGTGATAACTTTGTATGGAGACAGATGGTATCTAGACTTATTGTGGTAATTATCTCATAATATATATAATGCTAAATGTCTATGATGAACACCTGAAACAAATAGGATATTGTATGTCAATTAAACTTTAATTCCTTTTTTTTGAAAAACAGTTGTCACTATCTCTCTCCAATGTATTACAAATTGATATACAGTCTATTATATTTTAAAAGCCTTGATTTTAAAAAATTAATTTAATTTTTAAATTAATCACATCAGTGTTAATTATTTGTGTTTTTGTGGATTTGACTTCTCTGTGTTATCTTACCTAGGAATGATGTGATGAGTAAATTTCAAGTTTGGTATTATCTATGTAACATTATCCCAGAAACTAAAAAAAAAAAAATTATACAGAGGAGACAGTCTATCAGTGAATATACTTAAGAAAATATTGTTTCAATTATAGAAATTATTTACTCTCAAAAATATATCTTCTTAGGTTATCTTTAGTGACACACAAGAAAACGGCAATTCTTCATGTTGTTTATTATTAAAACCTATTTTAGCAAACAGCACACATCATGACATGCTAGAACCACTTGTACTTTCATCTTGGCTCTTAAACAAAACTCCTATCATGTATCATCTGTTCTAGAAATTGTTTCCTCCAGTCTTCAACAATATGAATATTCCAAAGTGTTTTGCTACTCCAGTATAATAAAAGTACATATTTGGTTATTGCCCCCAGTTCCTGAGGGACAGCAGCAGAGCTCATAAAACCTTTGGAATTTCCTGAGTGAGAGAAGTATCTTTTGTTATTCATTATAATCCCCTTTCTGACCATATCTGAGTTATGCTAATGGGTGACTAAAGGCAAGACCCCTAGATAGCTTCAAAATGTGAGCTGGTCACCAGAAAGAGCAAGCATGTGATCAGAGGGTCAGAACTTTCAGCCCCACCCCTCAACCTCTGGGGAGGAAAGAGTGGAGATAGAGATTGAGCTTAGTCACCAATGGCTGATGATTTAATCAACTGTACCTATGTAAAGAACTGTTAACAAAGTCTCTTAAATGCTGAGGTTCAATGAGCTTCTGGGTTGATGAACACATCAACACCTCGATATGCTAGGAGAATGGCATGCCTTTAGAGGGTATGGGTGCTCTGCACCCCCTCCCATCTTTTCCATTTGGGTGATACTGAGCTATATTCTCCTACCCCATAGCTAGCCCTATGTATCTCTTCCATTTGGCTGTTTCTGAATTGTATCCTTTATAATAAAACTAGAGGCCTGCCTGGTGCATGGAATTAGTGCACTTGTGGGGGAGGGAGGGAGGGTTCCCTCAGCCCAGCCTGTGCCCTCTTGCAGTCCGGGCCTAAGCCATCAGTCAGTCAGACATCCTTAGCACTACCATGGAGGCAGGAATGCACTGACCACCAGGGGGCAGCTCCTGTGTTGAGCATCTGCCCCCTGGTGGTCAGTGTGCATCATAGTGACTAGTAGTTCCACTGTTTGGTCGATTTGCATATTAGCCTTTTATTGTATAGGATGGTAAATATAAGTAAACTGTTTTCCTGAGTTCTCTGAGTCATTCTAGTGAGTTATCAAACCTGAGGCAGGTACGGGAACCCTCGAGTTTGTAGTCAGCTAGGCAGAAGTGCAGGTAGCTTAAGCATCTTATTTGTGGCTGGTGTCTAAGGCAGTCTTATGGACTGAGTCCTTAACTTGTGGGCTTTGTGATAACTGTAAGTAATTGGTGTCAGAATTAAATTAAATTTTAGGACTACAATATACCTCTATAACTACTATAAATAAATAAATATATTCCTCAGTATCATAATGTCAGCCAATTCTGAGTATGATAATTTAGCAACTTGACATTTTTCTAAAATGGGAATTAGAGAAAGAGGCCTACATATCTAGTCATCATACTGTGCTGGGTGAGAAAAAATACAAGGAGAAGTTTCCATTCCTGTTGATGACACTGCACAGGTTAGGTTCCTGAAAAGTTTCCTCATTCATTTAAAATATATATTCTTAACTAGTTATTTTGTTCATGGCTTTTGCTAGATGCTGATCATACAGTGATGGACAGGAGAAATATGGTCCCTATTGTCAGGGGGTTTCCTTTATCTGTTTATTCTTATCAAGGAAACAAACAAGGGTCTGGACAGAGAAGTATCTAGAGTTGCTTTAGAGAGTGTGGCCTTGAAAGGTTTATTTGGGGATTTTAGAAGAAAGGGAATTTAAAAGAAGAGAAAAGGTTAAGTGATGCAAAAATCCAGTCAACAACATAAACAAAATGATATGGTTGGTAAGAGTTTGGTATGTTTGAAGTACATATACCAGCATGGCATACTAGGTGAAGAGGAGAGTTTTGTAAAATGACATTGTACAAAAAAGAAGCAGGGAATAGATAATTCAGGGCCTTGTTGTTCCCTTCACGTGCAATTGGAAGCCAATGGGGATGGATTTCCTTTGGAAAGTGGCTAGGAGAAGGGCACTTAAATCATCTAAATAAAAGAGAACAGTGGCTTAGACTAAGGTGGCACCAATGGATAAGGCAATGGTGGACAGATGGATGACTCTTAGAGATGAAATTGACAAGATTGCCTGGTGTACTTGATATCTAAAGTGAAGGAAACACAAGAATGAAAGATGACCATCAGGATTCTTGCTTGAATAACAATGTGGAGGGTGGTACAATATACTGATATGAGGGTGGAATCAGATTTGGGATGGAAAATCAAGATTCTCATTTTGTTCAGATTAAGTGTAATATACCTGTGGAGAAGAAGGTAAAGTTCAATTGAATATGTGAATGGAGTTTAGAAGGAAGGGGCTAGAGTTATAAATATGGGAGTCACTAGCATAAACACAGTTTTTAAATTCATGGTTATCAATGCAGAATCCTCTATCCACTCCAGGAACACAGAGAAAGAGGCCAAGATTGAGCCCTGATAACTTCTGGTATAGTCATCTCTGATATATGCAGGAATCAGCAGTAATAATGAGAATGAGTAGCTTATGAAGTGGAAGGCAAATCAGGAGACAGTAGTATCATGAAAGCTAAGAGGGGACAGTATGTCCAAAAGAAAAGACTCATGCTAACTGCTGCTGAGAGAGCCACTAAGTGAAGATTCCACTTTGGCAAAATGGAAGTCACCAGAGCCCTTGATGACAAGAACACTTTCAGTGGAGTAAATGGGAAGAAGCCAGATAGTTAATGAATAAGAGTGAGTAGAAGGTTAGAAAGTGGGGTCATCACTTGAGAACAACTATTTCAAGAAGGTTAATATAAAAGGGGACAGAGAAGTGGGACTGATTCTAGAGAATATGTGGGGTCAAGGGAAGACCTTTGGTTTTGCTATCTGTTGATTTTATGATGGCAGCTATTAGAGCATGTTTGTTTGCTGAGGGAAATAAACCTATATAAAGGAAAGAGAGAGACTAATGGATAGGAAGGGAATGAAATCTGGAGCACAGGGAGGGGTTGGATTTGAGAGAAAGAGGGACTGGACCTCCCATTGTGATTGGAGGGAAGCAGGAGAAGATTCCAGATTGTACTAATAAGTATAGATTGGTTTGGTCCTTTTGTTATTGAAAAATGAAGAAGTATTTCCAGGTGACTTCTAATTTCTCAGGGGGCTCATCATAAGAGGAGGAAAGAATGCAGAAAGTATGTGAAGATGGAAGAAGGCATGAAACAATCTCTTATCAGAAAATGGAAAATCCACCCTATTGGAGAAACAGAAGGATTACTGGAGTGCATTGAGTACCTCATGGAGGTACAGTATGACTTAACATGGAAATAGCTCCATTTGTGAGTGTATCTGATAACATTTCTCTGCCCAGCTGTAGGCCTGGAAAAAGCAGATGTTCATCTGGGCTGATGTTTTTTTACAGCAAAAGATGGAGAAGAGAATGATGGACAATGGAGCTAAGTGAACTTGTAAGGGAGTGATTATAATGATGGATGATGGAATCAAGACTAAATAAGATGGTAAATGAAGCCAGGAGGGACTTTAAGGGGGAGGTGAAGGTGCAATATGTTATGTCCTGTAAATTTTCTGAAATATGAAGGCACTGATCTTAATCAGGTGACAGATCAAAAGCTTAGGCAACAAAATGGTGCATTTGCTCATTTGGTGCTATGCACCTAGTTTGGATTTTTCTTTTCTCTGCAGTAGTGAATTGTTCATTTATTCATCATCTCACTTAATCCTATCAGTACTTGTTTAACTAACAACTTGGTATAGGTTTTCCCCAGTCACTGCAAGGTGAAGGATTCACTTTCATTATATGAGTAAAGTATATGAAATAAGATTCCTTTCTTTCCTTATAAAAAGCATTTAAGATCATCTCAATGTCTGTCATTTTCACCTTTTCCACTTAGTGTTTAATGGAGAGAACCACCAGAGTCAGGAGGAGAAAAGCAGACCAGCCGCGTTGCTCCTCCGCAGCCTCAGTGTTGTCCAGGCTCACTTATATCATTAGCCACTGCAGTCTCTGTCAGCAGATGAAGTGCTTGAGGCATTTCAGTGAAAGCGAACACCTGTTATTAGAATCTAAATTAAACCCTCCAGTAACATAAGGCTTGCTTCTTAACATAAAGCATGTCTGGCCACTCATATGCTTTGAAAGTAACAAATTTGGGCTCTGGTTGTTCTACAGAGGCAGTGGTCAATTGGTGATCAATTGGTCATCAATTATTTCTTTTTCTAACTGTATTTTTTGCAATTAAACATTGGCTGTATTGAATGATTCGTGAATCAGGCAGAATTTTATTTTTAAATTATAGTTGACATACAATATGGTATTAATTTCAGGTTACAACATGGTGAATAGACATTTATATTCCTTACAAAGTGATCCACCAGAATAAATCTAGTAATTATCTGTCACCATATAAAGTTATTATGATATTATTGACTATATTCTCTATGCTATACATTACATCCCTGTGACTTATTTTATAACTGTCAGTTTGTAGTTCTTAAAACATTGGTTTTCACAATCTCCAAGACTTGACCTTGGGCCTCATTCAAAAAATGGATGGTTAAAATTTATGGAAAGGTATAAATATCATTTTGAATCTGGTCCTACCAAATCATTTTAAGTCAAAAGACTCACTCTTGTGCAATGCTGCCAGTCATCCTCAGATACCTACTTGGACCATGATCTTCATTCTAACCTGACCCATGTGTTTTGCTTCCTGTATATCTTCACTTCTCACATCTCTCTTTTGCATGACATCTGGCACTATTTACCTGGCTTCATCTTCTTGCTTTTTCCCCAGCCTCAATGAAATTCTCCCTGTGGCTATTACACCTTTTAGGTATCTATCTGAACGATAAGCATCCTTACTAGTATAGAGTGGCCTCTAGAAGCTTAGATGTTGACATAAGCCTTCAAAAACACCCCACTCCCTGAGTTTATAGACAGCATGTGCCTTGTTGGTACTTCTAGTCAGTTGCTTAAATGGTAGGTAGCAAGTCTTGCATGTCTACCAGAAGCCAATCTTCTATGCACATGCCCATTTGTCTTAAAGAAGCCATAAGAATACTGTTCGCCACACAGAAGCCACTCAATGAATATTTGAATGAATAATAATAATAATAGATAATAGATATAGACTTTTTACTTACTATGTGACAATATTACCTATACCTAGCATTGTTGTGTGATATATAATTTAACCTTTAAAATATCCCCATAAAGTAGGTACTGTTATACCTTCAATCCTGAAGTGAATACATTGTAGGGGAAGATTTGACTCAACCATCTCCTGCACACCACTTCTAGTCAGTGTGGAGGCAGTTCTCCGGCAGCTCTGGGTCTTATCACTGTACTTGCAGTATTTACTGCAGCACTCCCATCCCTAGCCCTAAGCAGCAAGATAAGCGCTAGACTCTGAAGCCAGACCAAGTATGTAGAAACCTAAGACCCAACATGGATAACTACTGTGCACTGAGCATTTCCTGTGAGCCAGGCCCTGGGCATGTACTTTACGTGCATCATTATTAAATCCTCACTGCCTCCTCCTTCCAGTGTTTAAATTACCAAGTGAGGCACCAAGGGGCCAGTAACTCGTCCAAAGTTACCCAGTTAATAAATGATGGAACTAGACTCAAACCCAGGTCATCTGACTCAGAAGCCAGTGCTTTTAGCCACCATATTTTATTTACTGAAAGAATGAAACTTCAGAATGTGAAGTTATGTATCAAGCCCGTTTCATCTTGCACTTTTACAAAGCTTGGCTGATGAAATGTTTACCTAGGATACTGCCTTATAAGGTCTTATACTTGGATCAAAGATGAACACTTGATTTAGAAATTGCCTCACCAGTTAACAACTCCCTTTCCTCTCCCAAGTGTTGTCAATTTCTGAGAAAAAGGAGGAATGGAATTTTTCACACACACAAGGGAACCCTTCTTTGGAGTAGAAATGGGGCCATTGTTTGACCCTGCTCATTGATTTGTGTGAACTTTCCTTCTACTCTCACTGTGAGTTTTATTTGGGAACTGCGCTAGCTGAAGCAAACTCTGAAACTTTGTTAGTAAAAGAAAAGAAAAGCTACCAAGTGAGCTCTGAAGTCTTGGGTAGAAGGGCTTCTCTGGAGTGAGTGGACTGTTAGACCTTCCCTTCTCAATGGATTAGGCTCCTTTGTCTGAGTTTCATGGCCGCCAGAACTTGTCTCTTGCCAATCTGTCCACTTCCAGTTGTCACACTTCTTTTTTAAAAAAATATATATATATATTTTATTGATTTTTTTACAGAGAGGAAGAGAGAGGGCTAGAGAGAAACATCGATCAGCTGTTTCCTGCACACCCCCTACTGGGGATGTGCCCACATCCAAGATACATGCCCTTGACTGGAAGCGAACCTGGGACCCTTCAGTCCACAGGCCGACACTCTATCCACTGAGCCAAACTGGTCAGGGCTCCTCACACTTCTTCATGATCTAACAGGGCAGACCCTACTTCTCTGCCTCTACTCAGGTTGTTGTTTTCTTGTCTCCCTGCCGCTCACTCAAAGCCTGCAAATTTGTCTAACCCTAACCATGATCCTGCTTTCCATAAACTCTCACCTTATTTATGTACTGATAAAGAGCATAAACTCTGGGGTTTAGAAGACCTGAGCTCAAATCTCAGGGACTCCACGTGCTGTGTGCCACTGAGTAAATTGTTTAACTTCTCTGAGCACCATTTTTTTCATCTGTAATACTGTGAATAATCATACCTACCTCAGAAGTTGTTATAAAAATTAAATGAAATATAGACTTGTAGAACCTTTAGCTCAGGGTCTGGCAGGTAGCAAATGATTATTAAATGTTATTTACCTTTATGTTTTCTACTTAGAGGCCTTTATTCTAAGTGGTCCTCTCAACATAAACAATTGATAATATTCATGTGGGTGTGTGCTGATAAGATAGGACTGGTTAAGGTTGACACCATGTAAGAAGTCCATCTATTCTAAAACCACTGTGCTGTGGGCAACGCAAGCTGAACAGAGAGGCCCAGGATGATAGGAAAACGCAGTGAAATGAGAAGAAAGGCAAAGACACCTAGAGACTCCACGCAGATGAGTAAAGATGCCATCTTGGAAGTGGCTCCTCTAAACCTAGCTACCCTAACTGAAACCATAAAATGCCTAGAAGAAAACATAGGGGAAAAGCTACTTAACATTGGTCTTAGCAATGATTTTTTTAAAAAAACAATAACAAAAGCACAGACAACAAAAACAAAATACACATGTGGGGTTACATCAAACTAAAAACTTTCTGTACAGCAAGAGAAATAGTCAACAAAATCAAAAGTTACCCTACAGAATGGGAGAAAATTTTTGCAAACCATATATCTGATAAGGATTTAATATCCAAAATATATAAGGAACTCATACAACTCAGTAGCAAAAAGCAACCCAATTTTTAAAATGGGCAAAGGATCTGAATAGATATTTTTCCAAAAAGGACAAACAAATGGCTAACAGGTATATGGAAAGGTGCTTAACATTCCTAATCATCCAGGAAATGCAAATCAAAACCACAATGAGATATCACCTCATACCATTATGATGGCTTTTGTAAAAAAGATAAGAGATAGGGGTTGGCAGGGGTGTGGAGAATGGGAACTCTTGTACACTGTTGTTGGTAATATGAATCAATATAGCCATAATGGAAAACAGTATGGAAATTCCTTAAAGATAGAACTACCATATGATCTAGCAATACCACTTTTGGGTATATATCCAAAGGAAACAAAATCAGTACCTCAAAAAGATATTGCATTCCCATGTTCGTTGCAGCATTAATCACAATAGCCAGGATACAGAGACAACCTAAATGTCCATCAATGAATGGATAAAGAAAATGTGGTATATCCATGTACAATGAAATATTATTCAGCATAAAAAAGAAGGAAATCCTGTCATTTGTGACAACATGGATGAACCTAGAAGTCATTATGCTAAGTAAAATAAGCCAGACACAAAATGTCAAATGCTATGATACCACTTATATGTGGAATCTGAAAATAACTAAACTCACAGAAGTGGAGAGTGGTTTCTAGGGACTGAGAACCACTAGGAAAATGTTGATCAAAGGATATAAACTTTCAGTTATACCCAGAATAAGCACCAGGATTGTAATACACATCATGGTGATTATAGTTAACTAGAGGCCTGGTGCATGACATTCGTGCACTTGAGGAGGGGTCCCTCAGCCTGGCCTGTACCCTCGCAGTCCAGGACCCCGAGGGGTCCTTAGAGCTGCCATGGAGGTGGGAGAGGCTCCCGCCACTGCCACTGCACTTGCCAGCCATGAGTCCGGCTTCTGACTGAGAGGTGCTCCCCCTGTGGGTCAGTGCATGTTATAGTGACTAGTCAGTCTGCTGTTCAGTTGATTTGCATATTAGGGTTTTATTATATAGGATAATACTGGATTATATATTTGGAAGTTGCTAAGAGAGTAGATCTTAAGTGTTCTCACTACACCCACACAAATATATAGTAACTATATGAGGTGATGAATATGTTAGCTTGATTGTGGTATTCATTTCACAAAGTGTGCATATATCAAGTCATGTTGTATACTTTCAATAAAGCTAGAAAAAATTAAAACTTACTTACAAAAGAAACAAACCACCCAACCAAACTCTACCCAGATTCCTGGCCCACAAAGCTATTAGCAAAGTGAAATGGTTGCTTTAGCCACTTTTTGGGGGGTAGGTGTTTATGCAGCAACAGGTAATCAAACACAGTCTTAGCCTTTTGAGGTTGACACCATGGAGGATGAGCAAGGCAGTGTTGCAGTGACGTCTCCCTTGGTGTCTGATGTGGGAAACAAACATCATTAGTTACCCCAGGGAGCCTGGCCCAGGCTAGCTTTTCTCCTCTTCTTAAGACTGGTATGGCAGTTATCTCTCTGTTATATAAAGAGATTTTAATAAACTAGGTGGTACAGGTAAAATAATTAAGATAAAGGCTTTGGAGTAAAAAACGTAGGTTTACAACTTGCCTTTACCACTTATTAGCTATATAACCTTGGGCAATATTCCTAACGTTTTAATTTCCGTTCCCTCATTTGTAAGCTGGGATAATACTCACTTCTCAGGTTTTTATAAAACTTACATGAGGATATGAACATAATGCACTCAACAGGGAATCAGGCATAGAGTAAACATTCTATAAATAATGACTGTAATCATTAATGTTAATGTACTCACTCTGATAATTCAACTTCTCTCCCTGATTTCACAACAGAAAACCTTGAACTTATTACACTGTCTTTGGAAAAGCTAGCCTAACTTCTGCCAGTTGATTTGTGCCCCAACATCCAGGCAATATTTACTTACACTGACAACACTTGTTCTCATGGACAATGATTTTTTCAATCAGAACAAGGGGAGCTGACTCATTGAGAGAGAATTCATTTGCTGATGGGTTGAAATCAGAATATTCATTTTACAGGTTGCCATATTACGAACACTGAACTTAAGAAGTTTCTGCTTGTTATTCACATTTCATGCCAGATTTTAACTGCCCTTTTCTGCATTCAGAGATGTGTATTCCTACGAGTATTCCATCATGGTGTTAGCCAAATATATCAAGAGTGCAAAGGATACAAGATGCTTCACACCTGTTCTTACACTCTTACTGGCTTGTGCAACAAGCACCTTCTGAGCATTCACTGCATCCCCCAAAGTCCTCAGCCAGGGCCTGAGAGCGCCATAGGCCAGATGGCCTCCTAGTTCACAGGCATCGTAGGGCCATCACACCTTCATGTTGCCTTGTAGGTCCTACGAGGTAAAGAAGGAAGAAAACGGCTTTTCAAAGACTGGAATAGGATCATTTATTAGGATGTGGAGAATACAGGTCTCAGAAGTGGTATTCATTCATTCCACAATTTTTTATTGAAGATCTACTACATACCAGGCACCATGCTCGGTGCTGAGGATGTAGCAGTGGATAGGCTCAACTTTACGCAAATAACTACAAATAATTTTTAAGTAAGAAGACACTTTTTAAAAAAATTACTCAACATTTACCCTAGCTGGCTTGGCTTAGTGGATAGAGCGTCGGCCTGCAGACTGAAGGGTCTTGGGTTCAATTCTGGTCAAGGGCACATGCATGGGTTGCGGGCTCCATCCCCAGTAGAGGGCATGCAGGAGGCAGCTGATGAATGATACTTTCTTGTCATTGGTGTTTCTCTCTCTCTCTCCCTCTCCCTTCTTCTCTGAAATCAATAAAAAATATTTTTAAAAAATCACTCAACCTTTAAATAAGTGCTATGAAGAGTAAATATTAAGGTGCTGGTAATTAACCACGAAATAAGACCGATTGTCCAGCTATGCCTCTCTGGGAAAAGAACATCCAAGCCGTGGCTTTAAGGTTTAGTAGGAATTAGCTAAGAAAGAGGGATAAAGAGCTAAGGAGCAACAGCATGTGCAAAGGCCAGGCCCTGCCCCTTTGCTGTATGTAGGATAAGAGTGCAAATGGAGGGCCCAGGTCCAACGTACATCGATCTTCCTTTTTTCCCCTTCCCTACCTGCATCATGTATTGTGAGGGGATTTAGGTATGTGTCCTAAACATCCAAGCTCTTAACCTGCACCAAAGAAAAAAAGCCACCCAGAAGTATGTGCTCTGTGACATGGTATGCCCCAGAGATGGAAAACCCTGGGAAGAGGCCTGTAACAAGTTCTGAGAATGAGTCCTGGATCCTCAGAGAGTGGCCTAGAATCAGATGCATTACCTAGGCTCCAGGCAGGCACATCTTCTTGCCCTGTGGTCTCTTTGCCTCAATCTATAATAATAAAAGTATAATATGCTAATTAGACCGGACATCCTTCGAGACATCCTTCCGGATGAAGCTGGGGCTATGAGGGAAGCTCGGGTCCTGGGTGCCATAGGGAAGCCCAGGTCCCAGGTGCCAGAGGGAAGCCAGTGCTGGCAGCTGGGGGAAGGAAGGCCTACTCTTACACAAATTTTGTGCATCAGGCCTCTAGTGTGGAAATAAAGCCAGAAAAGGGCCAAAGTGAGTCTTTAAAAATACACTAGAGGCCTGGTGCACGAAATTCATGCATGGGAGGGGCGTCCCCTCAGCCCAGCCTGCACCCTCTCCAATCTGGGATTCCTCTCACAATCTTGGACTGCTGGCTTCTAATCACTCACCTGCCTGCCTGTCCAGTCACCCCTAACTACCCCCTCCCCCACCCACCGGCCTGATCACCCCTCACTGCCTCTGTGTGCTGGCCTGATTGCCCCTAAATGCCCCCCCCCCTGCCGGCCTGGTCACTCCTAACTGTCCCCCCTGCCGGCTGGTAACCCCTCTGCCAGCCTGGTCGCCCCCAACTGCCCCCCCTCTGCTGGCCTGGTCACCCCCAACTGCCCTCCCTGCTGGCCTAGTCACTCCCAACTGCTGGCCTGATCGCCCCGTGCAGCCTGCTTGTTCAGTTATTTGGTCGTCCCTCCCTAACCCCCTTGCCGGCCTGGTTGTAGGCAGCCATCTTGTGAAGGTGTGAGGGTCATTTTGCATATTACCTCTTTATTATATAGGATGTCTGGCAGGGCCCTGGTCACTAGGCTTATGGATGACACTAGCCCAAGCCCTGGGCAGGATCTCGTAGCCTACAGACCCTATAACTTAGAAGTCTGGAGATGCGTCAGTGACCTTTGTGGAACCCGATTCAGGATTTTGTGTGAGCCCACATGTGTGTGCATGTCTGGGAGGTGGTTCACAGTTTCCTTCAGTGCGGTTATAGATAAGAATAGTGGGAGAGGGGTTCTCTTTTTGTAGGTTTATATGTTACAAGAAAGAATGATATCATCACAACCCACAGTAGCTTTTTCAAAAGCTCAAAGAGAATCATTCTCATAACCACTTCTTGGTCTGTCTAGCACCACCATTTAGAAACGGGTTCTCAGGATTAAGTTGGTATTTATTGAGTGGTTATTATATGCCAGCCCTTTATACATGTTGACTTCCTATTTCACCAGTGAGAAAAGCAAAACTGAAAGAAGTTCAGTCCCTAGGTGGCAAGGGGTAGAATGGGCATTTGAACCCAGGTCTAACTGACTCCAAAGTCATTGATTGCTCTCAGCCTCCATTGGGATATATGGAAGAAAGAGGCCCTCTTTTAAAAAGGCAGACTCATGCAAAGAACACTATGCAAGCATAAAGGCATACAATACTCACAGTGTACAAGAGCATTCAGGAGCCAGGAAATGGGCTGATTAGTACCAGATGTGGCCATAAGAGAGAGTTTCATGTGCAGTCCTGCAGGGGCTGGACGGCAGTTCCTGCTTAAATGCTAACCCTTGCTCCTACTGCTCTGCTTTGCACTAAGTCTCCTTCAGAAAACATTTTCCCAGATTGGTTTTCAGGTAAGGATGAGGTTAGTGATTTTTTTTTGTTTTTTTTTGGGGGGTGGGGTGGGGTGAGGAGGTGGGGAGTTCCTCAGGCATAACAGGAAGCTCCTTGTGTTCTTATGAATACCCTATGATCTCCAGATGGTCTATCAGACAGATAACCATTCTTTGAAAAGATGAAGGAAAATATCAGGTTGTGAGAATCTTATTATGATAACATTTACCGACCTTTTACCTCAGTGTTCTAAAGAGAAAGCCTGTTTTGGGATTGTAGCTAATGATTACATTAATAATGATGACTGACATCTGTTGATCTTGATATCAAGCCATCTTGGACACCTTATGTGCATCCGCTCAAGGAATCTATAAACAATCCCAGGGGATGGCTGCTGGTATCCCCATTTTACAGTTGAGGGCCTTGCAGCTAAGGAGGTTCAGTGGCTGCTGGCCCAAGGTTTTACCCTAGAAAGTGGCAGAACTGAGTTTGAAGCCAGATCATTTTACGGTAAATTTTAGAATCATAGCTTTGAGCAGAAGCTGCCTTATAATGCCTAGTTCCTGACTGTTGTGAGACTACTTATTTTTTTCTGATAGAATCACAAGGTAGAGTGACCAGTTCGGAAAATGGAAGCATGAGACTGTAAGGGGCTGCTTATCACTAAATGTCACCAGCTCCTTTTTAACTATTGCCTCCAATATACAGAGAATATCAGTCCCTAAAAATCTACATTGTTACTCACCGAGGATGATGCTTGAAGGAATTACTTCATGGAATTGGGGAAATCATAGGTATTAAAATAGGCCACTATGTTTTTGGTTTCACGTGTTTATAATATCAAGGGCATCATTAATGCTAAAGCAACAGCCTGACACCAACACCCTATAGTCATTGAAAAAAAGAAAAAACACCAGAAGTGAAGATCTATCCATCCCAACCTCACCCCTACTTTATCCCTCATCATGTCTTCCTATTAACATTCCTCCAAGAGAAATCTATGAAAATCGATAAAAATTATCAGCCCCAAATCTTGGTATATTCAATAATGAAGAAATATTCCTGTACCTAGGTCATTTGGGCACACACACAAAATATATATATGTTTTTTATACATTTTCCACTTACTATAATTCACTGATCACAATAGCCTTTGGAGGTTGTTGCTACTATGTGACCCTTTTCCAGAGGAGGAAACTGAGGCTCAGAGAAGCTGATGAATGAGTTTAGGGTGACAACCTAATAAGCAGCAGACCTAAGAATTGAAATTTCATCTGTGGCTTCACATACATGAATGCATTTAGGTATTGCTACTCCATAAGAATGTGATTCTCTGATAAGGAAAATGAGGTTCAAGGAGGTCACCCAGTGACTGGACCCTAACCTTAGATGCGTTTGACCTCAAAGCCTTTCTCATCTTTAATGGTCCCTGTCTTGGACATTAATGGGTCTCTCTGAGCTCTGTGCAATGAAAATTGTGCCCTTTGCTATACCTGACCAATCTAGGGCCTGATATTTCCAGAAAATGTGGAGGATACTCAGGGACCTGAAGTGTGGTTGAACAGGAATGGTTCAAGGTTTAATTTGACTTTAAATCTGAGGACAAATGTGTTCATGTCCATTCATTCCCACTGAAAGTCTAATAAGTACTAAGCTGGGTAATAATGGTTTCATCACAGTTTTCTACATGGCAGAAGCATCAGCCATGTCTAACGCTCCAAGTAAGCACATTATGTTCATTTTTAAGGCCTCCAACATCATCCAAGACTCCAAGGACACTTCACAAAGATTCTTCAGTGGAACTCAGCATAAACAATTTCTGAGACAATGGAAGGATCAAAAGTTTCTTCCCACTTTGACAATAAGAACTGAATAATGTGCTGAAAGAGACATAGGGTTGGACTAGATGTCCTCTAACATTTCTTCCAAGTTCTAGTCTCTGCTTTGTTTCCCATTTCATTTAAAATGAGGAGTTGATGTAACATTGTATTAGCACAACCATATGGAAATACACTATTTGAAAACTTACTGAGTCCAACAAAAGCTTATTCCCTGTTCTAAGTAGATCCCAAATATTTCTCCTTTATATTTCCTAAATATCCTCTCCTAAGTTCGGTGAAATTTATATCCCTTTTGTCTAACAAGTGTATGTGCCCATTTCTACTGTAAGTTGAGTGCTGAAGACCAATGAAAATATTTATAATGTAAAATAAAAAGAAATTCTACCCATTTGAAATAATCGGGGCTCTTGGGTGAAACACTTGCTTATAAGACACGGTTATAATGTGTGTTATTATTGTACCTATTATACTATTTCTCTTGGAAAAAGCACCAAGAGAGCAGGCATTCTATTTCACTAGCTCCAGCCAGTATCTGCTGTATTAATCACTTCCACATTGCACATTTATGGGCAGTTAATCAGACTTTTACAATATCCGCTTATTCTCTAGGAAGAAAAAAAGAACCAAGCACAGTACTAGGCATGGATTAAGCAGTCAAAAATTATTTCGTTTGTTTGTCTAATTAGACTGGAAGCTGCTGTATTTCTTTCTGTGAATGAGGGTGACAGCTAGCACAATGGACCAATGAGTGACTAAAGAGTACCAATGCTGAGATTTATTTTTATACAGGCTTTCAGGAGGCTTTCTACCTGATAGAGATGAGCTTAGGCATAAACACTGTCTGGCTTAGTATTAAATTGTAAGTCCTTAAGTACAGGTTGTGTGTGTTATTCTTTCTGAGTGTGTGTATGTTTATGTGTGTGTCTTATCACAAAGACCCTGATTTTGTTATTCAGAGTCCAGGAAATCTAGAATGATTGAAAGGAGCCAATAAAGGGGAAACAAGCTTAGTGGGTTGAATTAGAGGATGTCTGGCTTATTTCTGAGTCTCTGTACTTATTGCCCACTCCCACTTTCATGTCCTTCCTTGGCCAATCTGTACACATTAAATGACTAGGATCCATTTGCATCTTCACCTTAAGAAGAGTTAACATTTACTGAGCACTTACTTTGTACCAAGCTTTACATATTTTATTCCATTTGATTTTTCAAAATAGCCCCTGTGGACATGTACCTGCATCTGCATTATAGGTGAGGATGTGAGACTTTGAGAGGTGAAGGTGACAAAGGTAGATGGCAGAGCAGTATTTGATGGCTGTCTGCTTCTGAATCCTGTGCCAGGCATCATGGCTATGAGCTATGAATCTTTACAGGACCTACCCTGTCCCACCTGACCACACCTTACACTGCATTCCCCCCCAAAAGGTGGATAAACTACAAACCACAATTACGTACACATGACTGAAAATATCTTCCACTTGTTTTGTATTAGTAAATGTTGGCTGCCCAGATAGATATGAACTTATTCTAGAACAGGAACTTGGCCTTTGGCCTCCTCTGTAATGCAGTTTGATTGTGTGGTGGACTATAGAACCATATAGTCCAAGTTCAAATCCTAGACCCACCACTCACTAAGGGACCTTAGGCAACTTATTGTACCTCATTCCCTCACTTTTAAAATGGGTATAAAAACATACCTTACAGGTGGATATTTTGGATTAGGATTAAATATATTAATACATGTAATACCTATCTATACAGTAAGCACATAATGGTTGCTAGCTATTTTTTCCCCTACCTAAACACAACAGGGATGGCACACAGCAGGTTTTCAGTTGTTATCTGCCAAATAATTAAGTGGCCACAGAAGTAAATGTGGGATTTCATCACAAGGCATATGGTCATTTATTAATTGGGTTAGCCTTGGCTTCCATCACATACTAGCACCTGGCTCAGTCCCTGGCATAATGTGCTTAGTAAGTAGTTGTTGAATGAATTATTTAATGAACTAACCAATCAGCCCATTTTTTACTTACCAACCAATGCTAGTGTTCAACAGATTTTGTTCTTTTTTCATCCCATAGATGGTAGCTCTTTTTTTCCCCTTTAGATTTTATTTTATACTAGAGGCCTGGTGAATGAAATTCATGCACTTCAAGTGGTGTGGGGAGGGGAGTCCCTCAGCCTGGCCTGCGCCCTCTCACAGTTCGGGAGCCCTCAGGTGATGTCCTCAGGGGATGTCCAGGGGATGCCCCATGGGAGAGGCTCCCACCACCGCAGCTGCACTCGCCTGCCATGAGCTTGGCTTCTGGCACACTGACCACCAGGGGGCAGCTCCTGCATTGAGCATCTGCCTCCTGGTGGTAAGTGCACATCATAGCAACCAGTCATTCTGCCTTTTGGTTGATTTGCATGTTAGCCTTTTATTATATAGGACTAGAGGCCCGGTGCACAAAAATTTGTGCACTCGGGGGGGGGGAGGGAGGTTCCTCTCTTGCACTCTGTGATCCCTCTGGCAGCCCAGGAGCCCTCGGGGGATGTCCACTTGCAAGTGGGGAGCAGACCTAAGCTGCAGTTGGACATCCTTAGTGCTGCTGAGGAGGCAGGAGAGGCTCCCGCCACCACCACTGTGCTGGCAGCCATCAGCCTGGCTTGTGGCTGAGCAGAGCTACCACTGTGGGAGCACACTGACCACCAAGGGACAGTTCCTACATTGAGCATCTGCCCCCTGGTGGTCAGTGTTGTCATAGTGACCACTTATTCCCAGTCATTCTGCTGTTAGGGCCAATGTACCTATTACCCTTTTATTATATAGGATAGAGGCCAGGTGCACGGGTGGGGGCCAGCTGATTTGCCCTGAAGGGTGTCCCGGATCAGGGTGGGGGTCCCGCTGGGGTGCCTGACCAGCCTGGGTGAGGGGTTAATGGGTGTTTGCAGGCTGCTCACACCCCTTCAGGGTGGGGGTCCCCACTGGGGTGCCTGGCCAGCCTGGGTGAGGGGCTGATGGCTGTTTGCAGCTCGTCACACCCCCTTCAGGATGGGGGTCCCAACTGAGGTGCCTGGCCAGCCTGGGTGAGAGGCTGATGGCTGTTTGCAGGCTGGTAACTGCCCCCCCCCCCAGTGGGGACCCTCACCCCATGGAGGTTTGGCCAGCCTGGGTGAGAGGCTGATGGCTGTTTTCGGGCTGGCCACACCCCCTTTATGGTGGCGGGTCCCTACTGAGGTGCCTGGCCAATCTGGGTGAGGGGCTGAGGGCTGTTTTCAGGCTGGCCAAGCACCCCTGACGACGGAAGCTCCCAGCCTCTCCTTTTTTTCTTTTTTTATCCTGGGATTTATTTACCTTATATAATTGAAACTTTATAGCCTTGAGAGGAGCTCAGAGCTGGCCAGGGCGGGCGGGAGGGAAGCTTGGCTCCCTCCATTGCCAGGAGCAACCAAGCCTCCTGCTCACTCCAGCTCCGTGGCTACGGCCAGCTGAAAGGTATCTGGGGTTTATTTACCTTCTATGATTGAAATTTTGTTGCTTTGAGTGGAGCTCAGAGCAAGCCGCAGCAGGCGGGAAGTTGGCTTCCTCCATCATTGGGGCAACCAAGCCTCCTGCTTGCTCCAGCTCTGTGGCTGCCGGCTGCCATCTTGGTTGGGTTAATTTGCATATGGTCCCTCTGATTGGCTGGTGGGCATGGCTTAAGGCGTAGCGAAGGTATGATCAATTTGCATGTTTGTCTTTTATTAGTGTAGATTGGTTTCAGGAGTAAATCTTAGTGGTTAGACAGTCACAGAGTTTACATAGTGTTCCTCTTGATATTTCCAGTACCCCAACTGGCGCCATACATGGTTATCACAATATTATTGACTATATTCCCTGTGCTGTACTTTACATCCTCACCATACATGGTAGCTCTTCATAGTTAACTTGTTTTTCAAAATTGTGACTGTGCTCTGAGCTAAATTTTCTTACAGCAAAGCAAATATTATCCATTATCTGTGGCCAATGGAAAGTTGCCCTGCCTATGCCTGCACACGAAAAGAGGGAACTATGACCGATGCAATTTGCAAACTAAACATTAGCCAGGCTGAGTGTGAGGGGGATTGAATTTAAAGTTTCCAAGTACCTCTTCGCATTTAAAGTTAGGCTTTTCTCTGGGGTGGTGTAAAGAAGATAAATGTCTACAAAACTAGTGGTAGTACTCTGTATACTTTTACTAAATATTAGCGCAGTGTTGCCCAAATGGCCATGCTTGTCTGTAAAAATTTCCAAAAAGTGTGATTTGCATTCAAATGTTTGAATTATGTGAAGCATAACATCCATGATAATGGTGAACCTTATTGAGTTTGATGATCCTGGGGCTGATGAAACAGGCCAAATGCTTGGGCTTGGTGCACAGGCATGATGTAGATGAGTCAGTTTGCCATGTTTATTGTGAGGTTACAGAATCAGAGGGACATTCCACTGGGAAGATTTTATTACTGTAAACAGAATTAGATACATCTCAGAGGCATATATTCAGAAAAAGCAGCTTGTCTTATTAGTCATTGCAGGAAATTGGTTTCAAAGATCATGGTTGCCCATATGTAATGAGTTGGCTTTGCTGGGAAATTGTTTATTTTCAACAGCCAACACAGTTGCTTCATTGTTTTGCTGTTAATTAGCTAAGGATGCAGTTTAACTGAGATCAAAGTATTCAAGATGCAAGGCATATTTAAAAGAAAAGAAATGTCTAATTAGCTGCCTAGGACATAACTCCATTTCATCCTAGCCAAAAGGGATAACACAGGGCAGAAATCAGATGTGCTTATTTTTTGCCTAATTCTATCTGAAGGAGAGGACTGAGGAGTCTCTTCAGGCTATTAAATAACAATTACAGAGGCAGAGGAGTGCACACGTGAAAGCAGTGCCACAGGTATAGGAAAGATTGTTTGATGCAGAATGAAAGAGGATCTTGGAATAAGGGGACCGGAGACCTCCTTAAGCTACCTGAAGTGGGACTTTAAATAATTTTCTCCAGATTTTGAGAGATTCACTGAATTCTCCCCCCCCCCCCACTATATTTTGGTTGCGTTGAAAACAGTGATAAAAATCAAAGTCATTAATTACATTAAGGAAGTATGGTTGGTAGGGGTGTGTGTGTGTGTGTGTGTGTGTGTGTGTGTGTGTGTGTGTGTGTGTGAGAGAGAGAGAGAGAGAGAGAGAGAGAGAGAAAGAGAGAGAATATTATTGAATCCCTCTGCATATTATATTGGAATGGGGAAAAAAGACCCACCTATCACATACTGGAAGTGGAGGAGTTCTGAAGGCCACCTACACCCATTTCTCCTTTCCCGTCCTCCCCCACCCCCAACAGGCCTTCCAGAAATAGCCTTTTTCTCTTTAATATCTCCCACATACCTGTAAATCACAAGCCAGTTGTGGCAGCACAGACCTACCTTGTCAGAATTTGGACATTGTTTCTTTAAAAAAAGAAAGTAAAAGGAAAATGTGAGTTTTGATTCTAAATCAAATGCATAACCTATATGGACTAAAGTCTTAACAGTGCGTTAGGTTTTGATACGGGGAGTAGATTGGTTGGAATACTCATTCAAATAATTTACTCTTGAGGTCAGGATCATTATCTACCCTGTTCTCTGCTTTGTCTGCAGCCCCTAGAAAAATGCAAGGGCTATAAATCCTGTCAAATCTTATGGATAAATATTTTGTGAATGAGTAAATAAAAGAATTTTGGGGTCAAGTAAAATATTCAAATCTGTGTGTGTGTGTTTAATGATTAAAAGTAGTGGTTAAGGCTAACCCTTGCTGGATATGCACCATGTTCTGGGCTCTGTGCTAAACCCGTTCCCTGTAGCATCTCCCAGGTGGGCATGTGAAGCTCTCATCATAATTTAACCTGGAACTGCTCAGTAGTGAGATCACATACCCCATGGGGCAGAAAAAAGAGACAACAGGGGGAAAGGGGACAGCAGTAAGAGAAATGGAGGATGGATGAGAAGTAGTGAAATAAACCCAGTATAACTCACAGACTCTCACCTTTCCTGAGAGTTTACTGAGCCACTCGTATGTATTCAGCTCTTTACTTGACATTCCCAATGGCTTAACAGACCTGGGGAAGCAGAATCACAGATTCACTTGTGCTTTATTCAGTCTGTCATTAAGATCCATTTTTTAATTCATTTGACAAATGAATTTATTCAGTGCCTGCCATGCCAGACATGATCCTGGGGATTCAGTAGTAAACAAGAACTGAACTCCTGCTCATGTGGCTGCCCTTGCAGAGCTTCTAGTCTCTAGGGGACATTCACAAACAAATGGAAGTTTGTAAATTTTTCTTAACACTGAAGCCACAACAGTAATCAAGATAGTGGAGTATTGGGGAAGGGATAGCCACATAATGCATTAAAACCGATGGAGAGTCCATAAATAAGTCCACAAAATAAGGCCAATTTATTTTTTAAAATAAACTTCTTATTTTGAGGTAATTACAGATTTAGATAAAAGTTACAAACATAATACAGAGTTCCCACTTTCAGTTTTCCCTAATGCTAATGTCTTACATTGTTGTGTTACATTTTACAAAAGTAACAGATCAACATTAGTACAATGCTATTAACCAAACTGTAGACTTTATTTGATTTCTACCACAGTTTTTCCACTTATATCACTAATATCCTTTTTTTGTGTCCCAAGATGTAATTCAGGATAACACATTGCAATTGGCCAGTTCGTTTTTGCCAAAGATGCAGAATCAGTCAAATGGAAAAAGAATATTTTTTTAAACAAGTGGTGCGTATCTATCTATCTATCTATCTATCTATCTATCTATCTATCTATCTATACAAATGTTTATATAATAGAATAAACCTAACCTAAACCTTGCATTTTATATAAAAAACTTAACATAGGCCGTAGCTCCATTTACATAGATCTAAATGTAAAATGTCGAGTTACAAAACTTTCAGGAGGAAACATTTAAGAAAGTCTTTATGACCCAGGTTTAGGCAAAGAGATCTTAGAAATAACACCAAAAGCAATAGCCATAAAAGAAAATATTTGGAATTCATCAAAATTAGAAATTTTTAGATGCAAAAGACACCATTTTGAGAATGGAAGGACAAGACACCGACTAAGAGAAAATATTTGCAAAAATAAAAAAGCTTTTATGTCCAGATATGTAAGAAACTTGCAAAATTCAACAGTAAGTAAACCACCTACCCAATAAAAAGTGGGTAAAAGACTTGATCAGACACTTCGGCAAAGAGAATATAGGGATGGCCATTAAGCACGTGAAAAGATGTTGAAAGTTATTGACCACTAGGGAAATGCAAATTAATGGCACTGTGCAATACTCTGCACACATATTAGAATGGCTAAAAGTAAAATGCTGAGAATACTAAGTGTTAGTGAGGATGTGGAACAACTGGAACTCTTATGCACTGCTAATGGTAATGCAAAATAGCACAGTCACTCTGGAAAACAGTTTGGCACCTTATTACAAAGTTTAAAAAATACGCTGATCATATGAGCCAGAAATACCATTCCTGGGTATTTATAACAGAGCCAGGTTTGGAAAATGATGGCCGGTAGGCCAGGTCCAGCACACTGCCTAATTTTATAAAAAAAGTTTTATTGGAACACAGCCATACTTATTCTTTTACTTATTGTCTATGGCTGCTTTCACATCAGCTGTGACAGAGAATACGTGGCCCACAAAGCTATACAGAAAAAGGTGACTATACCCTAATCTAAAGGAATGAAAATACATGTCCACCCAAAAACCTGTACACAAATGTTTTTTATAGCAGCTCTATTCATAATCACCGAAAACTTAAAACAACCCAAATGCTCTTCAGATAATGGCTAAACAAATTTTGGTACACTCATAAAATGGCTTAACCAGACTAAATAATTTCTCCAGGGTTACAAGGTAATACGTGAGGTAGGAATATTTAGATTCTAAGAAGTCTCCTAGCACACACTTTTTCCACTACTGGGCCTTTTCTTTATACAGATCATGACTTTTGCTGAAACCCTTTCTGGTTCAGGTGGTTGATCTATGGCAGGGGTGGGCAACCTTTTGTGAGTGCGTACCAAAACCAGCAAAATCCCTGACTCAAAATTCTTCTGCATTCCAACCCTAATTATTTGAGAACATGTTACGCCTACTTGATATCTCTTAAGGTGTACGTATGTGAAGAACCTTGAAGAAATAATAAAATTCATTCGAGCGACAAAAACACAGTATATGATGATGAAAAATACATTTATTTTTTATTGTATACACGTATACTGATAGTCCGACAGTAAACTTTATGACTCCGTTTGTTATTATCAGTGGGACTTTTGCTGCTGCATCACTGATGACAGAGATTTTACATCAGGTTTATATTTCGTGACCTTCAGAGATATGCACAAGCTACTACTTTCATCCGTCAGGCTACTCCTATTACGAGACTTAACAAAATTCATCACTGAGAACAAAGATTCACAAGCATATGTGGATGAAAATATGGAGAGTAACGCTGTTGCAAAGTTTTTTAAACAGAAAAAATTTTCTGGAATGGCATTCCAAGTCCTCAATAGTTCGTTTTCAACACTTGTCTCTGATACTCCTGCCTCTAATCGCTTTTTTTTCAATGTTTTCCAAGTCAACTCTAAGGTCAATAAATTTCTGCTTCCAAATTGAGCTACTCTGAAATTCAATCAATTGCATTTCAAAGTCAGCCATGTCTATCCATGAAAACATTTGTAAGTTTAGTTCCTCCAGTTTTATGCTGTCTGGAAACCTCATGAATTTTGCTGTCTCTTCCAGTTCTCTGAATTTTGCAAATCTTGAGAAGAGCTGTTTAATAGTTGACTCAATGATGTTTAAAAACAGCTTTTGAAGGCTTTGACAGTCTGTTCTGTCATCTTTTGGGAGGTCTTTGATGTGCCTCTTGAGGTTTGGGAAATATCTAAATCTCTCACCATCCACATCCCTCTTAAAGACTTCCAGTTTCTTTTCAAAAGCCTTTATGTAACCAAACATAGCATCAAGTGTCTTGCCAGTTCCTTGTAATTTAACATTTAAGTCATTCAAATGTTCACAAAAATTGTAAATGGAAGATTATAAGAGAGGGTTTCGCGTGCCAGCAAAAGTTACTGGCATGCCATGTTTGGCACGTGTGCCAGGGGTTGCCCACCCCTGTTCTATGGGATGAAGGCATTCACAAAGCTGAGTGTGAAATGTAGCTCAGAAAGAAACCTCATTGATAAGTGGGTGTTTTTCTGAGTATATCAACCCATTTGCCTATTCTCTGAGTTATGCTGAGGCCAGAGATTAATGAGCTTTATTCATCAACTGTAGACATCTTAGATCGTTGTCATCTGAAACTGAACCTTATCTTACTTCTTTAATGCGTTTCTTCAGCAAACACTGACCGCATCAAATAAATTCTATGACCCATGATTCTTGAGGAAGAAAATCAGGTCATTTGAACAAACATCTTGGGCCTGCCTGATGTGTCTTTAGATAAAAATTCTTTCAAATTCTTAATTAGACTAGTCATCATGTTAGATCCATGACTACCAATCTTGCCTTTTTATTGTCATTATACCCTCCCCAGTGTATGTATAAAATAAGTTTTCCTAAAGCATACACATCTTGAATTAGAAAGCACATATTTCTCAAATACTGAACAGCAGATATTTAAGTGAAAAGGTAATTTATACAATGGAATACCATGCAGCTATGAAAAAGGGATCTCTTAACCCTTTGAGACAGCATGAAGGGACCTGGAGATTATGCTGAGCAAAATGAGCCAGTCAGAGAAAGACAAGTATCACATAGCTCACTTAAATATGGAATCTAATGAACAAAATAAATTGATGAACAAAATTGATCCAGAGACATTGAAGCATAGAACAGACTAGAATCTCAGAGGGAAAGGGGTGGGTGGGTGGGGAGAGATTAACCAAAGAGCTGATATGCATAACCCATGGACACAGACAGTAGTGTGGTGAAGGCCAGGGGAGGGGGCAGGAGCAGAGTGGAGGGGTCAATGGGGGTGGGGGGACATCTGTAATACTTTCAACAATAAAGATAAATTAAAAAATAAATAAAAATAAATGAAAAGGTAAAAATTATTTGAAGGCTTAAAAAAAGCATTTTGATGATCATTGAAACCAACCTAAATGCTTTTTACTCTGAATGGAAAATAAGACCCAGGAAATGACATCCTAGTGTGTAATTAATAGGCTAAATAGAAAGAATAAGCATGGAACAGAGTATGGAATTTCAGAGGGAAAGTGTGGGTGGGTGGGTGGGTGGAAAGAGATCAACCAAAAAACTTGTATGCATATATTGTAACCAATGGACACAGCCAATAGGGTGGTGAAGGCCTGGGGTGAGACCAGAGGTGTGCTAGAAGGGGTTAATGGGGGGGGGGGGCATATGTAATATTTTCAACAATAAATATCTAAAAACATAAAAGAATATATGAGCAAATCTAGGAGAATGTCATTAGTTCCCATTCCTTCTCTTGTCTGCTTACCTTCTCTCTACTTTTCATATGCCCTAGAGAAGGATGAAGAGATGCAAGGAAGTGGTGTGGCAAGGGAAGTGGGGTAGGAGAGTCCATTGAGAAAGCAGGTTTGCAGAGACTGGCATAACCAAGTGATCTGTTCTTAGTGAGTCAGACTGTTATTCTCTTAGCTTCCCGCTGTCTTTGAAAGTGCTAGGTGTCTGCAGCTTCCCCTGCGCCAGTGATTCAGCATCTTCCACAACCAGGGCCAGATCTGACTATAAAGTTTCGGTCTTGTGTAACCAGATGACTGTTGCCCAGTCAAAGAGAGACACGATGCTGTGTGTACATATCAATGTGTGTCTGCATATTTCCTCAGTGGGCTGTTTGTTTTTTCTCATGTGCATACTTTCCTACTCAGCCTTGCTTCTGCAGTGGCATATGCTATGGAGTTTCTGAAAGATATTGGTTCATTATGTCTGACTCTTGTGACATTCATCCCTATTACTCACCCTTAAGGACCTGTTTCCAGTCATTGCTGGAGGTGGAACCAGAGAAGAATTACACAGACAAAATGATTTCTGGTCTTAATTTTAATGGCAACTGCAGTCCCTTTCTCTATTCAATTATTATTTTTTTCTTGGAAACAATCCCTGAATGTCTAGTTTCAGGGAGAAATCATTACCAAATAAACATAATATCAAGTTTGTATTAATGTAATGGGGATGACATTTAGTACTATCAAATCTTGTTACTATGACTTACAGTGATGAATAAGAGAAGGAATACAAATTCACTAATTATTGTAAGTTACATGGAGGTAGAAATGTGATTTTGTATACATATGTAAAATTTGGTCTATAAACATCTGCACAGGGCATGCTTATTCACTCAGTCAGCCAGTGTAAGAGCCCAGTCTGATTGAGATGGTTCCATGCGACTGGACATGGCAGAGGGAGTGGCTGAGGGTTGTAGAAAGTTTGCTAGTGCCACAAGATATAAAATGCTGCTCCTCCTAGCAACAGGCACTTTTTTTATTTATTTGTTTGTTTATTATTTAAGTATCATTGGTATACAATATTACTTTAGTTATATTAGTTTCATGTGTATAATATAGTGATTCAGCATTTTTATGCCTTACAATGAGATCACTCCACTAATTCTAGTGATCATCTGTCATCAGGCAAACTTACCACAATATTATTGATTCTATTCCCCTTCACCATTTTTACCCATTCTACCACCCCCTTCATTCTGGTAGCCATCACTTTAGTCTTTGTTTTTATTAGTCTTTTGGTTTGTTTGTTTGTTTGTTTAGATTCCACACTTGTTTGTGGCATCTATTATATCCCACTGAGAACTTAGCGTTGTGAAGGCAAAATCTGTGTTCTCCTAGAAGGTACATTCTAATAGAGGACATTCAGTAAACCAAGAAAGAAGATAATTACAAAGAATAATTATTGTTATGAAGAAAATTATTAGGGAGACATGATCAAGAATAATGAGAAAAGAATAATGGGAGAGAGGATGCTTTAAGTAGGGTGGATATTGCAGGCTGTTTATGAGGCTATATCTAAACTGAGAGGAAGGAAAAAGAGCCATCCATTAGGAGAGTGCAAGGAAGAATATCCCAGGCAGAGAGAACAGCAAGTGCAAAGGCAAAGGCTGGCCTTGGAGGCATAGAAAAGGGATGAGGTTGGATGCAATGTGGAGAACCAAGTGGGTGATGAGATTGGAGTTACACAGGAACACGTAGACCATGGTGAATGGTTGACCTATTTTAAGTGCAAAGAGAAGGACTTTAAATAGGACTGATCCATGATCTGACAACAACTCATTCTGGCTCCTGGAAGGAGAGAGAATTGTGAAAGGGATGGAAGGAGAGAGAAAGAAGAAGTAGCCACTAGGAAACAACTGTAGTCATCTAAGCAAGAGAGCATCAATGGAGAAGAGTAGTCAGATATATAATTCGGAAAAACAAATGGTTTGCTTATTTATTGGATGTGAAGGATGGGGGAAAGTAAAAAAAGCAAGATGGTTCCTGGACCTACAGTGGTCATTTAGGTTAATTTCAGCTGAGGCAATGTGGAAGTCATCCTGAAGGAAGTTGTATTTTTATGGTGAGCACCATTTTATGGTAGGTGGTATCATACAGGACTTAAGAGGCCAAAGTCATAGTTTAGCTGTGTGATCTCGTAAGCTGGACACTGGCCCTCTCAGAGCCTTGGAACTGCCTTGACTGAGCTTCAAGATCTTATAACCCTTGAAGATGCTGAGTTTTTCATTGGTACAGGTGCACCTTCTTTCTAGTAGTCATACGGTGGGTGGAGATGGGAGCATGACAATAAGAGGAACTGAGGCAAACAAAACAATGGGTGCAGTGCAACCCTCACCACTACCTAATAATCTCCAGGGTATGTCTTTATTGGTGTTCTGTCTATAGTTCATCTTTGTACCTTAATGTCTACACTGGAAAAGAGTGCAGGGAGGGGCAGACCACAATATGACCACCAGAGGACAGCATGGAGCTGTGCATGCCCTTATCAGCCCCTGCGGTTAGGAGCCCCGCCCCTGCCCCCAAAGGAGCATACAGACTAACCTTGCCCTGCAGAAGTGGTCACCAGGATCAGGAAGCACTGCTGCTGAAGCAAACCAGGAAAGGAAATGCTCCTTATAGCCAAGGCACTAAGAAGAAAAGAGTGTTGTTGTAAACAATGAAAAACTATGTATAACTGTAGTTTACACAGCCCAGACAACAGATTAAAAAATATTTTAATCTTTAGCTCAGTGCATAAGTGCTGTGTGCCTGGCACTGATAACTGGTTATTATCTCACTTGAGCTTTACATCAACCCCATAAGCTATATCCTGGTTTTTGTCCCTATTTTGCAGATGAAGACACTGAATAAAGTATGAAAATCACTGATAGGGGCAGTTTCATCTAACTACAAAAGTCTGTTTAACTGCAAAACATCCCCTCAAGGATGCCATACATCTGTTTATTATTTTCCCAGCATTTGCTGGATGCTTTGGGGATAGAAATGCAATCTTATGTAAGACTTGGGCCTTGACCTTCAAGGATATACACTTTCACAGTGGAGGGAACAAATTAAGCAACTAAAGAATAACACAAACAGTTACATAAAATCCACAGTTTAACAGTTTGTAAAACTGTGTCTTCACAACTCTCCAGCGTCAAGTGTTTTTCACCCACATCACACAACTGCCATGAGCAAAATCACCTTCCAGTTGCAAAGATGGATGACAGACAGTGAGGTGTAGTCATGCATTCATTCATTCAGTCATTCCTTCATTGTCCAATGAGTTTGAGTATCTCTGATTTTGACAGACACCAGATAGTACACTGCAACATATTTGTTCCCTGCCCTTGAGGGGATTATAATCTAGTTTGAGGTAAAAATAGACAATAATAAGTAAGCCAAAAAAAATGTGGAATTATAATTATGTATATCATAAAAAGGGTCCAGTGGTGAGCTATTGTCCCGGGTGACTTCAGCTCTTGTTCCAACAATTTCTTGACCTTGATTCTTATGCTCTTCTCCACACCAGCCTGGCAGCCCTGCCTCAAGCAGGTCTTCTCTTCTGCGGTCTTGACCTTTCTGAATCCCTCTGCAACCAGAATCTTGCAAACATGTGTCTCTCACACTCCCTGGGACCTAGTCGGCCTATACTGTGTCCTCAGGCTGGACCCCCTTTCTGATTTCTCTTGCCCAATCTGGACTCCATGGAGGATCAGTTCAGCAACACCCTAGTTCCTGCTCTAACATCTTCCTGACCATTCTCAGATTCTTTCTCCATATGTCCCCATTTGTCTTTTGCTCTCCAGATAGAATAGGGAGTGTCTTGCCCCTGCAGTCATTCCATGATAAGGGTGAATGGTACTTGAAATGAATCTTGTAGAGGTGACTCATTCATGCATATATACCTATATCCCTTATTTTATTTCACAGTGAGTTATGGGTCATCTGCTATTTTCCATCATTGCAATTGGCCCAGAGACGCTGTGGAGCAGTCTGGGATCAGGGAGCAGCAGTTTCGGGTACTGAAGCATATGGAGGAGACGGATGTTTTGCTTGGTACACAATGAGGCCTGAAAGGTGGAACCCTTACCTGCATGGTCTCAAGGTCATGTTAACATTTTGAACTTATTCTAAGAAAGAAGGAGACAAAGGAAAGATTCTGGGCAGAAGTGTGACATGATTTGATTTGCAGTCTCCAAAGGACCACTCCGGCTGCTGTGTGAGAAATGGAGCAGGGATGGGAAGAACAGTTAAAAGCTGGTGTAGTGACCTGGGTGAGAGGTGGTGGCTTCCTGTAGGCAAAAGCTCCATTAGTTCAACACTGAGTTCCCTTCAACCTCTGAAGCCCTTGGACTCTGATTCCTCACAAGTGCCTCAAGGCTCTGGCCCCAATCTCCCTCCCCTAATTTATCTCCTGCAGAGAACCCTGCCTCCTCCCCCCCCCCCCCCCGCCCCCAAATGAACCACTCTCTGTTCCCTGAGCTGGCACATTCCCACCTCCAGGCCTTTGCTCAAGCTGTTCGCTCAACCTGAATAACCCTTCCCCATACCCCTTCCGGTCTGTTCCTGGATTCAGCTCTTTTATACAAGTTGCTCTCATCACCACAGGTATTATGAGTCCAGTCCTCTTCATAATGTGAGTTTATAACTCAAACTGTATAACAATTACAGTATGACTTGCATGTCAGTTAGTTAATCTCTGCTGTTTTCAACTGTGAATGTTGTAGGAGAGGAAACATATTTTATTAGTATTTTTATTCTCTTCTTCAAACCCATACAATCTTGCTCAGTGGGATATCTTTGTGGTTATTAAGTGTTAGTTGTATCAAATCAGAAAGAATCCAGTTCAGTCTAATCCACTCTGATCTAATCCAATCTAGTTTAATTCAATTCAGCTCAACTCAATTCTTTGTATATTAGTTATTTCCTCCACAGGTATAAACCCCTTAAGTGCAGGCACTTGTAGTATGCTTCTTTGTATGTCCTACCTTGATCATACAGCAGGCACTCAGCATATGTTATTGATTGATTCACTTAAAATTAAAGACACTCCTTGATACAAGTGTAAGCTGGCCTTGGCCCCTTATTTCTTTCTATCTTATAAATGCTGAAAACTGTTTCTTATGTCAAATATGGAATGCATGAGCTTGAAAATTATAATTCCATAGACATAAGTGGAAAATATAATATGGACTCTTAAGTAATTTCAGTGCAAGTCTAATTAAATAAAATTTGTAAGAAGTTTACACAAATGCATTAAGATATTACACTATTCTCAGTGGCCTTAGTTTGAAGACTGAAAACATTGTTACTTGGGGGAAAGGGATTGAAGTAATAGTGATGTGATTATCATGAAGAACTTCCCCCCAAATATCTACTTTACCAAAGAGAAGCCTCCTATGATGCCCATGGCTGTAGGGACCCTTCTGTTAACTTCACAAGGACATTATCTGTCACTCTAAGACCCTATCCTATATAATAAAGAGCTAATATGCTAATTAGACTGAATAGCAGAACGACCATCCAGACGACCTTCCGGATGACCGTCTGGATGACCTTCCAGATGAAGCTGGGGCTGCGAGGGCAGGTCGAGGCAGCCAGCGCTGCAAGGGCCAAGCCCCTTGCATGAATTTTGTGCATCGGGCCTCTAGTCACATGTAATTCATTGGCACCATATTCAGAATACTTTACAAACAGGTCCAGCCTCATCTTTAAAGTCACACACTGCTCATTCCTTATGTAATGGAGATACCCTTGTGAAAGACATGTGTCTCTTGCCATTTTTTATTGTAAAGTATTCATAACATGAAATTTACTATTTAACCATTGTTAAATGTACAGTTCAGTGACATCAAGCACATTCACACTGTTGTGAAATCACCACAAGCATTCATCTCCATAGCTTTTACATCATCCCTAACTGAAATTCTGCAGCCAATCATATTTATTTTTTAATTATAAAATAATGTCTCCCACGGGTAGGAAATTCAAACATCCTCAAACTGTATAAAGTAAAAAAGTGTAAATTATTCTTTTACCATCCATTACAGTCCACTTTTTGCTATTAACAGTTTGTTGCATATTCTTTGAATCTTTGTTTGTATATACCACACACAAGTCCATAGAAATGTATTTTTACAAAAATTAATTGTTAATATATGTATTGTGTTGCTTTTTTCACCTCCCATGTTCTAATATGTGACTGTACTCCATTCCTTTTACTGGCCACTAGTCTCCCATCATATGGTGCTGCATCATTTAACATTGCCCTAAAGATGGGCATGTAACTTCATTTTCAATTTTTTTTCTTTTGGATGTAGTGCTATAGTAAAAATCCTGGTACACTCATTCAAAGATTCCTATGGGACTAATTTTTAAAGGTCAAATTTTTAAATATAAAGATTTGTATATGGGGGGGGGGAGTTGATGCAATGCGATGATTACTGTACCCAAACATTTTAACTGCTCATTTTCCAATAGGTGTTGGGAGGAAGAGGTCTGTCTTTGCAGCTCTTATTAACTCTTAGTGTGGGTTTGCTTGGAGTCATGTTCTTCTTTGATAGGACTCTAATTGTTTCTCAGAGGAATAATTAATGGAAAAGAAAGTAAGCTACCAAGGAAGCAGTTAATTTTCAGAATGTAGTGGGTTGATCCAGTGTGGAAAGGTGAGAGACACACACCAGCTCACCTGTGAACTTTTCACTTCACTGTGCAGAGCAAAGTTGTTGGGCACATGTCCTACTTCCTTGAGTTAAGTCTTCCTTCCTCTCAGCTCCTCATCCTCGCTCATCCATATAAAAATCCTGGGCTTGGAGCTAGACCTCAGTGCTGTCAACATTCACCAGTGTGGGAAGAGCTGTGCCTTAGATACACATAATTTTCAACTTAGATCAATTCTGATTTTTCCAAACATGCAGAAAATCTATGGAACAGAATGGCCTAGCTGAGAATTGAATTTGAAACTTCTGAGCAATATTTTCTGCCTAGCATTACCAGAAATCCAAAGCAGAGCTGCCATCATTTGGGGGTATAAAAGACTTGTGTTAATTTTTTTTTTTAACTGACAAACCCAAGCACTGCTTGTAGTAATGCATGCCTCTTCAGTATTTGCACAGTATAAGCTTACATCCATTAGAAAAGCATGTTGTTCATTTAATTTTCCACTAAAATCAGTGGTTTTAATTAAGGATAAAATTAATGAAATCTGAACCTTAGAGGGGTGATTGGTTTTGCCAATAAAAGACCATGTAAGTCCTGCAAAAAAATCTAATTTTCTATAATTAGTTAACATGTAATTCATTTATTAGACAGGCAGTTGTGAATACAAGAAGAAAACCACACTGCTGAGATGGAGAGTAGCTGGATTCTGAGAAAAACTGCTGAACAGCAGACAAACATTAAGTAACTATTTTTCCTGATATTTCATGGCAGCTTTTCACAGCAACTCCATGAAAGGGGTCCCTTGTTCTATAGCCAAGACTATCTGAAATAAGATGATTCCCTTAAAAAACAGTTTTCCCATAAGTGTTAAGGGCAAGAGTGTCTGCCCTAACCATCCTCATGATTAAGTCAAGGAAAGATATTGAGAAAACTTGTTCTGTGGCCATGACTCTGAGTATTTAATGAATCAACAGGGAGCTTTGGAAATATATAAAATAAATCCTCCATGTGTCCATGCTGAGACATGAGCTATTGCATGGTGGCCCCTTTTGAGCTATACTTTAAGCTGGAAGCCTTTCAAATATGGAACGGATTCCTCTTTGATACCTACCAACAAGTTGCCAGCACATTGTAGTAGATTTGTAGGAAACTCTGCTCACCTGGCAAAGGCCTCTATGACTGTTCTTTTCACCTTGAGTGGTGACTCCTCAGCAGTTACTTTATGTTGTGTGACTCTACTGGCCCTTTTTTGCTACTGGCCACCGAAGTCTCATTCCCAGGAATTTGGGATTGGGAATAAAATAGTGCGATTGAGATTGAGTTGATAAATGAAAAAAAATCTGTGTCAGAAATTTTGGAATTTCTTTGTTTTTTTGTTTTTGTTTTTTTTTAGAGAGAGAGTGGGAGGGAGTGGGGGGGAAATATAGAAATAGATATGGATTTCTGGTTCGAATGATTTTCTGAATCCTGGTTGAGTTCTTGACTTTGGAGTCCTCATGATACCCCTTGTCCTTACAACAAATCCCACACTTTGCTTATGTGAGCCTGAATAGAATTCTGTTATCTGCAACAGAAATATTGTAAACAGCGCCACAGTGAACATAGGGATGCATATATCCGTTCGAGTTAGTGCTTTTGTTTTCTTTGGACAGACACCCAGGAGTGAAATTGCTGAGTCATATGGTAGTTCTATTTTTCATTTTTTGAGGAATCCTTAGTAGCTGCACCAATTTGCAGTCCCACCAACAGTACACAAGGGTTCTCTTTTCTCCACATCCTCACCAAATATGACGCAGTCATAAAAAATAACGAAATCTTGCCATTTGTGACAAAATGGATGGAACTAAAGGGTATTATACTAAGTGAAATAAGTCAGACAGAGGACAAATACCATATGGTTTCACTTACATGTGGCATCTAAAAAACAAAATAAATGAACTGACAAAACAAAACAGAAGCAGACTCTTAGATAAAGAGAACAAACTGGCGATTGCCAGAGGGGAAGGAGGTAGGAGAAAGGGCAAAAAAGGTGAAGGGGAATAATGAATACAAATATCTAGTTATGAATAAATCATGGGATGTAAAGCACAGCACAAGGAATATGGTCAATACATTTTAATAACTATGTATGGTGACAGATGGTTACAGACTTATTGTGGTGATCGCTTCATTAGGAATATAAATGCTGAATAAGTAATATTATACACCTTAATCTAATATAATATTATGTGTTAACTATATTTTAATTTATTTTTAAAAAATTTCTAACTGATGCATATGTTGGAGCATATATTTAAAGGGAGGTCAGCTAGATGTAGAAAATAGAGAGGGAAAGAGGAAAGAAACAATTGAGTGCCTTGTGTCAAGCAATTTGTTAAACATTAGAAATTATCTTATTTCTCCTCAAAGTATATGAAAAAAATTAGGTGTTACCCCCCCCCCCATGTTTTCTGGTCAATTTTAGAGGTCCACACTCAAGTTTGTACTCAGATGCTGGTAGCGAGGGCTGGGCTGTGATCTAACTTTGATAAGTAACGATCACCTTGAGCGTATGATGTTGAGCAAGACAATTCATCCGATTTGGACCTCTTTCTTTTTTGAAACGTGAGGAGATTGGTTAAATATAATATTCTCTAAGGTCCTTTCCAAATCTAATGGCATAGAATCACTTGAAAGATTCATTTAGAACAATGCTTCTCTATCCAGGTGGTTGTGGTCAGGTGGCAGGAAGGCTGAGCTATATCTAAGCTTCCTTGGGTGCCTCTCCAGACAATACCATTCTTTATCTCATACCCCTCCCTAGAAGACTCTGAGAAATTCTTCTGAGTGTGGGAAAGTTGTAGGTAGCAGCTGGATTTGAACCCAGAGGTGTCTTATTATTTCATTATACTGCTGCCCTCTCTTTTATTATACCTATTGGAACATAGAAGAACCTCAATATATTTTTCAACTGGATTGGAACAATATTGACCATAAATGACTGATGTTTCCTTTTCACATGTTAGAGTCAGCTTGTCAATTTTGAATAAAAATCCTATTGGTAATATTTTTGAAATTGTATTGAATCTATAGATCAGTTTAGGAGTGTTACTCTCTTAACAATATTGAGTCTTCTAATCTGTGAACATAGTACATTTCATTTTTACAAAAGGTAGTCTTTAATTTCTCTCAGTACCATTTTGCAGTTTTTAGTGTTGAATTTTTGCATATCCTTTATTAATTTCTTTCTAGGTACTTGATATTCCTGGATGCTGTTGCAAATGGTATTGTAGTGTGTTGTTTATTTTCTAATTGTGTGTTAATAGTATCTAGACGTAAAATTTATTTTTAGCATATTAACTTTGATTTCCTGTAACCTTACTATACTAGTAATATGTTAATTAATGACACCAGAAACTTTGGGCATGAAAAATCTTGCCTTGGAGTTCAAGGGACAAGGTATACATGGTAAGGAGAATAATACCCCCACTTCCAAAGATGTCCCTGTCCTAATCCTCAGAACCTATGACTATGTCAGGTTATATGGCAAAGGTGGGGGGCGGGGTTAAGGTTCCAGATGGAATTAAGATGGCTAATCAGTTGGTTTTAAGATAGGGATATTACCATGGGTTAGTGGAGTGGGCCTAACGTAATCAAAAGGGTCATTAAAAGTGGAAGAGGAAGGCAGGAGAGGAGAGTTCCAGGGACCAATGAGTGTGGAAGAAAGATTAGAGAGATGGGACATTGACATTGTTGGCTTAAAAGATGGAGGAGGAGGCTGTGAGCCAAGAAGTGCAGGCTATGTCTAGAAACGGAAAAGGACAAGGAAATAGATTGTCCCTAGAGCCTTCAGAAACAAAACAAAACAAAACAAAAACCTGTAGCCCTGCCAACACCTTGATTTTAGCCAAGTAAGGCCCCTGTTGGACTCCTGATCTCCAGGAGCATAAGGAAAAAATTGTGTTGGTTTAAGTCACTGAATTTATGATAATTTATTATAGCAGCCATAGAAAATGCAGCACAGTTCAGAGTTAGGGAGAAGACAGCTCTCCCTCCCGGTTTTCTGTTCATGGATATGCCCCCATGCTGGCATCCTGCAGATTGCTGGCTTCAGGAATAGTAGCCAACAGCAGCAGCATTAGCATTTAGCCACCATCCATGCTGCAAAGCTGAGGGGTGTTCAGGAAGGTTTCATAGCAGATCCCAGGTCTATCAGCTAATCAGAGCCAGGTCCTGAGAGGAAAACTTGGGAGATGCCATGTGCTACCTGTAATAGGCATAGGCATTTGTGGGTGCAGGGGAAGCACCATTTTGTGTTGTTGTTTTTTTGTTTTGTTTTGTTTTCTTTTTTTTATTTATTTTTTATTTTATTTTATTTATTTTTTTAAATTAAATCTTTATTGTTCAGATTATTACATTTGTTCCTCTTTTTTCCCCCCCATAACTCCCCTCCTCCCAGTTCCCACCCCACCCTCCGCCCTCACTCCCCACCCACTGTCCTCATCCATAGGTGCACGATTTTTGTCCAATCTCTTCCCGCATCTCCCATACCCCTTCCCCCCCAAGAATAGTCAGTCCATTCCCTTTCTATGTCCCTGATTCTATTATAATCACCAGTTCATTTTGTTCATCAGATTATTTATTCACTTGATTTTTAGATTCACTTGTTGATAGATGCGTATTTGTTGTTCATAATTTGTATCTTTACCTTTTTCTTTTTCCTCTTCTTAAAGGATACCTTTCAGCATTTCATCTAATACTGGTTTGGTGGTGATGAACTCCTTTAGCTTTTCCTAATCTGTGAAGCTCTTTATCTGACCTTCAATTCTGAATGATAGCTTTGCTGGATAAAGTAATCTTGGTTGTAGGTTCTTGGTATTCATCACTTTGAATATTTCTTGCCACTCCCTTCTGGCTTGCAAAGTTTCTGTTGAGAAATCAGCTGACAGTCGTATGGGTATTCCCTTGTAGGTAACTGAGTTTCTTTCTCTTGCTGCTTTTAAGATTCTCTCTTTGTCTTTTGCTCTTGGCATTTTAATTATGATGTGTCTTGGTGTGGTCCTCTTTGGATTCCTTTTGTTTGGGGTTCTCTGCGCTTCTTGGACTTGTAAGTCTATTTCTTTCACCAGGTGGGGGAAGTTTTCTGTCATTATTTCTTCAAATAGGTTTTCAATATCTTGTTCTCTCTCTTGTTCTGGCACCCCTATAATTCTGATGTTGGTACGCTTGAAGCTGTCCCAGAGGCTCCTTACACTATCTTCGTATTTTCGGATTCTTTTTTCACTTTGCTTTTCTGGTTGGGTGTTTTTTGCTTCTTCGCATTTCAAATCTTTGACTTGATTCTTGCGCTCCTCTGGTCTGCTGTTGGGAGTCTGTATAATATTCTTTATTTCAGTCAGTGTATGCTTAATTTCTAGTTGGTTCTTTATCACAACATCGAGGGTCTCATAAGATTTCTTGAGGATCTCACTATATTTATCGGCGGTCTCACCAGTCTTTTTGAGGGCCTTACTAAGTTTATCGGCAGCTTCTAGACAGTTCTTGAGAGACCTTAAAAGTGTGGTTTTGAACTCTGTATCCTCCATTTCTGTCAGTTGTGTCCTGTTTCTTTGTCTCTGCATTTTTTATGCTTTCTTGGTGCACCCCCTAGTTGTCTTTGTGCGTAGTCTTGTTGTAGTTAAGCCTTGATTGTTGTAGGTAATACTGGGGTGGGGGATTTGACCTCCAGGCCAACTGGCTGTGAGAATCAGCTGTGTCTGCAGTGGGAGAACTTCTGTCCTCTAGGGAGGTGCTAATCTAGCCTTTGCCTAAGGCTATCCCGAAAATGCCTCTGTGCAAGGCTTGGGCAGGGCAGGTCCCAGGGGATCAACAGGGCGGGCTGAGCGAACAGTTATGGCTGCTCTCAGTCCCGTCCCCAGAGGCTCTGCCTCTCAGGGTCCCAGCAACCACTGCAAACCTCGGAGAGAAAGCTGCCCTCGAGTTCCGACCGATGCCAGACAGTCCTGCTTCTCCCATTTGATCTGGGTCCCCAGAGACTAGCCTGGAACTGGAGCTCAGAGCCTGAGACTCCCTCCTGATTGAAACAGACAACTGTGCCCTCAGCCACCAGCCCGCTCCGCACGCACCTCCGCACTTTTGTATTTTCCGCACTGCGCCTCCTCTGAGTCTCGGTATGCTTTTCTCTTTCCTTCTAGTTGTAAAATTTCCCCTCAGCCAGCCTTCCTGTGTTCTGGGTGATGTCCGTTCCATCTTTTAGTTGTATTTTTGAAGTGGTTGTGTGAGGCAGCAATCTCCAGAGTTTACCTATGCCGCCATCTTGGTTTCTCTCCCGGGAAGCACCATTTTGGAGGATGACTTTCAGTGGGGAAAATTCCATTTTGAGAAAAATAGGTGTCTGAAAGACATAATTTTTGTAAGTATAACTCTATTTGTTGCCTCAGATGAGGATTTACATTATACTACTAATAATAGTTAATTACATGACTATTTGTTAAATTTCTGAAGTTTGTAAATCAAGTGCTTTTAAATATAATAGGGAAGATTGAAAGTTGCCCCTGGCGTGACATCATCCTTGCATATTTGTATTCTGGTATCTAGCGTGGGAGAAAAGGAGGTCACATCTGAGGGGCTGTACTGGGAATCACCCAGGGCCCCAGGCTGTCCTCTGCTCTTTGAGCCCCAGCGAGCACCCACTGTGGCTGAATCCACGGGTATGGTGGTTCTGGATTATTGTCTTGAATCTAAACTGTGATTTCAGTATGCGTACTGCCATTCCTTTTTCATTTTGCTCATGTCTATATTTTTAATAAAAACAAGGCAAAGATAGATGAGAAAAATAAAGTGTGTTTTTGTCTTCAGTGCATGTCAGTGAGAATGATGCTATCTATGAAGTTTCAGTTAATAATAAAACAGGAGCTACAAAGACCAAATAAATAAAGTGAATTTGTAATAACGTTACACATAGTAACATGTAAAAATGTATCAATATCATGTGTCATATAATATTTACCTATAAAACTCAGGTCAGTTTTATAACTCACATCCTTATAAAATACTTTTATTAGTTATTCTTCCAAAAGAAATCCAGTTATTTAATCCCTCACCAAGAATGTGCTCATGGAAATGACAGTCTTCCTTCATTTGAGTTTCTGAATTAAGGAAACAAGGTTGGAGACAGTTTATAGTGGCCCCAACAGAGGCCCTTTCCATTTTTTGCTTTGCAATTTAGTTAATATTTACGGATGGTTTCTGCAGTGACAGGTGCTGTACTAGGTGCCAAGGATAAAGAGAGGATTAAAACGCAGTTTCTTTCCTCGAGAAGCCCATGTTATGATGAAGGAGGCAAGTAAGTGCTTCGGACCAAAATGCAAGACTATAAGGCCGCCAAGGAGGGAGTGATTTATTTTGCCTGGAGAGAAATGAAACCTTCATAGAAGGGGTGACATTTGAAAGGGACTTGAAAGGAAAGAGGTCAATAATTATACATTTGAAACAATGAAACAGTGTAAAGACTCTAAAAAAGTTCTGTTTGTATTCTGCCAGTTGCCTGTGTAACAGAGGCCTGAACCTTCATTTGGGGAAGGGGTGATGAGGGGGCCAGAGGGGAGGCTGAGAGAGCACAGGCCAAGCACCCTTCAGCTACTGGAAGGGAGAAAGCACCGGGCTCTTCACCAGCACCTCTTGCAAAGTCTGTTCAACACTCCATGTTTTCTTTAAAAAAAAATGAAAAGAAAAAGCGCACGATAGCAGGGGTTTTCTGCCACTTCCTGGCTCTGAGATGGTGTTAGGGGAGTCACTTGAGCCTTAGTTTCTTTATCTCTAAACCAAGAAAAGTTGTACTTCCCTCCAGGGTTTGTTATTTTGAGGAGGAAAGAGAGAAATGCACGTGAAGTCCCAGCACATTGCCTGACGCAGGGAAGCGGCAGCACCAGGAGCGTGATGACCATGACCATGGTGATGTGAGCGTGGTGGTAGTGAGAAAGAATGGGCCTGTTCTCCTGCTGCCGTGGGAAGACTGCCGTCCCAAGAGGTGGGCCAGAGCAGCGTGTCCCAGGCTAACCTGGCTATGCCCCAGAGCCACTTCCTGCCATCTGCAGTCCCCTTGCCGTTTTCCTGTGGCTCAGGTGGTGCTGCCAGCTGCTCCAACTGCTGCTGCTGGTGCCCTGACAGCTGCGTGAGCCAGGTCATGGTCTATTAAACCCACCTCAACGGGAAGCCCTGACCCCTAAACAATCCCAGCAACAAGGTCCCATCCTCCCCTTCCTCTCTCCCTTCCCCCCACCGGTCCTTTAATTCACCTGCCCTCATTTTCTTTTCCTTCAAATTTGAGTGCCTTGACCCTTCACTGCCCCTTTCCTTCTCTCTTTTCTCCCTCTTCCACACCCTCTCACTTTTCTTGTCTTTTTTCTTCCCTGCATGCTTGCTCCACCTCCAATTCAGTAGAAGGAGTCCTGTTATGAAGTCAGGGGTCTCAGAGAGAGATGATGGCCAAGCCACTTCCCCCTCCTGGGATGTGGTTTCCTCATCTGCAGAAATTAAGGGGTTGGACCAGAATAATCCAGAGTGTTCTTTCCACTCTAAGGGCCCATTCTGTTACTTTTTGTTGTGATTGCCTCTGTGCCTGCTTTTCCTGTTTCAGCTGACTCATTCATCCACCTGCATCTCGCATCCACTTCTTCACTACTTCGGTCCAAACCGCCGTCATCTCCCTCAAGGCCCACTGGAGTAACCACCTACTCATAGAGGTCTTCCTGCTTCCCTTCTTATCCTCACCCAACATGTTTTCCACACAGAAGCCAGGGACCTTTTAAAACTGTGGATGAGATTGCTCACTCCTCAGCTTAAATTCCTCCAAACTCCTCATACAGTCACTGCCCATCCCTTTGCCCTGCTTATTCTCTTTAGAGCAAGTCTTACTGCCTGGAATGGTCTTTCTGTACTTACACAGCTGGGTGTTTAGGAGCCTGCTTATTGTCTCTCTTTCCCACTAGAATGCAGGCTCCATGAGAGAGGCAGCTCGTCAGCCTTGCTCACTCTGAATAAATGCTGACTGGAGGAATCTCCCTTTGTCATAGAACCCATCTCTCTCCTTCTTGAGATTGTTATCTGCTAACTATACAGTTTCTTAGAAGCATCTCTGCCTGCCAGACAACCTCCCTCATTCACTTTTCTCAGCCACCCTGGCCCTGTGTTCTCGTAGGCTGTGGTAAGGAACAAGTGCAGTTTTTAATTCTCCTCTCACTTTATTTTTAACCTGTGCTGGTGGGTGAGTTAGGATAATCTAGATTGAAATGCAACCTCATCCACATCTAAGAAAATGCATTAAAATCTTCAAAATTTGGTGCTTGGTTCTTAAGAAGATGTTAGGAGTGGCCGGTTCTTTAAAACAACCCTCTGAGGTTGGTAATGTTAATAAGCTCACTTTACAGATAACAGTAACTGGGGATTAGAGAGATTGTGTAGCTGGATCATGGAGCCCGGATTTGAACCGAGGAGGGCAATGCCAGAACCAGACACCTTGTCCCCGTGTTACTAGTATTCCTTCTCGATCCCTAGATTAGAACAGTGTCCTGCTTTACTTTCATCATAGCACATATAAGTGTCAGAGGTCGTCTGAGTAACTTATTTAACTTTTTGTAGCTGGTTCTTCCATGAAAACATCAGGTCCCTCAGGGCAGGCACTGTACCTCCTGCTCACTGCACTTTACACAGCATTTTCTATAGTGCATGGTACATAATGAACCCTCAGAAACATTTACTAAGCAAGTAGATTATTTGCGTGTTTAGAAGATGAGATATAATAAAAGGCCTGATAATATTGATGGAACTTTTCAAAATTATTTCTAATGGTGTCAGATCTTCATCCTTTGAGAGTATATTTAGTTTTTGCACGAACCAAAACTTTTTTGTTTCAAAACAAATAAGCGGTCAGAAAGTATTATGGCTCCTTTTCTTTCTCAGAAGTTAGACCTCTATTCGTGCAGGCTACCTTTCTGTGCAGTGGAAGCCCGTGGCGCCCTGGTAAAGCCTATGGACTCCATCACTGCAT